>NC_139961.1:1923296-2038296 GCF_963454915.1 Gymnoscopelus microlampas | reverse complement strand
TCCTAGAAGGGGTGCCCAAAAAAATCTTAAACAGGAAGTGAGTTATGGACAAAATTCAAAATGGCCACCTAAACTGTTGACCGTTGACTCAAAAGACAACTAAAGAATCTCATAAAAGCGTACAATTTGGCATGCATGTCCCTTAGGTCATCCTAACACATCCTAGAAGGGGTGCCTGAAATTATCTGAAACAGGAAGCGAGTTATTGACCAAATAGAAAATGGCCGTGTACAGTGTTGACAGATGATGCAAAAGACACTCACAAGAAAGAATCTCATAAAAGCATGAATTTTGGTACAAATGTCCCTTGGGTGATCTGAATGAATCCTAAGGGGTGACAAAAAAGTTTTAAATGTCCCTCAATGGAAAACACTCCTCCCATACGGGCTGCACTGCTACAACATTCAAACGGAGCAGTTTGCCAATCTGGCATTTGGTCCAGAAGCTTGAAAGCTATGCAATCTCTACCATCTCCTGACACATATGGATGGATTAAAGTCGCTGATTCGTGGACACCGTTATGGACACTCTTGCCAGAGGCTGCCAAAGTCTGTAGAGAACTCAAGTGTGGCTGCAAGAGTAAAATAAATAAGAATATGCAGAGTAACATAAGATGCAGAGTAAAATAAATAAGAATATGCAGAGAGTTAGATAAATAAAGAAGATTCAAAGAGTAAAATAAAAATAATAATGCAGAAAATAAAATAAATAAGATAATGTAGAGTGTAAATGAAAACAGAAGGTAGACTACAAAATACGACAGGTTATGCACTGCATAACCTGTCGTATTGAGTCTGCATAATATGCAGACTGCCGTGGTCAACTGTTTAAACAGCCATTTAGAATTTCTTCAACATGGTCCCTTCCTAAAAAGTTTAATAAACAAGCAAACAAACAAATAAATAACCCCTTCTAGGATATATTAAGAAGCACTCAATGTACGTACCAAATGATACACTTTTATGACGTCCCTTTATGTTTTATTTTATGTCAACTGCTTTAAACTTCCTGTTTAAAACCTTTTTGGGCACCCCTTGTAGGATGCGTTCAAATCACCCAAGGGACATTTGTACCACATTTCATGCTTTTATGAGATGCTTTAGGTATCTTGCATCATCTTTCAACACTGTAGGTGGCCATTTTCAATTTTGTCAATAACTCATGTTGAAGACTTTTTTGGGCACCCCTTCTAGGATGTCTTAGGATGACCCAAGGGACATGTGTGCCAAATGTTATGCCTTTTGGAGATTCTTTAGTTGTCTTGTGAGTCAATCGACAACACTAGGCGCCCATTTTCAATAACTCACTTCCTGTTTCAAATTATTTTGGGCACCCCTTCTAGGATGTCTTAGGATGACCCAAGGGACATGTGTGCCACATTTTATGCTTTTTGGAGATTCTTTTGGTGTCTTTCGAGTCAACGGTCAACAGTTTAGGTGGCCATTTTGAATTTTGTCCATATCATCTGACATCTGTATCAAATTTCATGCTTTTATCTGCCGGGTATCGATTTTTCACTTAATTCCCCCTACTAGTATGACTTTATGTCTCATGTCTGCTTTTGATACATTACTGATTCTAAACATAATCCTCTGTCTCCCCCATCAGTTTGTTTGTAAGAAGGAAAAGTGCATTCCGTTCTCGTGGAAATGTGACACAGTAGACGACTGTGTGAACTGCTGTGAGTTGAAAATAAATGCATAAACACGCAGACACGCATGCAGACACACACGCGTACGCAGTTGTGTGTTGTGTAACTTTAGAGAGTTGATGAAGCTACAGCGTTAGGACAGTGTAGCTTCAGTCAACAACCTACACAGTCTGCTTGATATTTATGACAAACTGCAACACCTTGATGATGTCACATGACATCAGATGAAGTTACACCACACAGAGAAGCAGGTGCATGGCTTGTAATAACATTAGAACAGTGAATATAAACCGCTCACAAAATGTAAGGAAACTTGAATTTGAGCCATTATATCTCCCCTTTACTAATACCAATCAGTAAAGTGTTAGATATCATTTTTATCGTTGATTAGTCACCTTTACAACGAGGTACAGCTTGTAAGCATCGGGCATTCATGGAATGAGCAACACAAGCAAACGTGTGGGTAGCGCCGAGCAAAAATGTGCCAAAATGGCCTGTTAGACTTTTCTGCTGACATTCAATGTTGTGACATTCTTGACATTCAATGGGCTTCAGGTGTGTGCCAGTCACAGGTGTGTGACTGTCTCACAGGTGAGTGACTGGCACCTGAACATGGGTTCTGCAACTTTGTTGAGTTTGTGTATGCTCCAAGCAACAACACTGCCCCCATGGAAAGATGACACTTTTGTCAGGATAAGGCCCGTGCAACAGGGCAAGTGAAGCTGGTGTTCCGTTATGCAGAGTGACAGCATTATTTGGTGTTAGCCCTGGTACCATTTACACACTTAGGATTAAGTTCTGTGAGACTGGTGAAGTCAACAAGAAAGAAAACAACCCAGACCCCTTGCTTCACTGAGGAACCATAGATTTACAGGCAAGATTTGCACAACGGTACCAAAGACAGATGTCAAAGTTGCAGGGCCCATGCTCAGGTGCCAGACACACACCTTTGACTGGCACACACCGTCCTGCAAATGCTACCAGGGCTGACATCAAATAATGCGTAATCTGCGTAATGGAACACCAGCTTCACTTGCCCTATTGCACGGGCCTTATCCTGAAGGGACAAACGTGGCATCTTTCCATGGGGGCAGTGTTGCTGCTTGGAGCATACACAAACTCAACAAAGTTGCAGAACCCATGTTGCAGAACCCACCTCTCAGCAGGTGTGTGCTGGCAGGTCGTTCAAAACAAGAGCGATCAAAAAGCATATTGGGCGATTTTGGCACATTTTTGCTCGGCGCTACCCACACGTTTGCCTGTGTTGCTCATTCCATGCATGCCCGATGCTTACAAGCTGTACCTCGTTGTAAAGGTGACTAATCACAGATAAAAATGATATCTAACACTTTACTGATTGGTATTAGTAAAGGGGAGATATAATGGCCCAAATTCAAGTTTCCTTACATTTTGTGAGCGGTTTATACTGTATCTATCTCTCAATTAAATTCAATGGATTATCTCCTGGCATGATGCCGTAGTTTGATGTTCCAAACAGGAGACACAATTCATACTATCTGATATCAACAAACACACCATACATTGTCATTCCTGTATACATTTTATTTCCTGCAGTTTTTATATATTATGAATCATACTTGTCATCATTAATCATTCCAACCCTGAGAATAGAAAATAAATATCATCAAACAGGAGAAACAAAGACATATTGTCCTGTATTTCGCCACATAAACAACCTGCTGTATTGGTAGAGAGGATCCATGTTCTCTGTTACAGTGAAACTCTTTTTTTTAATGATTTTTCTCCTCAGCTCTCCATGTTAAACCAACACACAACTCATCAGGTAAATAAAGATATTACTGCCTCATGTGCAAGATAGGACCCTGTTGTTTGTTTGCTTACTTCTTCTGAATAATGTCTCTCTCTCTCTCTCTCTCGCTCTCTCGCGCTCTCTCGCTCTCTCTCTCTCTCTCTCTCTCTCTCTCTCTCTCTCTCTCTCTCTCTCTCTCTCTCTCTCTCTCTCTCTCTCTCTCTCTCTCTCTTTCTCTCCAGAGTCAGTGAGGTTGGTGAATGGGACTAGTGTGTGTTCAGGCAGAGTGGAGGTGAAGTCTAATCAGTCGTGGGTCTCAGTGTATGAAGGTGACTTTGACCAGCAGGATGCAGAGGTGGTCTGTAGGGAGCTTGATATCTCTCAATTCAATGAATGTTATTTGTTATAAACAAACTGTTAATTTTCAATCCTGTATACATTAGATTTTCATCTGTTTTTATATAAGTCATACATTTCATCATTCACTCATTCCCAGCCTTTGAATATCAAATAAATATAATCAAACAGGAGAATCTTGTCTTGTATTCCAACACATCAACAAGCTGCTGTATTGGTAGAGAGGATCCATGTACTCTGTTACAGTGAAACTCATTTATTTGATGATTCTTCTCCTCAGCTCTCCAGGTTAAACCAACACACAACTCAACAGGTAAACAAAAGATGAAAGAAGAACAACTGATTATAGATTACAGTCTTGAAGGTCTTTTAATTAAAGTTATACTTTTTACTGCTTATTCTCTGTACAGAGTCTGATGGTGTCAGACTGGTGGGAGGAACCAGTAACTGTAATGGCATACTGGAGATGAAACACCAGGGAGAGTGGAGACCATTGCTGGCTTGGTTTGACTGGAACAGGATGTCATCATCTGTAGTGTGTAGACAGCTGGACTGTGGCTTTGCTGTCTCAACAGAATTTACTTCTATTTCTACACGTCAAGCTGGATGGGTGATTCCATCTTCCTGTGTTGGCTCTGAGTCTTCACTGATGGAGTGTGGACCAGTAAAGTCTTATGATTCCACTGTCACACTGAAGGTGAACTGTTCAGGTAAAACAATGACTTCAACAATGACACTAATCTTTACACTCTCTTATATCATTACTGTGCATACATCTGTCCCTCTATGTATGCATGTCTGTGTGGCTTTTAAAAGTCGTGTCATTTTCAAAATGCATTTAGAATGTGCCATTTCTGTTAATCTTGAGTTCACAATTTATTCAGTCCATGTAAAATAGTGATTTGACACGTGTAAAGAACTCCATTTGTTATTTAAGTTGTCTTGTGATGGTTTTTTACTAGATAAATGCATATTGAGTCACATAACTTGATGAAGATCTGAAGATCTATGTTTAGACTTAAAGGACAACTTAGTTTTTTTTACAACCAAGGTTTATATTTTAGCTTGTAATTAAAGTAAATAAAAGATGAGTGTTATTTTTTTTTTCATTTACTGCTTTCTATAGTTTTAGCAATTTTTGCGATTTTTTTTTACAGTGGGCGGGGGCATTATGTCCGGTGACTAAATATGCCTTTTTAACACAATAAAAAAAGTCTTGTGGTCTTTGATGGCCAGATGTGAGTTATTGGGGGCTAGAAGAGCTACTGTAAATAATAATAAAGAAAACGCCGGGTTATTGTGTAAAAAAAGACATATTTAGCCACCGGACAGAATGCCCCCGCCCACTGTAAAAAAAGGTTGCGAAAATTACTAAAACTATAGAAAGCAGTAAATAGAAAAAATTACTTTAAATTTACTTTAATTACAATCTAAAACACCCAGCCAACATGTCCATCTGGGCCCCATGTGGGTTTTAACATGGGCAGATGGGCATGGGTTACATCTGGTTTTGCTCCTGGGTTCCACCAAGCACCCACATGTGTTAGCCCATATGGGCTTAAGTGGGTTTCTAACTGGGTCTTAGGTGGGGTCCAAATGGGCAATTTGATGTCGGAACCATGTGGGCGCCACCTGTGTTTGCCTATATGGGCTTGAACTGGGATCTGAATGGGCCTTAAGTGGGTTCCAGCTGGGCAAATTACATGCGACCCATGTAGGCCACACTTGTGTTGGCCCATTTAGGGCTCCATCTGGTTTTGCTCCTGGGTTCCACCGAGCACCCACACGTGTTAGCCCATATGGGCTGAAGTGGGTTTCTAACTGGGTCTTAGGTGGGGTCCAAATGGGCAATTTGATGTAGGAACCATGTGGGCGCCACCTGTGTTTGCCTATATGGGCTTGAACTGGGATCTGAATGGGCCTTAGGTGGGTTCCAGCTGGGCGAATTACATGCGACCCAAATAGGCCACACTTGTGTTGACCCATTTAGGGCTCCAAGTTGTTTTGTACTCGGGTTCCACAAAGCACCCACCTGTTAGCCCATATGGGCTTACCTGGGTTTCTGACTGGGTCTTAGGTGGGGTCCAAATAGGCAATTCTATGTCAAACCCATGTAAGCCTCACCTGTGTTAGCCCATATGGGCTTAAGTGGGTCCTGACTGGGTCTTAGGTGGGGTCCAACTGGGCACATTTGAGACCCATGTAGATCCCACTTCTAGCAGCCGAAGTGGGTAACATCCGGGCCCTTTGCCAACATGGGTTTCAAGTTGGTCCTGAAGGGATTTAAATAGGAGAACTTAGCAGTATATTGACAAGAACCATGTTTAACTACTGCAAACACAAGATGTAAAAAAGGTTTAGCAAATGTATGTTTTACCAGGGTGAAAAGAAAATATCAGACAATATATCTTTTGACAATGTTTATTTCTCTAAACTTGTGAGGCCTGCTGGTTTTTAATTGTAAAAAAAAAACAAATACAAAATGCGTCGGTATTTTTAAAACTGTAAAATATAAAATGTATTTATGAAAATAAAGTGCAAAAGCTTTCGGAAATTGTAAAAATAAAAATAATAAAATATATATATAAATGAAAATAAAGTGTAGACAGTATTAGTGGGCCAATATGCATATTCAACTCTCGTAAACAATCCCTTTAACTCTCGTAAATTATCATTAAAGTAGAACTCTCGTAAACAATCATTGATTGATTGATTGATGTACTTTATTTAGTAAGACATGAGAACAACAGTACATGGAAGTACAAATTCACAATACAAGGTCTACTAAACTGGAAGACTCATAAAAGCACAGAGCTTGTTTCAAATGAGTTCCCCATGCACACAAATCATGATGACATATAAGAGACAGACAGATATACACAACTACTATAGAATGTCATACAATCAGTTTACAGGTTACTGGTATGAAGAGTGAGAAATATGTACAAAGGGAGAAGGAGAGAGGGGGGGGGGGGGGGGGGTAGGGGGGTAGGTTAGGTTAGGACTTAGACAGGGGCCATTTTCCAATTGCAGCCTCCTGAAGGTGTATCTTTAGGGCTGTTTTGAAAGAGAGTAGGGTTTTACACTCCTTTACTCCTTTTGGTAGGGCATTCCACATTTTTGATGAATAGCATGAGAACGAGTTACTTCCCTTTGTTGAGCCAAAAAAGGGTTGGACAAGGTTTGTGGAGCTGCCTCTGGTATTGTGATCGTGGACATCATTAACATTTTGGAAGTATTTTGACAAATACAGGGGGATCCCAATGTTGTGATATATCTTGAAGACCAGGCCCATAGCAAGTTGCTGTACTCTGTCCGCAACCCTAAGCCATCCAATCCTATCAAAATGATCAGGGGTTAGATGGATTTTGTAGTTGAGGCCAAGAAGTAGCCTTACAAGTTTGTTTTGGGATGTTTGGAGCCTTGTTTTTAAGGCCTTGGTGGTGTTGTGATACCATGAAGTACATGCATAATCGTAATGACCTTGTATGAGGGCCACTGCAAGAGTCTTCAGAGTCTTCTTACTGACTTTACGATCAATACTCCGCAAATAGCGTGTTTTTTTGTGGACCGTTTTGATCGTTTTTTCAGCATTTTTGTCACCAGAGAGGTCAGCCTCCAAGATAGAGCCCAGGTAGGTAATTTCGTTTTTTCTTTTGATGATATCATCACCCGCTTTGATCGTGAAGCTCTCTGCCTTTCTGAGGTTAGGAGTGGACCCAAAGAGGATGCATTCCGTTTTGCCCAGGTGTAATGAGAGCTTGTTGTCGGAGAGCCAGATGCAGATCTTGTTGAGTTCAGAGCTGAGAGTTTTCTCAACCTGCAGCCTGTCCCTGTCCGAGACTAGCAGGGCCGAGTCATCTGCGAACAGGAACAGGTTGCAGTCGCAGGCTGACGACATGTCATTCACATATATCAGGAACAGTAAGGGTCCTAGTATACTTCCTTGGGGAACACCACAAGTCACTGGGAGGGGGGGGGACTGGGTGCCGTTTACTTCCACCACTTGCTCCCTCCCTTCCAGGTAGGATCTCATCCAGTTCACTGACGTGTCATCAAAACCTATTGCTCTGAGCTTATTGATCATAATCGGGTGATTAACGGTGTCAAAAGCCTTCTGGAGGTCCAGCATGACCATGCCGCAATATTTGCCCTTTTCAATCTCTTGTTTGATAGAGTCGTTCAAATAGAGAAGGCATGTGTCAGTGGAGTGGTTTGTTCTGAAGCCAGATTGGAATTTGTAGATTAGATTTTTCTCGGCAAGATACTTGTCGACCTGTTCATAGACTATTTTTTCCATGACTTTCGAGATGGAGCTTAGAATAGAAATAGGGCGGTAGTTGCCAGGGTCTAATTGGTTTCCTTTTTTGAACAGAGGGGTCACCCTTGCTTTTTTGAAGTCGTTGGGGACCTGTCCCTGTGTGGTGGAGAGGTTGAATATGTGGGTAATGATTGGAGCAATGGAGGCGGCTGAGTCTTTTAGAAATTTGGGGGGGATATTGTCGAGGCCTGTGGCTCTGTGTTGATGAAGAGCACTCAATTTTTTAAACACCTCTTCTGTTTTCACAGGGGAGAGTTTAAAGTCATCTTTGCAAACACCCTGTTTTTCGTAAAATGAGACAACATACTCCTCACCATATCTCCCAGAGTGTGGAGGAAGTTTTTCAACCAAATCTGAGGCTACGGTCGTGAAGAATATGTTGAGGATTTTACTCACTTCGTGTTTGGATGAAATGAGAGTGTCATTCACCTTGAGGCTTAAGTTTGAAAGCCTGGTTTTCAATTTTTTGCTGCAGCCTAGGAGGTTCTTGAGTAGCCTCCAAAGCTCTCGTGGTTTTTTTTTTTTTCCTCAATCTTGTCGTCGAGGTAGCTTTTTTCTGCTAACAGGAGCATGCTATTTACCTTGTTTCTTAGCTTGTTTTTTTCCTTTTCAAGTTTAGCTACGTGGGATTCGAGACCTTTGTTAAAACATTTGGCTAGTTTGATCCTACTTTTATGAAGCTCAGAACACTTTTTGTCTCTGACTTTCATGGCAGTAAGGATGTCCGAATTCATCCATGGTACCGAGCGGGTTTTGACCCTGATGGTTTTCATGGGAGCCACACTGTCCAAAATTTGAATGAATATGGTTTTGAAACAAAGCCAGGATTTGTCTACCTGTGTGCTGTTTAGAACGTCGGACCAATCCTGTTCCTCCAGTCTGTGATCTAAGTCCTCACTCTTATAATTTTTGAGGTCTCTGATTGTGACTGTTTTGTGGTAACCGGTCTTAGGTTTACGTTTCTTTCTGGTGCAGAAGATCATGTTGTGATCAGATATGCCACAGGTGGAAACACCACTACTTAGGATTTTTTCCTTGTCCGTTGTTAGAATGAGATCTATGGTAGTTTGAGAGGAAACACACAGCCTTGTGGGCTGAGTGATCAGCTGGTGGAGTGAATGCCGATCACAACACGCCTTGAATGACTTATACACTGACGCTTCCTTGCGGAGTATGTCAGTGTTAAAATCACCAAGAAGAATCGTCTCCGCATGGTCCACTTTAGCTAAGCATTCATCAAGTCTATCATAGAAATCAGTCTGGTTAGGAGGTCTGTATATGGTACCGACTAGCACAGGTTTGGCATGTTTAAAAATGATCTCGACCCACACAGCTTCAATGTTTTCATCCATCAGGTCTTCCCGAAGGATGCAGACATTGTCAGTATGAACATACATGCAAACACCACCCCCGTTTCTGTTCCTATCTTTCCTGAAGAGTTTGTAGTTTTCAATCTCAATCACAGAATCAGTTATCGCTTGATCAAGTTTTGTTTCAGAGAAAGTTAAAATGTCAACCTTACCATCATAAAACATCTGCTTGATTTGTGTTAGCTTGTCTCCTGCTAGAGAATTCACATTAAGATGTATCATGTGCAAGCCAACGCCAAACGATTTGATCATTTTTTCAATGGATAGGTGTTTATCCACTGAGAGATGTTTAGGAGCAGTCTCGGGGGGGGAGGGGGGTGTAGTGTCCATCAAAGCCATTGTTCCGTCGTGGGCAGCCAGCAGTGGGGGTTGGGGGGGGTTGGGTGATTGGGGAGGGTTGGGGGGTTGGGGGGGGATGGGGCGCGGAGGTCCCAGCACGGCCTCTGCTAATGGTCCCATCACGGTCTCTGCTGGGACCCTGGCCCTGGAACGAACCGTAGGTTTGTAGCGGTGCATCAAGGTCTCTGCTCCGGTGAAAACAGCTAGGTGACTCCTTGGTTCCACGTTCTCGGCTACGCTGCATCTCCCGGTTGATCGCCGTTGTGCGTCGGTGCAAGCGTCCTCGTCGACGGCTGCGGTGGATACGACGTCGGTGTTTAGGTTGATCATTTGGGTTGATTCGCCTAGTCGAGTTGGTGGGAAGCCGTTGGTGTTGTCGTCGAGGCTAGCTTCGGTAGCAACGTTGGCTAGGCTAGCTCCGGTGCTCCGGAAGTTCTTTGTTCCAGCATGGCTTTGTTGTTGTTTTGCCCCGTTGCTTGTGGCAACGTTTGCCGCTAGCCTGTTGGTTTCAGCTGCGAGCCGAGCGGATTGCCTTGTGGTCACAGGGCCAGGGTTAACTTCAACGTCTCCGGAAAGTAGTAGAATTAAACAGAAGTACGTCTTCCGATTACATCTACCATTCAGGGGTTTGTTTCTTCGCTTCGGGTTGGCTGTGAGAGTCGAGTGGATCGCCGTGGTTCCATAACCTGGGTGTTTTTTCTCGGTTCCAGTAGTTAGGTAGAAGTCATTGTGTGATTCTACCTTTTCTGTCTCGTATAATTCCATATCCTTCTGGTGTATAATCCATGCGGAGTTGAGGTGTAAATCCATAATCCACAGGATGAGGATAAGGAAAGGTATGCGAGGACGCAGGACGCGAGAGCGATCATCGATGCGACCACCCATGTCGACTGCCGGAAGCAACTTGTAATGATGTATAAATGTATGTACAAATACCAGTGCAAACTGTTAATAACAATAAACTTTATTGTTCTGGACACAAACTAATGAGGAACCCATATCTCTTAACTCAACTTCAACAAAAGGAGGGTTCTTCTCATGAGGTAGTTAATTATTCCAGCAGAGGGCCATTTCAGCCAACAAATCCTGAATGAGAAACACCACAAACTGTGTGTGCGTGTGTGTGTGTGTGTGTGTGTGTGTGTGTGTGTGTGTGTGTGTGTGTGTGTGTGTGTGTGTGTGTGTGTGTGTGGCCTATTGGGCCTGTGCCTGATTGTCCTGCGTGTTGACTGTGTTTTCGAGGGATCTCCGAGCTCGTACGTCCCGGTTTCCACCACGGTCCCGAGCTCCGGTGAACCATTTGGACAACTCTGCCTCCTTCTGGATTATATGCTGCGTGACGGCGTTCTTCTTTATTGCCCCTAAAAATAAATGACAAGAAGCCAACTTAGTAATGCTGGCTTGATTTTTACATTATGAAACCTTATGATACAGACATCTTTTCAAAAGCTTTATATCGCTGAGAAATGTGTATGCTTTTTAAAAACAACCGAGTCAAATCTGAGAACAGTTCATGAGAGTTGTACTCCAAGCTATTCACAAGGCCAAGTGCTACAGGAAAAATGCACGATTATGTATAGAACCTGACAGCTAAGGTGTTCTGATGCATTATTGAGGATTCTTTGCTGAACAGGAAAAGAAAACGTAACAATAATTTTAAATGTCTTGAGCTATGGTGGCAATTTAGTTTTCATGTAGACCAACAAAGTTCAGGTGGCACCATCATATGTTATGGAAATAACACAAAATCTAATTTACCATATAGAACCTCAAAAAGTGCCAGTCCTCTGAACTCCTTCTTGCCCATGCGTCCGAAAAGGTTATACTCGAGTGCCAGCTTATTGGTCAGGAGGAACCCCATCATCCTCCTGACACAACCGTCCACGGAAGTCCCCCCAATGTCTGCAACCATGGCAACCTGAGTATGATAAAAGTCACAGGAAGGAAATTCTGTATTAAGTGAACAGTTAAGATGTTAGACTGAAAGAACGAGCCCCATCGATGGTCTTGAAGGGCGGATCCAAATCCAGCCGGCAGATTCCTGCGGCGCTTCCTGATTGCTTCACCAATCTATGTCCCCGCTCCCCCCCCCCCCCCCCCCCCCCCCCCCCCCCGGCCTGTGCACGGAGCACGCTGACGTCACCAAATTCAGAGCGACGCCCCTCTGCACTCTGATTGGTTAGGAGATAACAAGGTCCTAAGACCATCGTTACTGCATGGCCGGGCGGCTCTGTGTCACAGTTAATAATAATAAACTTTATTTGTAAAGCACCTTTCATGACATGAAATGCAGCTCAAGGTGCTTACAATTACAGTAAAGTAAAACTAATTTAACGATAAAGCAAAAAAAGGAAAGCAAAAGCATAAAACAAGTCTTCAGCTGTGCTTTAAAGCTATTCATAGAGGCTGCCTGTCTTAGGTGTAATGGGAGTTTATTGGGGTGCTCACGTTTGTGGGTTCAGTGGGGCGGTTGATCAGGTTTGTAGTTGGGCGGCTTGCTCTTGGTCTTCCTACTGGGGTGTCCACACTCGGGATTCCAATGAGACTGGGGGTTCTTCTGGGACTCGGGGTTCCTAAACATAATATAACATTACAAGATGTTAAATTCTCTGTATATATATTTTTTTTTTTTTCATTTATTTTGTAACGATGAAATAGGGCATTCATTTACGAAAAAAATAAAAGTTGAATTATGGAGATACAAGGTTTCTGCCCAATGGCAACAATATCATGAATAACAGTGATCAAAGCTACAGAAACAGCACATTAAATAATGAGTTGATATTTAATTTATACAATCATGCCATTCGTTGTGCATGGTGAGGGCTTGCATGTCAAACAGCTCATATATGAGAAATATAGCATGACATGACATGGAGGAGCGAGCGAGCAGGAGTGTGAGGAATTGGAATGTGGTCGTCAGTCTAACTTGCTTGCTTCCTCCGGACTCGCATCTAATCTTCACCTCCTCGCTCGGAGGTGGCACTAATGCGTCTAATAATTATAATGGGTTAGCAGGGGGAAATTCCAGGTTTCAGGGGTCCTTGAGGGGGTCCTCAGATAAATCCCCAGATAAATGAAGGCTAGTTAGGAACCAAATGGACTCAGGGTTTATGGTGGTCCGTGGTCTAATGCAGGGGTTCTCAAAGTGGGGTCCGGGAGGGCCCTATATTCATCAGTTATTTAGAAAAAGAAAATGCTTGACATAACACCACAAATCTTGTATAGGGTCCTTGGCACAACATCTTTTCAGATGGGGTTACGCAACAAACACACATTAATTTAGGGGTCCTTGACATGAACGCGTTTTCTAACTACTGCCCTAACAACAGCTTTTGTTACAATATTACCTCCTCGGTCGCTTTTGGGAAGTTTCAACATCAGTCTGTATATCAGATGAAGTCTCTATCCTCGTCAGCTTCAAAAGAAAGAACACAAAAACAGGGGAAGAGGACATTAAAGCAATTTTTCAAAGTTAAAGCAATATGATGCCAAAGTTAAACCTTTGAATGGCACAGGCTATCATAAGCCTATCATTGCTTACTTGCACATACATTGTAACACTCCTTGTAAAAGCTTAAGCTACTGGTGGCAAACTTGTTTGGAATAACAAAGTTCAGGAGCCTCGTCAAAAGTAACAAGTGGGTGCATGATGTTGCGCTCCCTTTCCACCAGTTAGAGCAGCTGTATGCTGTGGCATGCTTCTACTATTGTACATCAAATGTTTTGCGAAACTATACAACATTTAATGTAGAAATGCACACGGAACAATTAAAAACTCAAATTTACCATATTATGTAACAAAAAAGACGCAGGTTTTGGAACTTCTTATCATGACGGATACAAAAGGTTGGACTGCATCATTCTTCTGGTACAATCATCTAATGAAATGCCTCCTATCTGCAACCATGGCAACCTGAATGTATGGTTAAAGTCACAGGAAGGAAATGCCATATTAAGAGAACGGCAAAGATATAAATGCTCTGATCCTAACATGTTTAGAAAATACAAGCACATCTTAAAGTGAATATGAGATTTGAACTTACAACTCCAGACACGAACACAGCTTGTCATTTGTGGACTGGACACCTTCATCTCCAATTTACCTAGACAAAGAAAAGAGAAGAATTACCCAAAAGAAACATAAACAAACACACACACACACACACATACACACACACACACACACACACACACACACACACACACACACACACACACACACACACACACACACACACACACACACACACACACACACACTTTATTTGAATCCACATTATTGCTTTATTTGAATCCACAAAATAATATTAACTTATATCAAAGTTAAACAATTGTGCAATTAGCAAGTGTACCTTGCTCCATACCTAGCGCATGTCTGGTGGTAAAAAAAAAAACATGATTCGAGAATGTTAGTTAACTCACCTTTATAGCCTTGGGGTGGTAATGGTGATTGGCAGCGAAGTCTAAAAAAGGACAATCAAAAGAAAGCATTAAAAAAAAGCTTGTATGGTATTGATCAAGACTGTGTATATGTTTAGAGTAGCTAGAAGTTCAAATATTTCAGCCTTTAATAAGTTAAAGTATGTCATGGCACAATAGCCAACTGTTAAGAGATGGCTAATAAAATAATCACAAATGTATGAAAAGGCTCTTGTTGACAGAGGGACAACGGAATACCATTCCTTACTTTTCCAGCGTGGTTCCCTCCTGAAATGGATTCAAATAACCCTAATTAGTCACTGCAAAATACCAGTTCTCATTATATCAAGCCAACATTTTGTTTAATGACTTTAGAGACACTGCATAAACCTTGGTTGTATAAAAACAAAGTTGTCCTTTAATGAAGTGTTTAGAGTTCCAGATGCATTCTTTACAGATTAATGTATCCATTGTTTTAGTTTAATACATGAATCTTTTAAATTATAATGCTTACTCTCTCTCCATACTATAGACACACACGGGAACTACAAATTTCACGCCCACTTTTTAGACAGCGCCTCCACTCGAGGTCCATTAGAACAATGTACTGCAGCTGCCAATGCATTCCCTATGAGAGGATATGAGTTAGCCTACTTTTAAAATTATTACATTAACTGGAGACGATATTGATTTAAATAAAAATATGTTTCCAAATGAATGTCTTTGTCAACATTAATAGTTGATGTGTTTCACATTTAATTTGCCACTTTAACGAGTTACCCATCATGTTAACACAGCAGAGGCGAGACGGCAGACAGACAAGTTGTCGCATTTCAGTGACATCACTGTCTTTACGAGCGCCGCGCCGACCAGTGGCATACCCACTGTAGAGGCAGGACAGGCGGTCGTCTACCCAACTAAGATCTCACCTCCCCTAGAAACCCCAAACAACCCGAAAATGTCACGCATCCAACAAGCTTTGAACTGAGCAGATTGGACCTTCTGTTCCAGAGATAATGACCAAAACATCTTGAAAACGGCACTTTCGTTTTCTGGGTATTGAAAACCTCAAGGGATGCGTCCGTGACGTATATACCATGCGACCACTTAAACTTTAGATTTCAGATGCTAGAACTTTTTACACACTGATGGAGTATAATAGTATATTGTGGGTAGTATATCGAGATGACAGATATGGGACATTAAAAAGTATAAATTAAACAAATGGGACAGTTCATTAGAAAACAAAAAAATCACTACAGCCTTAGTAGTTAACCAGTGAAATTACGGTATTTTACAATGCATTGAGAGCTGCAGTTCATCGTTCTAACGTACCTCGAGTAGCGGCGCTGTCTCAAAAGTGTGAGTGAATTTGTAGGCTCTCTCTCTCTCTCTCTCTCTCTCTCTCCAGAGTCAGTGAGGTTGGTGAATGGGACTAGTTCATGTTCAGGCAGAGTCGAGGTGAAGTCTAATCAGTCGTGGGTCTCAGTGTGTGAAGTTGACTTTGACCAGCAGGATGCAGAGGTGGTCTGTAGGGAGCTTGGCTGTGGGGCTCCTTCAGTCCTCCAGGGGGCGCTCTATGGCGAAGTCGAGGGTCCAATGTGGACCAAAGAGTTCCTGTGTGAAGGCAACAAGTCTGTTCTCCTGGACTGTGAAACCTCAAACTCAACTAGAAACACCAGCTCACCTGAAAAGACAGTTGAACTCACCTGCTCAGGTAAAAGACAATCATTCTTCTTGGTTTGGATTATTATTCTATAATTAAAATGATTGTATTGCATTAATGTTTACTCTATTGACTCATTACAGGTATTGCTAATGTCAGGTTGGTGGGAGGAATCAGTAACTGTACTGGTAAACTGGAGATGAAACACCAGGGAGAGTGGAGACCAGTGGATGGTGGGTTTCATTGGAACCTGAAGTCATCATCTGTAGTGTGTAGACAGCTGGACTGTGGCTCTGCTGTTTCAACAGAAAGGAGTTCTGGTTATACACATCAACCTGTATGGAGGATTACACCTTACTGTGCTGGTTCTGAGTCTTCACTGAGCGACTGTGTCATAATGGAGACTTTTGGTATCAAACGGAAAGGTTTGATTACAGGCAGACCCACAGTGATCTGTTCAGGTAACGAAACACAATGACTTGAACAATAGCAGCAATCTTTGCATTATCTTACTTCGTCTGTCTGTCTGTCTGTATGTCTGTCTGTCTGTCTGTAGGTATGTCTGTAGGTCTGTAAGCATGTTTTTCTGTATATAGATTCACATATTGCCCTCTCCATCTTTCTGTTTGTGTATAGTGTGTAACTCTCTCTCTCTCTCTCTCTCTCTCTCTCTCTCTCTCTCTCTCTCTCTCTCTCTCTCTCTCTCTCTCTCTCTCTCTCTCTCTCTCTCTCTCTCTCCAGAGTCAGTGAGGTTGGTGAATGGGACTAGTGTGTGTTCAGGCAGAGTGGAGGTGAAGTCTAATCAGTCGTGGGTCTCAGTGTATGAAGGTGACTTTGACCAGCAGGATGCAGAGGTGGTCTGTAGGGAGCTTGGCTGTGAGGCTCCTTCAGTCCTCCAGGGGGCGCTCTATGGAGAAGTGAACACTCCATTGTGGTCCAAAGAGTTCCAGTGTGAAGGCAACGAGTTTGTTCTCATGGACTGTGGAACCTCAGACTCAACTAACACCAGCTCACCTAACAAGACTGTTGAACTCACCTGCTTAGGTAAAAGGCAAACTAAACTTCGGGTTTGGATATTATTTTATAATGAACGTAATAGATTGTTGTTGTTCTGTGTATTTGTTTATTTGTTGTACATATACTTATATACATATACTGTCTCTACAGAGTCTGATGATGTCAGGTTGATGGAAGGAACCAGTGACTGTACTGGTCTACTGGAGATGAAACACCTGGGAGAATGGAGGCCAGTGGATGGTTGGTCTGACTGGAACCTGAAGTCATCATCTGTAGTGTGTAGACAGCTGGACTGTGGCTCTGCTGTTTCAACAGAAAGGAGTTCTGGATCTACACATAAACCTACATGGAGGATTATATCTTCCTGTGTTGGGTCTGAGTCTTTACTGAGGGAGTGTGGAACACAGATGTCTGCTACTTCCTTGTACATACTGGAGGTGATCTGTTCAGGTAACAAACTACTACCTCAACAACTACAGTAATATGTACAGTGTCTTAGTTAGCTGTGTTCTTACCCCCAGGTAAGAACACATTAATATGAATGTGTTTAATATTAATGTTCATGTATTATTATATAGTGATGACGTGATATGTTGTGATGGAGAGCTGTGTCCTACTATTATGTCTAATGTGTAATACATTGTAACATGTGAGGTATCTGGTCTTATAAAAGATCACACCTAATACTAAGAAAGCAATGATACTAAAAACTCGCTCATACTATCACAATAACAATATTTATATATATATATATATTTTAAAAGAGTAGAAATATTCTTTCTTTGCCTGTCCCAGTCTGTGATTAGTGGATTTTTTTTTTTGTATAGAATAATTAGCAGCTTTATGTGTTTAGTCACAACAACATTGTCAGCGGATTAGAGGCTGCTGCTGCACAGACCACAGTAAACAAAGGAAATGGGAACACGTTTACCACACATCAGCACGTTCATGTGTTGATAGTGATCATCATTGCAGATAGTCTCGCTCCCCCATGGTCAAGCTCAACACACACATGATCCACGTGAAGACGCTCATAGCCCCTCCACAGCTGGTCAAACTAAAAATAATGAAATAAATAACATGAAAGAGATGCGCGCCCACGATAATATTGTTACACTTTTGTTATTGCGATACCAAAGATATTGTTATATGCCTACCTAATACTGAACGGATTTATGTCATTCAAATGTCTCTGTAATATGCAAACTCTGTCTGTCTTTCTATCTCTCTCTACAGAGTCTGTGAGGTTGGCGAATGGTACTAGTTTGTGTTCAGGCAGAGTGGAGGTGAACTCAGAATCAACTTGGTCACATCAAATTGTAAAGGGGTGGTTGAATTTCTTTTGGGGGGAAGCTCCATCAAAGACAAGTCTAAAAAAGTCGTGGGTATCAGTGTATGAAGGTGACTTTGACCAGCAGGATGCAGAGGTGGTCTGTAGGCAGCTTGGCTGTGGGGCTCCTTTAGTCCTCCAGGGGGCGCTCTATGGAGAAGTGGACGCTCCACTCTGGACCAAATACTTTCAGTGTAAAGGCAATGAATCTGTTCTCCTGGACTGTAGAACCTCAGACTCAACTAGAAACACCAGCTCACCTAACAAGACCGTTGAACTCACCTGCTCAGGTAAAATGCAAATAATACCTTTGGTTTGTATAATTAGTTATTATTAGAATTATTAACACATTGGGTGCCAGAGGTTTTCTAAAGGAGTCTATAGCTGGTGCCAGCATTTTTAAGCTTTCTGACTAATCTTTCATGGACCACAGAATATGCTGTGCTATCACTATGTAAACACCAAATATCTCAAAAGAAAGATCAGAATCTCTACTTTAACCAGGGGAAAAAAAGTGAGTTGATAGCATGTTCCGTTTCTGAGATATTGGCCGTTGAATAAAACTTGATTTCACCAAAAAACAGCACTATTTATTTAGAATTAGAGTTATGGCCATTTTAGTAAAACTTTTTCTTTTTTTTCAAACATTATTTGAAAAATGATTTGACATTTATGTTTGCCTTCAGTGACAGTAGTCATCTCAATAGTAGTTACTTTAGAGAAAAGGAAAAAAAAAACGCTTTTCGTTTTCACTCCTATGGGTAATAACAATAGAATAATGATAGAAAGCATAAAGGCTTACTGTCACTCCAATCTCTTTGAAGTGCTTCTTAGTTCAGCTTATTTCAAAGTTATCAAAATAATAAATCAAAGTTAGTTCACAGTGTGTGTGTGTGTGTGTGTGTGTGTGTGTGTGTGTGTGTGTGTGTGTGTGTGTGTGTGTGTGTGTGTGTGTGTGTGTCTCTCTCTCTCAATACATTAGTTCACAGTCTCTCTCTCTCTCTCCCCCCATTACACATTAGTATTACTCGAATGTAGTTGGAGGTTCAAAGTTGTACTTCACAGTATATTCTATACAAGAGGAAAACTTTGGTTTCCTACAGACACAGGCAGCATAGGTAATAACAGTAGAATAACCAGTAAGACTCCCTAATCGGGAGATAAGCGACCGTAGGTCACATGTATACAGAAGAGGGCTGTAACGGCGATTCCTAGTTCCTAGTTGTGTGGGCAATGGATAGTTTCGTTTGGTGGTCTAAATGTGGGGTGCCCCCGAGTTACGGCATTTTATGTGAGCTGCAGTGGCAGGGGGTCCTCCACTGGGGGCGCCACCACTTTTGCATCCGTTTTGGAGCACCAGGAGTGGGTGGTCCCCGGGAATGCCCCGTGAGCAGCCCCGTTGGGGTGGTCATTTGGTAATTTGTCCACATGTGCTCATTTTTTACACTTGGGGGTCCCCGAGGCAGCTGGGGGTCCCTGGAGCTCCGGGGGTCCTTGGAGGGTGTAGTTTGGCAGGTAAGGAGTGTGTGTGCAAAATGTGGCATGGATCGGGGCAATGGGTGCGGAGATATGAGCAGGGCAAAAGTGTGACGTGTGTGACGGAGTGACGGACGGACACCTGGAGCAGCTTTCTGTAGTAAGTGCGACCTACGGTCGCAATGATAGAAAACATAAAGGCTTGTTGTCACTCCAATCTCTTTGAAATGCATCTTAGTTCAGCTTATTTCAAAGTTAGTTCACAGTGTGTGTCTCTCTCCCTCCCTCTCTCTCTCAACACATTAGTTCACAGTGTGTGTGTGTGTGTGTGTGTGTGTGTCTCTCTCTCTCTCTCTCTCAACACATTAGTTCACAGTGTGTGTGTGTGTCTCTCTCTCTCTCTCTCTCAACACATTAGTTCACAGTGTGTGTGTGTGTGTGTCTCTCTCTCTCTCTCAATACATTACTCCAATGTAGTTGGAGGTTCAAAGTTGTACTTCACAGTATATTCTATACAAGAGGAAAACTTTGGTTTCCTACAGACACAGGCAGCATAGGTAATAACAGTAGAATAATGATAGAAAACAATAAAGGCTCGTTGTAACTCCAATCTCTTTGAAGTGCATCTTAGTTCAGCTTATATCAAAGTTAGTTCACTGTGTGTGTGTGTGCGTCTCTCTCTCTCTCTCTCTCTCTCTCTCTCTCTCTCTCAATACATTAGTTCACAGTGTGTGTCTCTCTCGCTCTCTCTCTCTCTCAATACATTACTCCAATGTAGTTGGAGGTTCAAAGTATATATTCTATACAAGAGGAAAACTTTGGTTTCCTACAGACACAGGCAGCATAGGTAATAACAGTAGAATAATGATAGAAAACATTTCAAAGGTTCAAGGTTGTACTTTATTGTGTACAGGTTGGATTCCAACCACACACAACAGCAGCATATGTAACAACAATAGGCTTGTTTTCACTCCAAGTGCAAAAGTAAAAAATAGAAAAATAGAGGTTCACGGTTGTAATTCACAGTATAAAATAAATACAAACAATAACAGCAGGCATGCAAACAGCCTGAGGTGAAAAAGGTGACAACATGTTGTTTTCTTTTGGGTCAGGTGTCACACAATTGCTCTATTTGGGTTCAAAAAGGTGACTGTAGCTGAAAAGTGACACTTTTGCATGTCTGTAACAGGGTCTGTAACCACATGAACGCTAGGCATCCCTATTCTGGGGGCGAACAGGTACAATACAACAATTACAATCACAAAACAATAAGGAGGGGGGGACCAAACAGGAGTTTCACTCCAATGTCTTTCAAATAATTATTACCTTTTAGTTATGTAGTCCTTCTTTGAGTGGTACAGTGTTGTGCATCTTATTTTACACAAGGGGACCAAACAGGACTTGCACATGTACCTTGTGTCTACTCTCTTGCCATCTCTTCTTCTGCAAACCCGGCATGCCCTACCTGGGCTCTTTTTTGTGGTTCGGGGGACTGGGATCAGTTCATGTTCAGCCACCTTCTGATTCAGCCTGCTCTTAGGGTCCTTGCGTGGTGCTCTTGTCCGCGGGTTGTGTACAGGTGGGTTAGCAGGTGGGGCAATGTGTGGTGCGCTGCGTCTTGCCCTCCCCCGCGGGTTATGAACAGGTGGTTCAACAGGTGGGACAATGTGTTCCCCCCCAACCCCCACTTCCTCAACCCTCCCATCAGGGTGTCCGAAGGTGGCCCACGATTTCACCACGCTGAGGATGAAGGACTTCAGGGTTGGACAGCTGGGCAGAGGATTGTTGGCCTTGTACAGGACAAAGGCGTTGAACAGGCCAATTTGGAATAGATAGGCAACAAACTTTTTTGGCCACTTGGTGGTCTTCCTCACAAACAGGTAGTATGCTAGGTTTTGGTCCATTTTGTCAACACCATTCATGTGCTTGTTGTAGTCAATAATGCATGATGGCTTCTGTACTGGAACCTGCTGGGCGGGGCGTTTATCTGTGGCCTTCTGCCACACAGGAACTGTTATCATCTCATCAGGGTGGTGTGTGGAGATCATCTTGACGATTCTCTTGTCTCTCCATGCCAACACCATCACATCGCCTGTGTGACGCACTACTGTTGACCCAATTCCCAGCTTAGAATTGGTCACGTCCCTGATGACTGGTGGCTCCCCTCTGTTCGTTCGCAGGGTCCCGCACACATGGGTCTGGAGACTAAGGAGGTGGTAAGACAGCTTCACTGAGTTGTAGTAGTTGTCCATCCACAATCTAAAACCGTAACCTTTTAGGTCACCTAGCAGAAAGGTCACGGTTTCCAGCAGGGGGACCTTCTCGCCACAGAATGGCTTCATGGCATACAGGTACCCTGTGGCCGAATCACACAATATGTATGATTTAATGCCATATTTTATGGGCTTTGCTGGGTTGTATGTCTTCCAAGAGAGACGCCCACGCCAACACAACATTCCCTCATCTAGGCTAATGTTCTTGCCTGGCTGGAACATTTCCTTGAAATTGGAGAGTATGGTGTCCAGGACTATGCGGACTTTGCACAGCGGGTCAACATTGTTGTGAAGGGTCTCATTGTCCACGAAATGGAGACTACTCAGGATCAGTTGGAACCGGTTCCTGGACATGCACTTGTGGAAGTAGGGTGTTGTTAGTGCCTCATCCGTTGACCAATAGTCTTCAAGCTTTGGCTTCTGGATAATTCCGGTGAGGAAGAACAGCCCCAGAAAGTTTTTCAGTTCCCCAACTGTCAGCTTCTTCCATGCACGATCTCTGGCATACTTCAGCTCGCTCTGTACGCGGCGTTTTGCATACAGGTTGGTTTGCTCAACAATGTGAGCAAGCAGCTCATCTGTAATGAGCAGCTCCAGGAAGTCAACTGGTTGGTCAGTAAGTAGTTCAGCAGCCCTGCCCCTAGGACCCGGATTCCCAGCAGTGAATGGGATGTCCTTCGGGTGCCACTCTGGCCAGTCTGCTGACTCAGACCACTCATACTCTGGAGCTGTACGAGGCCTCCCACCACCTGGAAATTAGAAATGCATAAGTTACCATAAAATCAGGAGTCATCGCCATGCTGGCTTGTGGTGGACATTTGACAAAATTCTATTTTTGCCATGGACATACAATATAGACAAACACATAAAGAGCTAGCCCTAAATTACTATTACAGGTCTGTAACTCTGAGTGTGTACAAATGGAACCAAATGGACCCGTAGGGTCCATTTGGTTCCATTTGTACACACTCAAGTTATGGGGGTCCTTGAAAATAAAATGTTCAATACATAGTGTCATAGCAAATCAGTGTCATACATATTCTGAAGAAAACCTGGAGACTGACATTCAGTAATTAGGTGTTATGATCAAAAAAAGAACATTATAATGGTGTGTAAAAACAAAAAAACAAACACTTGTGTACGGACATATTGATGACCCCTGCATAAATTACATATTTTGTCATTTGTGTGGTAAAAGAGAGCTCAGTGTGACAACAGACAAAGTTCTTACCTCGTTTACGGCTGACAGGTGGTACTCCAGGTGTGTCCTCCTCCTCCTCCTCCTCGTCGTCCTCCTCCTCCTCCTCCTCCTCCTCCTCCTGCTCCCCCTGCTCCCCCTGCTCCCCCTGCTCCTCCTGCTGCTCCCCCCTCGACTGCGTGTCTGTGATCACAGTAAAATATGAAATAGTTTGGTAAATATGATTTACACAAAATGAAATAAATTATTTTCACCCCTGTGGACGATTGTACAATCCTTCTGCCAGGAGCACAGGTAATCAGAACATAGCTATACTGTCATGTTACAAGGACAAGCTGTACTATAAACAATAGCCATCAGACCTAGGAGAGACATATTGGCTCTACGTCATGTAAACTAAAATGTATCATAGTACACAAAGATGACTAGAATAAGATAAACAACATAATGTACTGATAACAAGGTTACATATAAGCAATCATGATAACATAATATGATTTCGTCCACACCTTAGAATGAATAATTTGTATTCCTGTTGTAATGTCTTTACTTACCACGCTGATGATACACAGACGCCCCAACAGACGCCCCAACAGCATCTTCCAGCTCCTCCTCCGTGTCGGAGCCTAAGATAAAATATACTTGGTCAATATAAGTACATCATATCTATTTAGGCATAAACAATCTTACTATGACATGCCTGACCTGAGAACATATGCATTTTGATTAGCTAACTAAGTGTCCTTATTGGAAGTCCCTCTGGATAAGACTGTTTATGCCTAAATACATTTGATGTACTGTATTCTATGATCCTATAGTTTACTGAGACACTACACTGTCTCTCTGTATGCTATGATCCTATAGTTTACTGAGACACTAGTGTCTCAGTAAACTATAGGATCATAGAATACAGAGACAGTGTAGTTTCTCAGTAAACTATAGGATCATAGAATACAGAGACAGTGTAGTGTCTCAGTACGCTATAGGATCATAGAATGTGTAGTGTAGTACATCAAATCTATTTAGCCATAAACACTCTTATCCAGAGGGATGACAGATGCATATGTTCTTAGGTCAAGGCACCCCATAGTAAGATTACATCAAAGGAAGAAGAGGATCAAAGCTGTATTGTTTTTTTTTGTTTAGACAATTTGACCTTCTAGCTCTTTGAAGCTAGTTAGAAGGGGGGCTCGCTCACCCCCCCAAAAAAAGCAGAATATGCCATTTTGTTTACATGAACTTGTGACCGGGGAACAGGTTCAAAGGTGTTGTTGTGTTTTGTTTATCTGACATGACATTATCTCTTTGAAGCTGTCTTAGAGGGGGGGTCACCCCCCCCAAAAAAAGCAGAATAGGCCATTTTGTTTACATGAACTTGTGACCGGGGAACAGGATCAAAGGTGTTGTTGTGTTTTGTTTACATGACCTGACATTATCTCTTTGAGGGAGCTTTGCACCTGCTAAAACAAAAAAAAGCAGATCTACAAGCTCACAACTAGATTCTGGTAGTCACTAGTAGATCTGCTATTTTTTATGATTGCCACACACAATACATAGTTTAGCCTACTGCATCTGTCATTCTGTCATTGTACATAGGCTAAATTGTCAAAATCACAGATCAGAAGCATATGTATACTACAGTATACAGAATACATCATTTTCATCTCATCAGTAGCAGGCTATAGTAAAGTAAATGAACCTATAACTTAGAGTTAGAATGGGAGGGTCTAGTACACAGTGAGTGTAACGGTAAGAATCGACACACTTTTCTTGCCAGGCAGACACCTTTTTTCGTATAACAGTGGCCTCTTATTCGGACCATGGCTGCTGATTCGGGTTGCCAGGTCTTGGGATAGGAATAAGCAACCAGGTCTATGAAAACAAGCTCAAAAGCAGCGACTACATGCCAAAAGCAGTGACTATATAATATTGTCACGGCTATTTTCAACTAGGTTTCAAGTGCCATCTGGCCTATAGTTATTTGGCCACAAGAAGGCTTCAAAACTGGACAATAGCCGTGAAAATCACATTCACAATAATACAATTCAAGCTGCAGATCGTCGGATTTCCCGACGTTCTCTTTCTAAACTCCAACCATGGATTGCCTTTCAATAAAACTATATTTGATAGACATACGATTCACCTACATTGTAGCCTAACAACAAGCTCACAATCGCAAGTTCGCAACCATTTTACAAGCAGCTTTTACAGAAAAAACAAGCCTATAGTGGCTTACAATAAGCAGACCTGGCAACTATTACCGTAGTCCACGATTCCATGGAAACTTTATGATGAGTTTTCTCCGTAATATCAACTAGATAACCCATCAAATACGACACAAACACGATAAAATGTATGTATTCTTACCATTGGCTGGTGGTTCCCACTCATCAGAGGCATAGCAGTCTAATGAGTCAGTCTCCGACTCATTTTCACTCCCTGATGCAGGAGGGAGACGCACCACCTTTGTACGTTTCCTTAAACCCTTACGACGAAGAGGGGGGTCGCCGTGTTGATCACCGGCGTCCTTCGGGGCCACAGACCCACCAGGGCCCACCGTTGGCTCTGGTGGTGGTGGTGGTGCTGTTCCTCTCGTACTGGGAGCGAAGTATGAGTGAATTGTTCTCTGCTGTAGCAGCGAGCCTCCGGAGAGCTGACCGCCTCCGCGATGTTTAGAGCCTCTCCCTCGCTGACCTGACATACCAACTCTACTCTATAGTCTATATCTCTCACAAATAGACTATATACTCCTACTAAATATCCTCCTTCACCTGTCTAAATCTAAACCTTACCTACTCCACACTAAATCTTCCTCCACGCCCTTTCTAACACAATATAGCTCACTTGGCACAATACAATATAACAAACTAATAATCTATCTATCTATCTAACTATAATAATCTAATCTATCTCTATATAATCACTCTCTCACTCACTCAAATTTAAATCTAACACAACTATATAACACTAACTAAACTAACTCAAACTCACACTCACACACTCGCTCAGTCTCTCCCTATTATCGATCCGATCACAGCAGCTCTCTCTCTCAGTCTCTCTGGCTTGTAAACAGCAATTGTTTGGACGCACAGGGAGAAAGCGTTGTGCAGGTCCCCTTTTTGAAGGTTTTTTTGGTCATATGACTTCGATCACGTGTTTTTTTGAGATCCCTTTCATGTAGTCGCACCAAATTCAGTGAGGATCTGCATACGGGGTTATTGTACAGTAAACCAATAAAAAGACCATTTCACGGTCTGAACCGTGTTTGGCACCGGACCGCTACTCTGCGCAAACACGGTTCAGACCGTGTTTGGCACCCAATGTGTTAATGATATTATTATTATTATTATTATTATTATTATTATTACTCTCCGCAGGAGAGTATTGTTTTCACTTTCTAAATATGACACACCGATTGGTCAAGCCTCACGTGACACGTGACAATACGGTGAAATACTGTATAAATACATGGCATCACTTTGACAGTGTCTGTGCCACTGTCAAAGTGAGGTAAGACAGGAACCATCACGAAATGGCTGCATGGCTGATACATAATTGGCAGATAGGACAGATAGGACACTTATATAGACAGGAGGGATATGACACTTACACAGACGGATAGGACAATTACAGTACACAGACAGGACGGATAGGACACTTATACAGACAGGACGGATAGAGCACTTACACAGATAGAACATTCCCAACATTCCCAACAGCGGAGAGTTGTGCTCCGAGGAGCACTTTTTCTAGTTAGTATTATATTATTAATTATATTATTATAATAGCATTACTATTATTTTAAATACAAGTAATATTACCTATTTAATGTTTGCTCTCTTGTCCATGTACAGAGTCTGCTGATGTCAGGTTGGTGGGAGGAATCGGTGAGTGTATTGGTATACTGGAGATGAAACACCAGGGAGAGTGGAGACCAGTGGATGGTTGGTCTGACTGGAACCTGAAGTCATCATCTGTAGTGTGTAGACAGCTGGACTGTGGCTCTGCTTTTTCAAGAAAGTGGAATTCTGGTTTTACGTGTGAACCTGTTTGGTGGATTTCATCTTCCTGTGTTGGGTCTGAGTCTTCACTGAGAGAGTGTGGAACAAAGGTTTCTGGTAATTCCACTGCCAGACTGGAGGTGATCTGTTCAGGTAAAACAGTGACTTCCTCAATGGCATATTTACATTCTTCTATCTGTCTGTCTGTCTGTCTGTCTGTCTGTCTGTCTGTCTGTCTGTCTGTCTGTCTGTCTGTCTGTCTGTCTGTCTGTCTGTCTGTCTGTCTGCCTGCCTGCCTGCCTGCCTGTCTGTCTGTCTGTCTGTCTGTCTGTCTGTCTGTCTGTCTGTCTGTCTGTCTGTCTGTCTGTCTGTCTGTCTGACTGCCTGCCTGCCTGCCTGCCTGCCTGCCTGCCTGCCTAATGTATGTTGTTTGCACATTCACTTCAGTTTTAGGATAAATGAGAACCTAAATACATGTTCTACTTTTATTACATTTGACCAGTAACTTTTGATTTGAAATGTGATTTAGGTTTGTGTACTGATGATTCTTGATAAATGAGCTACAAATCGAGTCTTTACGTTTAAGATTTTCCTCAGTTTAGAATCACAATGAGTCATCTGTCTGTTTAGAGACAATGATGTTTATAATTAAATTATTTACAATATTTCGATCTTTGTCTCATTTGACCTTATTGTCATTGTCTCTCTGTTCATAAATATGTTGTTTCAGTCAATCACCTCTGTCTTGTTACAGATCTGCCGTTTAATCCCAACATCACCCTCTTCTCCTCCTCCATGAACGGGGTTTCTGAGGGCCAGCATCAGGGGCCACAGGTGATGGAGGGTCACAGTTTCTTTATCAGCTGCTCCATTCAGCCACAGTATCCAGCAGGCTCCTTCCACCTCACCTTAACTGGATCCAACACAACACACAACTACACCCAGCCAGCTGTCAATCACTCTGCCAACTTCCTGTTTCCTGTAGCAGACCACACCCACCAAGGGAACTACAGCTGTATTTATCACATCAATGTTTACTCAAATGACTTCTACTATCAGAGCCAGTTCCTCTCTGTCACTGTCACAGGTAACCAGAATTACATTGACTTTTCAAACCACAATATGTAACTCAATCAAGCAAATTGCATAAAGCAGGCTACAATAAAAATAACAAATGTAATTACATAAAGTACACTTTTAATGAGAGTTGATCTTTACTTGATGTTTGATGTTGTAAAATATTTTCTCTCACAGCTTCTCCGCTGACATCTAACATCCTCAAAGTTACAGTCATAATGCTGCTGGTGTTGGTGGTGATAAGCTATGTCCTTTATCGTGTCTGGAAGGTAATGTATACGTTTTTATTCAATCTTTATTCATCTTCATTCAATACCAGACCAGAATGTAAATGAAGTAGTTACACTGTTTGTATTGAAGATAACCTGATCTGATCCAGTAAGATCAAGTTGTGTGCTGCTCTGTTTCTCCAGGCCACCAGAGGGCGGAGAGCAGCAGTGGAGACCACAGTTTATTATAATGTAGGATGGGAGAACGTTGAGATGGTTTATTATAACGTTGTTGGTTCCGATGCTGAAGCTGGACCCAGTGAAGAGACAGAATACCACCAGTATGAAGAGATACCTCTCCAAGGAAGGTCTGAAGCTGGACCCAGTGAAGAGACAGAATACCACCAGTATGACGACATAGATCTACCAGGAGGGTCTGAAGCTGGACGCAGTGAAGAGACAGAATACCACCAGTATGATGACATAGATCTACCAGGAGGGTCTGAAGCTGGACCCAGTGAAGAGACAGAATACCACCAGTATGATGACATAGATCTACCAGGGGGGTCTGAAGCTGGACCCAGTGAAGAACCAGGACATCACGTGTATGAGGTGGATCTCTAAGGAGTTCATGTCACATCCATCACATAACTGTCCATCACCTCAGTCAAGGTTTGAACATTTACACTGAACTGTAAATGCATAGACATATAAAGGTAGACGCCTCCTCTGGCTCTAAAGTGTGTGTATGGTGGACGCACTTCCACTTCTGGGGGGCAGCTGGAAATTTCCGCGTATGTCACAGAAGGGGGCGTTCAGTAGGCCAATGAGAGGCAGGTGGGGGCGGGACAACTAGATTCTGACAAGTCCTGGAAAAGACGTGCTGTGATTGGCCAGTGCCCGTGCCCCCCGGAAATATGGCGGCCACCATACCAAGCACGTAGCTCCAATGAACT
This sequence comes from Gymnoscopelus microlampas, assembly GCF_963454915.1. Taxonomy (NCBI): domain Eukaryota; kingdom Metazoa; phylum Chordata; class Actinopteri; order Myctophiformes; family Myctophidae; genus Gymnoscopelus; species Gymnoscopelus microlampas. The sequence continues at coordinate 2,008,862 of NC_139961.1, read as the reverse complement.
GCAGATGTATCTAGGTTTCTATATCTGTGTGTAAATGTACCAGAAAGACCAAGTGAGGTTTAGAAGTGGCAGATAAAGTCTTCAGTGGAAATGTTCATGAGGATACAAGTCAGAAGACAATGACACCTACAGGGAACAAGAGCTCTGTGTTTGAAGATCAGATCACATTGGACCGTGTCTGTCTCCACCCTCATGATGTTTCATCAAGTCATTATAACTATCAGTAATTAGTTATCAATACATGTATCTATTGATCCTACTGTACACAATACATGTCTATGCAGCCCAGGTGTTTGTGTCATTGTTCATTAGTCATTCAGCTCATAGATTGTCACACAGTGAACCATCAGAGTCTGAGCTACACAACTATTTATCTCATTACATGTGTTTCTATTGGCACAATAGAATGTGGAGATTTGTTAATAAATTATGTATATATTCACTTCTTACTTTTAGATGTTTAAGTAATACGTATTTTGAACACAGCTTTTTAATAATGGGGTAGCATTATAATGTATTGTTAATTACAGTCATGCATTTTGCCTGTTTTTTATATTGTGTAATGTAATCAGCAGTTTTATTGCTGTTTTTAAACAAGGCTTGTTATGAACAATATATCTTATTGTTTTTATTGGATTAGTTTCTTTAGATGATTTCTTTAGATCTCAGGGCCCTATTTTGCGCCCAAGTCGCTTTACCCACTATTTGGGGATTTAGCATCGTGCAAAGGGCGTTCCCGTGGCTGAGTTGTTATTTTGTGCCACCATCCTTATCCCTAAAATACCTGCCCTACCCTTTACATTATGCATAGGTGTGGTTTGGACGTTACATTAATAAAACCAATCAGCGTGCCAGATGCCATTGGCTTTAAGTGTTTAGAGGCAGCACCAGCTGCCTTGTTCATAATTAACGGATAACGCATTGAGACTACGCATAGTGCAGGGTGCAAAATAGGGCCCTCAATGTATTAATATTTTCTTATTTCTTGGTCCATTATGGATGAGCCTATAGGATCCATCCAACCATTCAAACCATTATGGATGAGCCTATAGGATCCATCCAACCATTCAAACCATTATGGATGAGCCTATAGGATCCATCCAACCATTCAAAGGACCTGAATGCTTCTTGTTGATTAGTCATCTGACAGCAGTGTTCAACACTTACATTCATACAATATGTTATGTTTGATGTTTCATCTTTGTTACCTTAAGAAAAGAAAAAAAAAAGTCAATAAAGATGAACCTGCTGAAGTGTTCCTCTCCTAAATGTGTTGTTTAGTACAGGACGTTGTCATGGTTACCATGAACACAATGACTCATCTATTCTGCTACATGTGGGAATGTGCTTTTAAATGGGACTTCATGTCCTTTCAAGACATCTGCTCTCTGTTTGGTCACAGTACATTCTCTGTCAGCATTAAAGGTGGGTATAAGTGAATTTTGTTTAGTTAAAATAAGTGTTAAAAATAGTTCTACATTATGAGAGTTAGCATTTTTTAAGTGATACAAGACAACATTATAATTGTAACACCATAAAAACATGAATGGAGGTCACTCAGTACAACATGGTTCAGTACAGCTCAAGTTGCTCATGTTCTTTAATGATTAATGAATGTAAGCAGACAGCAAAGGAGAAAGCATAGGCTCATGTACTTTAGAAAGATGATTAAAGTATACATCAACGTTAGAGTCAACCAAACACAATAAAGCTACAACTACTGTATTAAGCAAATCATTTGGAAAGTCTACTCTGGAGAGACCTTAGTCTCACGTAGCCAGACTTTCAGAGATGTCTGCCTACTGAGAAGTCTGCTGACGTTCTAGATCTGTGTGGGCTAGAGGTGGGTGCTAACAATGAGATTAAAAAGGACGATAACATGCTCAGATAATATGGTTCATATCAGTAGCAGATGGTACTTATATCATTAAGTAAGTTGACATTCACTGATGACAGTAGCTGTGATGTCATCAGTGTTGTTGTGATGTCATCAGTGTTGTTTGTGATGTCATCATTTGTGCATTGCTATGTTGTTGTGTTGGTTATCTGAAGTCTACCAAGCTGGAGATTCAGGACAGTTATGTTTTATAATAAAGATGTAATTGTTTCCCTGGCACAAAAGGGGGAATTAATGACAATAAAAACAAAAAACACATATCAGTATCAGTATTGGCTATCAGCCCAGCAGTTATTTTAAACATGGGTAACTTCTCAGAATGTCCATATGGGAGCATCCCTAAAAAAACCTGCATTGTAAAACTAATGTAAAGATTTAGATTTAGATTAGATTTATTGGTCCCCGTGGGGAAATTCGTCTTCACTGACTGTACATTTACATAAAAGGACCATTACACATCACACAAGACAGACAAGAAGCAACAAGACAACTGGTGTCAATAGGACAGATTTTTCAGCGGGGCCTTTTGTTCAGGACCTCGATGGCTGCAGGAACCAGGCTTTTCCTAAAGCGGGCCCTGTTAAACGAGAGTGTTCTGTACCTGCGCCCTGAGGGTAGGAGATTGATGAATTTGTTGAGTGGGTGGGTGGTGTCTTGAACTATGGAGTTAGCTATGCGTGTGATGGATCTATTGTTCAGTTCTGTGAGGTTGGGTGTAGGGAGACCGATGATTTTAGCAGCTGTATTTGTGATGCGTGTAAGTTTGGCCTGGTTTATGACAGAAAGCATAGTGAAGAAACATGTAGAACAGTACAGAAGGATGGGTTGAATGATACTTTGATATAGCAATAGCAGGAGGTGTGGGGCAACATATAGTCCTTTAAGTTTACGGATGGCTGACAGGCGTTGTTGACTTCTTTTTTGAATGTCCGTGGTGTGCTGATCAAAGGAGAGTTTATTGTCCAGGGTAATTCCTAAATATTTAAAAGTGTCCACTGTTTCAACTGTTTGGGTGTTTATGATGGTGGGGGGCTGGGGGGAGGGGGGGCTGATCAGTAGTTCCTTTGTTTTATTTACATTGATTTGAAGATGGTTGTCTGAGCACCAAAACGGAAACAGTGTTATGATAGTCCTGAGTAGATTGATTTCCATCGGAGAGGAGTGAGAGGATGGCTGTGTCGTCAGAGTATTTTATGTATGATGTTATGGGTGAGTTGCTGATGCAGTCATTGGTGTAGAGAATGTACAGGAATGGGCTCAACACACATCCCTGTGGCACCCCGGTGTTGGTGGTGAGCAAAGGGGATGTGGTCGGTCCCACCCTTACTGCTTGCAGTCTGTCTGTGAGGAAGTTGTGGATGAGGTGGATCAGCTGGGGGGGGTGTTGAGATGATGTAGCTTCTGGATCAGCAGGTGTTTCTGTAGGGAGTTGAAGGCAGAGCTGAAGTCCACGAAGAGAATCCTGGCGAAGTTGTAGGTGTATTCCTTCCCTTTTTTGCCTGTTCCGTCCAGGTGTTGGAGGAGGAGATGCAGCAGGCAGGCCACGGCGTCCTCTGTGCCCCTTTTTGCCTTGTAGGCAAATTGGAGGGGGTCCAGGTGAGGGGTGACAAGTGGGAAGATGATGTTCGGCAGGAGTTTCTCCAGGCACTTCATGATTATGGATGTGAGGGCTATGGGGCGGTAATGGTTAAGTTCTGAGGGTCTGGGTTTCTTTGGTACGGGGATTATGGTAGTGGTTTTCCATAGTGTGGGTATTGTGGCAGTCCGGTATGATTGGCAGAAGAGGGAATGTAGTATTGGGGTGAGTTCCATAGCACAGGTCTTAAGTACCCTAGCTGGGATGCCATCAGGCCCTGCTGCCTTGCCAGGCTTACAGCGGCTCAGCTGGCGCCGTACCGCCTCCTCCGTGAAGGGGTCCGGTTCTTCAGGGTCAGATGGTGGGAGGGTTCTCAATAAAGCCTGACACTCGGATGAGAAGTCCTGCATGTCAAAACGGATGTAGAAGGTGTTCAAGTATTTGGTGAATGTTTCCGGGTCGCTGACAGTGCATGTGGATTTTGGTTCACACCCTGTCAGGGTTTTCACCTTCTGGAATGCTTTAATCTAAATCTAAACACCTGGGCGGAGTCATTCAGTGGGTGTGGTAAACACCTGGGCGGAGTCATTCAGTGGGTGTGGTAAACACCTGGGCGGAGTCATTCAGTGGGTGTGGTAAACACAGTAAAGGTAAAAAGTCGTAAAAGAAAAAGAAAAACAGTGGGTGTGGCTTTGTCACCGGTTGCCTTCACCCGTCGTCCAATCCCATACAATGAATTTAAATGCATTCAGATGATTGGTAGATGGAGATAGGTGGAGATATGGGATCCTCTGGCTAGAGTAGTGAGACTACAGAGGTCTGGTCATGTGTTGGATCACACATTGATGCTCCATGGAGCACAGCAGGTTTCTGCTTTCATGGATGAGGCCTGATGGAGAGAAACAGCAGGAACGTTACTGATACTGTAACAATACACACTGAACATTACTGATACTGTAACAATACACACTGAACATTACTGATACTGTAACAATACACACTGAACATTACTGATACTGTAACAATACACACTGAACATTACTGATACTGTAACAATACACACTGAACATTACTGATACTGTAACAATACACACTGAACATTACTGTAAAAAAATAAGCAGCAACATTACTGTAGTGAATATTATAATAATATGGAAGAAAGACTGTCTGAACATGTGTTAAGTATTTTAACATGTGAGTGAACTGGTCTTGACATAATTAAGTATTGTAACTAGTATTTATATATAATGCAGTATTTGTATATTTACATTTAGAGTAGCCATTCATTTTTTACTTCTTTCTCCCCAATGTAGTCGTTATGCCAATGAATTCCTCTCCACACACATGTCTGTGTTGTCACTGTTGTCATACGGGCAATGACCTTTATCACCCTCCTCCTCCTCCTCCTCGCCCGGCTTCCCTCCCCTGAACACGCTCGACAAAGCCGGATGCACCACAGTGGATTCGAACCCACAACCTCCGTGGTGGTGGGCAGGGACTTTATCACTGCACCACCCGAGTGCCCATAATGCAGTATTTGAATTAGTTTGTATACATAATGCAGTATTTTAATTAGTTTGTATCCATAATGCAGTATTTTAATTAGTTTGTATCCATAATGCAGTATTTTAATTAGTTTGTATACATAATGCAGTATTTTAATTAGTTTGTATCCATAATGCAGTATTTGTACCATGTGAGTGAACTGGTCTTCACAGGCCATGCGTATCCTGTCTGCAGTAGCGGGGGAGCTCAGCGTAAACGTCTCATCCAGACCTGCGTCTCTACGAGCTGCAGAGATGGCCTGCTTTATGGCAAAGAAGATGGTGCATCCATACGACACCGGAGGTTCACCTATACCCTGTAGAGAACATATAGAGGTTCATACGTATATACCCTGTAGAGAAAATATGGAGGTTCACCTATACCCTGTAGAGAACATATGGAGGTTCATCTATACCCTGTAGAGAACATATGGAGGTTCATCTATTCCCTGTAGAGAACATATGGAGGTTCATATAGGTACCTTGGTACCTTGGTACCTTGGTCATGTAGAAGCAGTGCATTGTGGTACCTTGGTCATGTAGAATCAGTGCATTGTGGTACCTTGGTCATGTAGAATCAGTGCATTGTGGTACCTTGGTCATGTAGAATCAGTGCATTGTGGTACCTTGGTCATGTAAAAGCAGTGCATTGTGATACCTTGGTCATGTAGAAGCAGTGCATTGTGGTACCTTGGTCATGTAGAAGCAGTGCATTGTGGTACCTTGGTCATGTAGAATCAGTGCATTGTGGTACCTTGGTCATGTAGAAGCAGTGCATTGTGGTACCTTGGTCATGTAGAAGCAGTGCATTGTGGTACCTTGGACATGTAGAAGCAGTGCATTGTGGTACCTTGGTCATGTAGAAGCAGTGCATTGTGGTACCTTGGACATGTAGACAGCGTGGGGGTTCTCTGAGTCGGCCAGCAGGTGGACGTTGAGCTGTGGGGGGACGTCACACAGCGCTGGGACTTTGTACTGGCTGGGACCCCTGGTCCTCAGGACGCCCGCTGAAGAAAACTGCAGCTCCTCGATGGTGTAGAGCCCCAAACCCTGGACGAAACCCCCTTCTATCTGGAGACACAAGTACACACTATTACCACTAATAGGCTCTATGTACAGTCTTCTATCTGGAGACACAAGTACACACTATTACCACTAATAGGCTCTATGTACAGCCTTCTATCTGGAGACACAAGTACACACTATTACCACTAATAGGATCTATGTACAGCCTTCTATCTGGAGACACAAGTACACACTATTACCACTAATAGGCTCTATGTACAGCCTTCTATCTGGAGACACAAGTACACACTATTACCACTAATAGACTCTATGCACAGCCTTCTATCTGGAGACACAAGTACACACTATTACCACTAATAGGCTCTATGTACAGCCTTCTATCTGGAGACACAAGTACACACTATTACCACTAATAGACTCTATGCACAGCCTTCTATCTGGAGACACAAGTACACACTATTACCACTAATAGGCTCTATGTATAGCCTTCTATCTGGAGACACAAGTACACACTATTACCACTAATAGGCTCTATGTACAGCCTTCTATCTGGAGACACAAGTACACACTATTACCACTAATAGGATCTATGTACAGCCTTCTATCTGGAGACACAAGTACACACTATTACCACTAATAGACTCTATGTACAGCCTTCTATCTGGAGACACAAGTACACACTATTACCACTAATAGACTCTATGTACAGCCTTCTATCTGGAGACACAAGTACACACTATTACCACTAATAGACTCTATGTACAGCCTTCTATCTGGAGACACAAGTACACACTATTACCACTAATAGACTCTATGTACAGCCTTCTATCTGGAGACACAAGTACACACTATTACCACTAATAGACTCTATGTACAGCCTTCTATCTGGAGACACAAGTACACACTATTACCACTAATAGCCTCTATGTACAGCCTTCTATCTGGAGACACAAGTACACACTATTACCACTAATAGACTCTATGTACAGCCTTCTATCTGGAGACACAAGTACACACTATTACCACTAATAGACTCTATGTACAGCCTTCTATCTGGAGACACAAGTACACACTATTACCACTAATAGGATCTATGTACAGCCTTCTATCTGGAGACACAAGTACACACTATTACCACTAATAGGATCTATGTACAGCCTTCTATCTGGAGACACAAGTACACACTATTACCACTAATAGGCTCTATGCACAGTCTTCTATCTGGAGACACAAGTACACACTATTACCACTAATAGACTCTATGTACAGCCTTCTATCTGGAGACACAAGTACACATTATTACCACTAATAGACTCTATGTACAGCCTTCTATCTGGAGACACAAGTACACACTATTACCACTAATAGACTCTATGTACAGCCTTCTATCTGGAGACACAAGTACACACTATTACCACTAATAGACTCTATGTACAGCCTTCTATCTGGAGACACAAGTACACACTATTACCACTAATAGGATCTATGTACAGCCTTCTATCTGGAGACACAAGTACACACTATTACCACTAATAGGCTCTATGCACAGTCTTCTATCTGGAGACACAAGTACACACTATTACCACTAATAGACTCTATGTACAGCCTTCTATCTGGAGACACAAGTACACATTATTACCACTAATAGACTCTATGTACAGCCTTCTATCTGGAGACACAAGTACACACTATTACCACTAATAGACTCTATGTACAGCCTTCTATCTGGAGACACAAGTACACACTATTACCACTAATAGACTCTATGTACAGCCTTCTATCTGGAGACACAAGTACACACTATTACCACTAATAGACTCTATGTACAACCTTCTATCTGGAGACACAAGTACACATTATTACCACTAATAGACTCTATGTACAGCCTTCTATCTGGAGACACAAGTACACACTATTACCACTAATAGACTCTATGTACAGCCTTCTATCTGGAGACACAAGTACACACTATTACCACTAATAGACTCTATGTACAGCCTTCTATCTGGAGACACAAGTACACACTATTACCACTAATAGACTCTATGTACAGCCTTCTATCTGGAGACACAAGTACACACTATTACCACTAATAGACTCTATGTACAGCCTTCTATCTGGAGACACAAGTACACACTATTACCACTAATAGACTCTATGTACAGCCTTCTATCTGGAGACACAAGTACACACTATTACCACTAATAGACTCTATGTACAACCTTCTATCTGGAGACACAAGTACACACTATTACCACTAATAGGCTCTATGTATAGCAGCCATATTGGAAATAAATCGGGCCTCTTCCCTGTATCACTCTGCTACGTCTCAAAGTGACCCTCATGGTTCCTTGAGGAGGGTTCCAAATGGGCCCTTACTGGTGTGTAACTCTGAGCAGTGGTGGCTTATCCAACGGGCTTGAGCACAGGGCACCAACCTAAGGGGGGCACCAAACGGCGTGAAAAAAAAAACGCCGAAATTTTGAAGCAGGGCTCCGCGCATCAATGGTTGCCAGGGAACTACTTTCTTGTAGAAATTGTTCTTGTAGTGAATTATTAAGAACTGTTTTAATCGGATCGTGTCTATGATTCTCATGATGTCATATCATCCAAACTATAGTTAAATACAACTGTCATTGTACCTGGCCTATGTCTAGAGCTGGGTTGATGCTTTTACCGATGTCCATCACTATGTCTGTCCTGATGTTCTGCAAAGAGACAGACAGACAGACAGACAGACAGACAGACAGACAGACAGACAGACAGACAGACAGACAGACAGACAGACAGACAGACAGACAGACAGACAGACAGACAGACAGACAGGATCATGATATAAAGGTACGTCATATACATGATGTTATATGTAATGTGTGTATATTGAGTTGTAGGTACTTTATGGTCTCCTGTCAGGCAGTCGATCTCCACTTCAGAACAACAGGCTCCAAAGGTGAAGTAGTAGTAGGCGTCGCCTTCACCTTTCTCCCAGTCTACACTGGTGGGGGGCCCCCTGTAACACGCACGCGCGAACACACACACACACACACACACACACACACACACACACACACACACACACACACACACACACACACACACACACACACACACACACACACACACACACACACACACACACACACACAGATGATCATTTTGTATCAAAGTCTTAGGTTTTATGTTACACAACGTTTCATAATGCTTTACAGGGTAACGTTTTACACAATGCAACTTTTTAAGGTTTTAAGACACGGATAATGGATATGCTGTCTATGTCCTGCTCATGTAAATGTGTATGGTTGTGCATTTGTTAGGTTATAACTTGTATTGTTATTTTATTTCATGGGGTTGTATAATTGTTGCACATTTTTATCTTATCCCTTGTTGTATGGTTTTGTTCTGCTTTGGCCTCGTCTTGGCCAGGTCTGATTAATTCATTGATGTACTTTATTTTAGTAAGACAACAGTCTCACTTGAGAATGAGGTCTGGAACCTCAATATGATTTATGATATGAGAAATCACATTGAGGTTCCAGACCTCATTCTCCACAGTTTAAACGTTATAGTGATGATAAATAGAACACAGAGTAAACGTTATAGTGATGATAAATAGAACACAGATACGCACATGAAGAATCCAGTTGCTGAAAGGCTGATCTTCTGGTAGTACGCTTCAACAATCTAGGAGGACAATATGAATTTAAAACATTACTTTTGACAATAAACAATGTACCCATGTGGGTATAAACATTACCCATTGGGTCCAGGTGTATTGTGGGTATAAACATTACCCATTGGGTCCAGGTGTATTGTGGGTTTGTCTTCATCACTGGCTCCAGACGTCTCATCAGTTTCTCACAGGCGTCCTGAAGGAAAGCATGATTACACCTCATTTTATAAGTAAAATACTTCATTTTATATGTAAAATACATTTTATAACTTGAGGTTTCCTCAACTGTTAACTCTTAACACAGGCCTACTGATAATAACATCTAACTACACTCTGCACCCTTGTTTAAGGTGTAAATTTCATTACAACAAAAAGGTTTTCTTTGCTTGTTTGTTGGTTTTCCCCCAAACAAACAAAACAAAACAAAACAAAATGGGTGATTTATACTTAAGTTGCACATTGAAAAAAGCTAATCTACAAACACGCAACACATGTCAATATTGTGATCTTGTACAGTAGATCAGCTATTTTCGGTGCACAACAGGGCTTATGGCCAGTATAAATCAGTCATTATATTAGAGGGACATTATCAACATCTCAGATGTTTGCTACCTTGACGGCCATGCCCACAGAGTCTGTCCCGAAGGAGGCAGCAGAGGGTGTAGCGTTGGGGATGGTTCCTGTACACGTCTCCTTGATGGAGATGATGGACATGGGCACCTTCAACACTCTGCTGGCTATCTGTAGAAACATAATGATGTAGGACACAAAAACCTTCATAACACTCTGCTGGCTATGTGTAGAAACATAATGATGTAGGACACAAAAACCTTCATAACACTCTGCTGGCTATCTGTAGAAACATAATGATGTAGGACCAAAAAACCTTCATAACACAGCTGGCTATCTGTAGAAACATAATGATGTAGGACACAAAAACCTTCATAACACTCTGCTGGCTATCTGTAGAAACATAATGATGTAGGACACAAAAACCTTCATAACACAGCTGGCTATCTGTAGAAACATAATGATGTAGGACACAAAAACCTTCATAACACAGCTGGCTATCTGTAGAAACATAATGATGTAGGACACAAAAACCTTCATAACACAGCTGGCTATCTGTAGAAACAGAATGACGTGGGACACAAAAACCTTCATGACACTCTGCTGGCTATCTGTAGAAACATAAAGATGTGGGACACAAAAACCTTCATAACACTCTGCTGGCTATCTGTAGAAACATAAAGATGTGTGTAGTAGTGTGTAGTGTGTGTGTGTGTGTGTGTGTGTGTGTGTGTGTGTGTGTGTGTGTGTGTGTGTGTGTGTGTGTGTGTGTGTGTGTGTGTGTGTGTGTGTGTGTGTGTGTGTGTGTGTGTGTGTGTGTGTGTGTGTGTGTGTGTGTGTGTGCGCGCGTTGTGTACCTGTATAGCCTTAGTGTTTATTCCTTGTCCCATCTCTGTTCCTCCGTGAGCCAACAGCACTGAGCCATCTTTAAACACATTCACCAACGCTGCCCCCTGGAGGACACAACCAACACTGTCACAAGTTGTCACAATCATGTCACACTGCCACAAGTATTAATACTGTCACAAGTTCACTGTTATATGTGTTAATATGTCAACTGATGTAGATGAACTAAGTAAGCACGTCAGAGAGGTTTACTGTTGTACCAGCCAAGCAACAGGGCTGTCTATCTCCATACAATGCTCTAGACCTAGAGCTATCTCCATTACAATGCACTAGAGCAGTGGTTTTCAACCTTTTTCATATCAAGGTCCATTATATTGGGCATTTGAGCCACAGACCACAGTTTGATGCGGTTTAGACTCTCAGACCCAAAACATAGAATATTTTGTTGTCGTTGGATGAGATTTTGTCCACAATTCCATCCATGCTGTATTGATGTTGGTTCCATAGGAGAGATGACAGGCAAACATTGATCAAAATAACAATTCTTCTATATTCTCTAATTGTGTAGACTTTAAATAAATAAATTAAGTAAATTAAGTCATGCAGATGTTTAACAATAATTTAACTCTTTGGAGCGTAAAATGAAACCAAATGGACCCGTAAGGGTTTAATTTTACACTCTCAAGAGTTAAAGATCTAATAAGGGTCCATTTGGTAACCAACTCTCCATCATTTAGCTGGTGACCACCTGGAACCCCCTCAAGGACCACTGGTGGTCCCCGGACCACTGGTTGTGTCACGCTCCGCCCCTCAGCCCTTGGACCTTGACTGCCCATGTATGGTTTTGGACTCTAAAGGCCTGTTCTTTAGGCCTGTTTAGGCCATTCACTGGCTCTCAGTTATCAACGCGGTGTAGACTAAATAATGGGCGTACGACGAGATCACCGCAACTTTCTGCATGTATCAATATATCCTGACGTTGCTTTTAGCGTACCTCCCGTTCAGATCTCATGACAGGTCGGAGGCAGTTGTTGACTTTGGCTGTACCCGTTTGTTCCATTGTAGACCTGCGGAGCAGCATTGTCTGACCGTCTGACAGGCATCTGGACACATGTATCCACTCCAAAATGTATATATCACACTAATAAATTAATAGATAAATAAATTATTATATGTGAAAATATAACATTTTATATTATTATATAACTCATTTAAACAAACTGCTTTAACAGTCATTCAGATACGATTGCAGATCTGGCTGCATTGGCTATTTGAAGATAGCAGATCTACAAGCTCACAACGTGTCGCATCGCTACGCGTTGTGAGCTTGTAGATCTGCTATTTTCAAAATATACGAGCACTTATGATTTGTCGTCAAATCGGGGCGTTTCGAGAATATTTAAGGCTGTGTTATTTAAATGACGCTCGCTTTCAGACGTCAGATTTATCAAAGCTCCCTTATTTTGTAGTATGTTCTGTGTCTTCCTGTCTGCCCCTGTAGTTCTGTACCTGCCTTGTCTACCAGTCTTGTGATTTTTTCCGTGGTTCCACCTGTGTCCTCTCATTTCCCCAGCCTATCCTAGCGTTGATTGTCTGTTGTGTTCACCTGCGTCCTGTTAATCCCTGTCTATTTAAGCCCTGTGTTTGCAGTGTATGCTTGTTGGTCACACATGGTTTTCCAATGGTTTCACCATACAGTCTGTACTCCGGAATCAACCACTTCCATTGTGTCTTTACAGTTGCATAAACAAGTGCTGTATAATCCATTCAGTTGAAGTTTATCTATTAGGCTAAATGTATCAAAACTATTCTGTTAAAATAAAAAATATGAACTCTATCAGCTCCAATGCCAATCTATGATTGAGACATCACAGATCCTACCTGGTTGTAGAAGCCCTTGGAGAAGCCCACGCCGAACTTGAGCGGCATGGCACAGATGCCCCTCTTCCTCCAGCGGTTGGCCCGGTTGAAGTCCTGGATGTGTGTGAGTCTGTGCCGGTAGGCAGCCTTCTCCAGACACTCTGCCCAGCAACGCTGCATTCCTCTGGGGTTGAAGAGCTGCTGATGGTGGGTGAAGGACTCCCTCTCACTGTACATGTTTACCTCTCGCACCTAGGATGATGATAATAATAATGATAATAATATTTTTTTATTTTGTCGGCTATTTTTTCTATAGAACACAGAAGCTGACGTCCTACCTGGGTCGCGTTCTTTTCCCCCCATTCTGAATTCCCATAGACGTGTTTAATATCGCTTCAAATAAGAACTGTGTTCCAAGAATAAACAAATGATCCCGGCAGTTTGACTCTTATGGATATGAAGCAGCTTTTTGGACCACAATTCTACCACAAAGACGACCCAATGATATTCTCCATAGAGAAATTACTTCCAAAACGGATGAACGAGTGACGTCAGGACTTCTGTGCTCTGTAGGTCGTATGACAAAATATATAGGAAGTAAAATAAGTTCTGGATTGCAGCATTAAACTCCAGCATTAGTGATCTGTTGAAGCATAGAGATCTGTTGAAGCATAGTGATCTATTGAAACATAGAGATCTGTTGTGAACGTGTGACCTTCTCCGCAGGGAGTCCGCAGCGCACGGCCACCTCGTGCACGACGCTCTCGATGACAGCGGCACCCTGGGGTGCCCCGAAGCCTCTGAAGGCGGTGTAGGAGGGCAGGTAGGTCCTGCACACCACCCCACGCCCCCGCAGGTTGGAGATCTTATAACCGTTGTCCATGTGTAGCAACGCCTTCTCCATGATCTGGAACAACACAAGCACTCACATTACTACATGAGTAATATAAGTAATGTCACACTGACATTACTAATTACATGAGTAATAAGTAATATCACACTCACATTACTACATGAGTAACATTGTTGCCCCTCTCTCTTTGGCCCCTCGAAAAATACATGCCCTAAACGCCACAGTGGCCTTGATGCCACCCGACTGCACTGCCCACACTGATTTCAATCTAATGTGATTAATGTGACCCCTACCTACAGTCAGTGAAGTCCAGGGCTGAATGTGACAAATATCGAGACCAATGACTTTGTAAAGATATTGAGACCAATAGGCTATGACTTTGTAAAGATATTGAGACCAATAGGCTATGACTTTGTACAAATATTGGTAATTTGCCAATACATTATTGTGTGAAATAAATGGGTTACCCGTGCGCAGGGAAACCGGGGTTTTGGTCTGCCTTCAGCCTTTCACTTCCGGTGGTGTTTTCATTCCCACTAACAATATTTCTCCATGGAACACTAACACCATTTCTCCCAGAGAACATGGATCGTTTTGTTTATAAGCCCACTTGTTTCTATGATGAAAGAGCAAGTTAAAATGTTACTAACTTTCAGTGGTTTTGTCGGCTTCGAGGACGCTATTGTTAAATGAGTTTCGGTTTGTTTCCAGTGGGGAACGAACGGCACACACGTAAATCCCGGCCACTACATTTGATTGGCCTGCTTCCTGATCTGATGGCACGCCCACTTGTAGCCAATGCGTACGGGTTGTCAACACGGCTACCGACAGATTCAAGCGCAGCGATGGATCTGTTCTTGAGAGATTAACTCCCCCCTAACAAATTGAGCTTTAGAGGAACAGATACTTAACACAAGTGTGTGCGTTATGTTTTATTTGAAGTGTTAATTCTCTTACAAAGGAGGACTCATCCAGGGTGCATCCTCCATTGCTGTAGTAGGTGAGGTCTGCTGCCACTATGGTGCCATCGTCGTTGTATCCGACCTGAAAAACAAGACAGTGAACATTAGTCTCTTTCTAAAACAGCCTGAAAACTCACCTTTCAGGAGACCAAAGGGGAGGTAGTCATCACCTCTCCATTAGACAGGCGACCCCCCCCCCCCCTTTACCTACATTCCCTCACCCCCCCTGCACCCGTCTTTTTCTACTCCGTATTTTTTATATTGTGATGATATTTGAATGTTTTTGGTGCTATTTTATATGTTGATGAATTGAATACCTAGGACCCCAATGGAAACAAGACCGCAAGGACTTTTTTGGTGTTATCCTTTTAGACAAAGTGTTTGACTGTTACTCGTTCTGTTTTTACATTTCTGTCTAAAGATGTTCAGTCAATAAATGCTGAATCACGGAGCAGGACATGCCATGTCCTCTGACAGTGCTGTGGAGCTGTAGGAATGTTTGTAAAATGCAACTAAAGAGAGATAAGCATAAACATAATGTCTGCCTTCCGGTGATGTTGAACAGTGTAGTCTCTGGACTCACACAGCTGGTCATTTGAGTTCTGAGGCTTGACCTCTGATGATTATGGTTAAAGGAGAACTTCACCCATTTTCAACCATATCTTCATACACTGTAATTGGTCCTCAATAATGCGTGCGTGCGTGCGTGCGTGTGTGCGTGTGTGTGTGTGTGTGTGTGTGTGTGTGTGTGTGTGTGTGTGTGTGTGTGTGTGTGTGTGTGTGTGTGTGTGTGTGTGTGTGTGTGTGTGTGTGTGTGTGTCTTAAGAACACTGCACTCAATGAGGATATCACCACATTCACAGTTAAAGCCAGACTACAAGTCCTTCCCACCAGACTCAACCTCTCCATCTGGTTCCCCAGCACTCAGGTTCCTCATTGCATGCAACACACCACAGAACAGATCACTGAAACACTGTCGCACATCTTGAATGGCTGTTATGCATACAAAGGGATGTACATGGAGGACACGAAGGACATATCAAAATATCATTTGTACATTCTCTCTACAGTGAGAATGTACAAACATTCCCGTGTCATTTCATCCATGTTTCATCTCTGTGATAACCCAGACATCTTTACATCTTTGACAGCTAATATACCAGATGTTGTTATGGTGAATGAAGAGTCCAGGGAAGTGTCTGTGTTAGAGATAGCATGCACCTTTGACCTTAGCCTAGAAGAGGCCTTTATGACCAAGGTCATTAAATACCAACCACTCCTACATACCATCTCAGAGCTGGGTTATAGGTGCAGACTATTTGTCTTTATATTCGGCAGCCTGGCACATACCCACAGATTAGTTGTTAGAGGGCTTGAACAACTTAGGGTGTGTGTGTGTGTGTGTGTGTGTGTGTGTGTGTGTGTGTGTGTGTGTGTGTGTGTGTGTGTGTGTGTGCGTGTGCGTGCATACCTTGTATTTCCCAAGGAAGGGGTGTCTTCCACTGGTGATCAGCATGTCCTCTCCTCTCTCCAGACAACAGCGCACTGCCCTACCCGTCCTATGGAGATAATATACCATTAATAACTCCTACTGTCCTACCCGTCCTATAGAGATAATATACCATTAATAACTCCTACTGCCCTACCCGTCCTATGGAGATAATATACCATTAATAACTCCTACTGCCCTACCCGTCCTATGGAGATAATATACCATTAATAACTCCTACTGCCCTACTCGTCCTATGGAGATAATATACCATTAATAACTCCTACTGTCCTACCCGTCCTATAGAGATAATATACCATTAATAACTCCTACTGTCCTACCCGTCCTATAGAGATAATATACCATTAATAACTCCTACTGTCCTGCCCGTCCTATAGAGATAATATACCATTAATAACTCCTACTGTCCTACCCGTCCTATAGAGATAATATACCATTAATAACTCCTACTGTCCTGCCAGTCCTATTGGTCACATTCATTAGATTTATACCAATGTATAACTAGAATATTGATGTGCAAAACAGACAAATGTTCTACTGTGCACCAACGATTCCCAACCAGTGGGCCGGTGTGGTGCCCACTGCTGAGCCGTGAGGGTATTGCATGTGGTCACCCATATTATTTGCAAAACTCATTCAGTGCCAGACTTTTTTCTGGCTGTTTGCCCACTGCCAGCCATTTTCTTTTTGTTTTACCTTTACAACTGGTCACAGAAAATGTATATCCATTTTGGTCGATCGTCTTTGCACATGCAACTTTGATGATGTAGAGGGCCACTATATTTCCACACCTACTCCAGAGGGCCTCATTGCATATAATGTACTGTCGGGCCATTCTATGTCACACAAAAGTAGCAAAAATAGCAGATCTACAAGCTCAAAACGCGTCGCAGTGTGACGCGTTTTGAGCTTGTATTATTTGTGTGTTATTTTTGCAATTTTTGAATTGGAATTCAGATTTTTTTTTTGCGCAATTTTTTCATTGGAATCCTGAAAAATTACATTTTTATTTAATTTCAAATGCATTTAGTTATACTTATGTTAACTTTATGAACTTAATAATTAATTAAAGCGGGTCATGTTTGCAATTGTAACAGCTGAAATCAATAATATATCAGTAATCCGATACGGGCCGCATTAAGTGAAGGTGGGGGCCGCGTGTGGCCCCCCGGCCGCCAGTTGCCCATTTATACATTACATATAAGACAGACAACACTGAATGTAACATCACAGCCGTTGAACCAAAGCATTCATTCATTCATGGTGTTACTTGGCGGCTGCTACAGCAGTGATGGCGGACAGCGAGGCGATCTTCATCACCTTCCCTCCAAAGCCCCCGCCCAGCCTCTTCACATGACACGTGATCTTATTGGACGACACTCCCAGAGCACCGGCCACCAGCTCCTACAGAAGAAGAAGAAGAAGAAGAAGAAGAAGATTTTTTTTATTGCGCTAGAGTTGGCTTCACCAACCTATGAATGCCTTGACTAAATGGTAAATGGTGCATTTATATAGCGCTTCTATCCGAAGCGCTTTACATTGATTGTGCCATTAACCCATTCATACACCGATGGCGAAGCAAACCATGGAAGGCACCAACCTGCTCATCAGGAGCAATTAGGGTTTCGCAATTCAACGTCTTGCTCAAGGACACTTCGACACTAACTCTAGGGGAGCGCCCCAGCCCGGGATCGAACTGGGAACCTTGCGGTTTTCCAGTTCACTCTACCCGGCCACTCTACCCCTGAGCCACTGCCGCCCTATCTTTATTATTATTAGAATTGTAATGAGTTAACCTGTGTAAAGGCTACGAACACGTCATAATAATATTAATAATATTCATTATATTAACCTGTGTAAAGGCAGCATGCTGGCTGGCTACGAACACATCATAATAATATTAATAATATTAATATTAATAATAATAATAATAGTAACCAGTGTAAAGGCAGCATGCTGGCTGGCTACAAACATGTCATAATAATATTAATAATAACAATAACCTGTGTAAAGGCAGCATGCTGGCTGGCTACGAACACATCATAATAATATTAATAATATTAATAATATTAATAATAATAATAACCTGTGTAAAGGCAGCATGCTGGCTGGCTACGAACAAGTCCATCTCTCCGTTCTCTCCTGAAGGAACAGCGATCAGTCCCTGAGTCTCCATGTAGAAATGTTCCTGACCTCCCATGTACATCTGACCTGAATACACACACACACACACACACACACACACACACACACACACACACACACACACACACACACACACACACACACACACACACACACACACACACACACACACACAGTAGACATGATGTCCTTTGTTACAGGCAGTGTGCAGCAGTGGTGGAAATGTTAAGTAAAAGTATCAATATTGCAATGTAGAAATACTCCGTTACAAGCAAAAGTCCAGAATTCAAAATTTACTTGAGTAAAAGTACAAAGGTATTGGTATCAAAATGTACTTAAAGTACCAAAAGTAGAAAGTACTCATTATGCAAAATGTCCCGTTTCACAAGTTTTCAAATGTATAAAAATCTTTTAAAAATAGCAGATTTAAATACATGTTCATTATGAATGTAAATAGTTATGTTAGAAGTTACCCTCCAGGATGTGTTGAGCTGTGTGGAACCCTGTGTCTACGTCTCCTCTCTGCAGCTTCCTCTGAGGCTCAAAGAATGACTGATGACTGATGGCTTCCTGGGTGAGAAATACACATTACTACTTAAATATAATATATGGATGATAAAATACTACTACCAAAAAACAAAAAAAACTAGAAAAAGTGCTCCTCGGGGCACAGGTCTCCACCAGTTCAGGTAGGTTATTGTGGCCTCCTGGTGGCGCTATAATAGGCCAATGTGAAAAGGGTGTTCTTTCTTCCTCTGCCTTTCATGGCAATCAGACATCATGATTTGAGGCAATTTGCTAAAAAATGTTTTGCTAATATTGGCCTGCTGGTGGCGCTAAAACAGGGCAATGGGAAAAGGGTGGAATTTCTTCCTCAGGCTAGTGGAATGTGTGTGCAGAGTTTCACGGCAATCGGACGCTGCGTTCATGATTTGAGGCATTTTGTTCAAAACGAGCCACCCATGCAAACTTTAGCAATCTTAGCCAATCAGAATGGATTATGAAAAATCGGACAGATCCGTCTTGATCACATGACTATAGAGATACTGTGTACTGATTTGTGTGATGTTTATATAATTTGTACCTCTATAGTGTAGAAAACAGGCTGTAGGTCGGTGTAGGTCACATGGACTCTCTGGGCTGCTCTGTGAGCCTGTTCTCTGCTCTCTGCTACCACCGCTCCAATGATCTGACCCACACACACCACCTGGTGGACAAAAATCGCATTACACATTAATACACACACCACCTAGTGGACAAATATCACATTACACGCAGACCATTCACTGGGGGTCCATGAAGAAGCCAGCACGTTAAAGTGTTCATTTGTTTTGATTATGTTCCCCTCTCAAGCCAATCTCTGGCTGCTAGTTGAAAACGTACATCAGTACTTAATCATTTATTGTTTTAGGAATGAGACAAAAACTAAAAAATATCCATGAATTCTCTCTCCATAGGGTGACTAATCCATATAAACAAAGACATTATGGAGGTGAACTATCCCTTTAACACCATCGTCTATTCAGAATCGACGACAATAGTTAACAAGCCACAACAACAACAACAACAACAATATTATTAACGAGCATATATATATGTCACAGGTAGATTGGCATTCCAGGTAGAATGGAAGTGGAGCGCTTGTTTTTAGGCTCGGTGCGGGGCTGCGATGCGAGGAGGACGGCGACGAGAACAACATGGATGTACATACATACCAGCGCGTTGTGAGCTTGTCGATCTGCTGGAAACACTTAACCATAGTGTTTCCGGTTTGAGAGGACGCTGGCGTTTTGTCGCCGCTTTTCAATCCGAGACAAAAGTCGAGTTTAAAGTGCCTTTTCAGTGCTTTTTCTAATAACTGGTCACTACAACCATAACACTTCACGGGGATTGTTCCTACAATACGAAGATTGAACGGTTTGGGGACTTACCTACAGGTTGATCTGCTGTTGCCGTTGTGTGTCACCGAACAGCTGTTCCATCTGACAGCTGTCAGGCTTCCCAGCCTGGTGAATAGTGATCCCTGGTTTGCCTACTACTCCGTGATTCTTCGGTTGTGGGACACCCCGTCTGCCCCTGCGCTTGGATTGTTTGGATTACGGATCTGCTGTGTTACTGGAAAAGTTGAATTCCTGGACTATCATCCATCCAGCGGTAGCGTTAGCCACCGTTAGCGTCGTCCATCCAGCGGTAGCGTTAGCCACCGTTAGCCTCCGCTGCTGGAGATGGGGATATGGAAGTACTCCTCCGTGAAACTTCTCGACCTGGTCAGCTACTCCATTCCAAACTCCATCGGGGTCATTAAATCTCTTGGACTCTTGCGTCGCCCTCGGTATATTCACAGGGGCTCCCGACGTGAGTTTATTTACTCTGACTCACCCATTCCCTCCATAACCTCCGTGTCACGCTCTGGTGCATTACGTCATCACAACAAAGCCCATGTGCGCGCCCGCTATCTCCGCCCACTGCTTTGTGTTGACAGTTTAGCACCTCCCACCCAGTCTATGTCAGCAGTTTCATTCATGCTATTGAATGTTCACTCCCTCAACAATAAACCTGGGCTTATTCATGACATCATCAAAGAAAGACACATTGACATCTGTTGTTTGGTTGAGACATGGCAGACACCACAGGACTTCATGGCACTAAATAAAGCGACACCTCCTGGCTATGTATACATACAGAAGCCCCGTTTAAAGGGGGGTGGTGGTGGGCTGGCTGTGATACATCGAGCTGACATCCTCATCAAAGAGGTGACAGTAACCACTGCTACCTCATTTGAGTGTGTTGTGTTCACACTAGCTGGATTTTCACTATTTCAGTTCGTGTTAGTGTACCGCCCACCTAAAAACACCAGCGCAGCCCGGTCTGCCTTCCTGTCTGAGCTGTCTGAGCTGCTCACACCTGTCTGTGCCACGTCTCCATCTACCTATCTGCTGGGGGACCTGAATGTGCACGTGGACTCCAGCAGTTGCACGTTTGCCATCGAATTTCTGTCACTGTTGGACTGTTTTGATTTCACCCAACATGTGCGTGGCCCCACCCACGACAGAGGTCATACGTTGGACTTGGTGTGTTCCACTGGCAAGCCCCCCACCACACTGCAGTGCCTGGACCTAGCGGTATCCGACCACCATGCCATTTTCTTTGGTGTTCCTGCCTCCCTGCCCAGGCAGCGTCCTAAGCGTTCCATCACCTTCAGGAACACCAAGACAGTGAGTGCTCCAGTCCTATCGACCTTGATAGCTGCCCACATGGCTAGGGTTTCCCCTGACCCCATGGTTGATGACCTGGTAGCCCGCTACAACACTGCCTTATCCCATAGCCTGGACCATCTTGCCCCCATCAAAACCCGGACTGTTTCATTCAACCGTCCTGCCCCCTGGTTCACCACTGAGCTCCGAGCCATGAAGGTTGCTGGTCGACGGCTGGAGAGGCTATATAAAAAAACTGGCCTCACTGTCCACCATCTGGCTTTCAAAGATCATGTCTCGGCCTACAAGGAAGCTCTCTCTCAGACCATGACCCAGTATTATTCCACACTTATTGGGTCTCAGCAAAACCACCCCAGAAAACTATTCTCCACCATCAACAAGCTACTTAGCCCCCTCCCCTCCCCCCCCTCTGGTGCCCCCGATCTCTGCTCCGGATTCTTGGATTATTTCCAGGAGAAGGTGGATACCATCCATCAGCAGCTGCAGACATCTTCCATCCCTCTGCAGGCACCTCAGTTGCAGGACGTTGCTCCCTCGACTGCATGTCCCCCTTTTGCCTTCTTCGCTCCAGTGGACGCCACCTTGACCACTGAATTGGTCACCAAGGCCAAGGCCTCCACCTGCTCCCTGGACCCCATGCCCACGACATTGGTGAAGGCCTGTCTACCCACCCTCTGCCCCATCATAACAGACATCATCAACTCCTCTCTGAAATCAGGCATTGTACCCACCAGTTTCAAAATCGCCTCTGTTACCCCAATACTGAAGAAGCTTGGTTTGGACCCTGATGACTATGCTAACTACAGGCCAATCTCCAACCTTCCTTTCCTCAGCAAGACCCTGGAAAGAGCAGTAGCTGCACAGCTCCATCAGCACATGTCCAACCATGAACTTTTCGAACCTCTTCAGTCTGGCTACAGAGCCCACCATAGCACAGAGACCGCCTTGATCAAGATCACGAATGATCTCCTCAGGGCAGCTGATCTAGGCCACATCAGCATCCTGGTTCTTCTGGATCTCTCTGCAGCCTTCGACACCATCTCCCACTCCATCCTCCTCGACCGCCTCTCCACCCACCTCAGACTCACCGGATCCGTTCTCTCCTGGTTCCACTCATATCTCACCGACAGGCAACAGTTTGTCTCCATAAACGGATCCAACTCCCACCCAGTCCCAGTTAACCATGGTGTGCCACAGGGTTCTGTACTTGGTCCCATCCTTTTCACCATTTACATGCTCCCGCTCGGTCAGATCATCCGCCACCATGGTCTACATTTCCACTGCTATGCTGACGACACCCAGTTGTATCTCAGCACCACACCAACCACTCTGCTACCTCCACAATCCATCGTCAACTGCCTCCATGAAATAAAGACTTGGATGACCACCAACCTACTCAAACTCAACAGCAAAAAAAACAGAGCTCATGGTAATGGGTCCCAAGGCACAGCTTCAGAGGATTGGCGATTTCCTCCTCCATGTGGATGACGGCTCCATCTCTCCATCCCCTGAGGTTCGCAACCTGGGTGTTATCTTGGACTCTACCCTCTCCTATCAATCCCACATCAAATCCGTCACCAAATCCGCCTTCTTCCACCTCAAAAACATTTCCAGACTCCGGCCGTCACTCTCAGACTCTACTGCTGAGACCCTCATCCACTCTTTCATCTCCTCCCGCCTGGATTACTGTAATGGTGTCCTGTTCGGGCTCCCCAATAAAACCCTGGACAGATTGCAGTATGTGCAAAACTCAGCTGCCAGAGTGCTCACCCGCACCAAACGCTGGCAGCACATCACCCCCACCCTCAAACACCTCCACTGGCTTCCGGTCAAGTTTCGCATCAATTACAAACTACTCCTCCTCACCTATAAAGCCCGCCATGCCCTAGCCCCAGGGTACCTGTCGGACCTCCTGGACGATCACACCCCAGAGCGGGACCTGAGGTCTTCCGACTTGGAGCTTCTCACCACCCCTCGTAGCAACAAGCGGACCCTTGGCGATAGAGCTTTCAGCGTGGCAGCCCCTAACCTCTGGAACTCTCTCCCATTGGAGATCCGCCAGATGCAAACACTGGACTCCTTCAAGTCCGCACTGAAGAGACACTTATTTACTCAAGCTTTTGGCAATTAATGTGTTTATTGTGTGTACTGTAAAGCGTCCTTGGGTTTCTGAAAGGCGCTATATAAATCCAAGTTATTATTATTATTATTATTACTGCACTAACATAGCCCGCCAGCCCGCCCCCGCCCCCTCAGGCTCGCCGCCTTGTGCTTCGCGTGCGTGCGTGTGTGCGCGCATGCGTGTGTGCGCGCATGCATGTGTGCGTGCTCGTTTGTGTGGTGCGCGTGTGCGTGTGTGGTGTGGGACTGGCTTTTATTGCCCTCTAGCGTTGGTTCTACAGAATTGCCTGGGGGGCGGACGGGCGGTGAAAATAAGCGCTTCTTTTCCATTCTACCTGGAATGCCAATCTACCTGTAACATATATATATATATATATATATATATATATATATGAATAATGAGCTCTGAAGAAACAACAGTTTATTACAGTAAGGACTCTATCTGACATGGTTACTATATTCTTATTATTTATTTTGTCCTGCATTATGCTAGCTGAGGGTGTTCAGTGTTGTTTGTTTAGTTCATTATTTATGGTGTTTATTTCAGTGTGATGTGTTTTACCCTGCTGTATGAATCTAAGGTACTTTTCTTGCTCTGTAATCCGTATCTTAACTGCTGTGCTGCTTTTGGCAAGAGATGCGTGCATGCATGCGTGTGCGTGTTCGTTTATGTGCGCGCGTGTGCGTTTGTGTGCGTGCATTCGGGTGCGTGCGTGCGTGTACCTCCTCCTCAGCGAACAGTTCCTCTGTGTTGTTGAACCAGAGTCTCCGGTTGGATCCTGGAACGTCTGTGGCCGACAGGAAGTCCACTACGCCAGGCATCAACAGAGCTTCTGATTGGTCAATGGCACTGAAACATATAATGTTCTGATTGGTCAATGATACTGAAACATACAATGGTCTGATTGGTCAATGACACTGAAACATACAATGTTCCGATTAGTCAATGACACTGAAACATAGTATTTATACCTTAAGTAAAGTAAGTACTTTACTTACAGTATAAATACTATGTCAGGGACCTTTACAGGCAGGCCTGTGCTACTTTATTAGCCTGGTTCCAGACCATAGACCCGCCCACTCTCTGAGTGGACTGCCCCTCTTGGTCTGTTGTTCAAATGTGAGCCAATCAGCGAATATCTGCTAAAACAAGCTGTGCGATGACGTCAGATGTAGGCGGATCCGTGGATCTCTTGTGATTGGTTTAGGGAAATTCAAATTCCCTCCCCCTTATAATCGCAGACACTGCAGCCAATGTCAGACTCATCTCTCGAAGTGACACAATTCATTGTAACACACCCGGATACGGAAATGACGTCAATCGAAGATTTCCGTTTCCGTCCGCCGCCTGTTTAAATCTTCCCCTTAAACGCCATTATCTCGGCTGTGTTGTTCTCTGCCGTGCTGCGTCAGACGCGCTGTTTAGAAACTGCTACTACCAGTGGCGTGCACAGACATTTTGAGGGGCAGGTGCTCAAGTAAATTATACTTTTTTTTGTTGACTTGGTCTGCTCTTATTTCCCTCTACACCTATACCTCTTTGCCAAAAATAGCCGATCTACAGCGCAGCGCGAGCCGTTGTAAGCACGTCACGAGTGACGTGCTTACATTTCTTACAGTATTATTAATTTCATCATGCATCTCGCTAGCCAATCACAGCGCGTCTGCGAGGTTTGAAGTTAATTTCATCATGTGTCTCGCTAGCCAATCACAGCACGTCCTGCAAAGCTTAGCCTATGGGTGTATTTTCCACAGCATGGCGTCACAGCGAAAGACACATTTTCACGACGGAAAGAAAAACTTTCACCACGGATGGGTCCTAAACCCTCTTATAGGAGCGGTTGCACCGCTCAATTATGACCAGTTGAAAGTTTTTTTTTTAAATGCTAAATTGCTGGCAGTGGGCAAACACAGCCAGAAATAAGTCTGGCAGTGAATGAGTTAAGATAAGAATCTACAGTAATGGGTTAACGGTAGTGAACCACACTGTCCTTTCACACAGACACTGTCTTTCACACACACACACACACACACACACACACACACACTCACTCACTCACTCACTCACTCACTCACTCACTCACTCACTCACTCACTCACTCACTCACTCACTCACTCACTCACTCACTCACTCACTCACTCACACACACACACACACACACACACACACACACACACACACACACACACACACACACACACACACACACACACACACACACACACACTGTCTTTCACACACACACACACACACACACACACACACTGTCTTTCACACACACACACACACACACACACACACACACACACACACACACACACACACACTGTCTTTCACACACACACACACACACACACACACACACACACACACACACACACACACACACACACACACACACACACACACACACACACACACACACACACACTGTCCTTTCACACAGACACTGGACTGAAGAGTTGACACTCACTTGATCTTGGCGTGGGCCCTGGTGCTGGTCACCATGACGACAAACAGTTCACCTTTGACCCGTGGGAGGTCGTCATAGTAACGGGCCTCGCCCGTGGCCTGCTGGAGGGCAGCCTGGTGCATGCTGGGACGCCCCACCGGGTCACTGGAGATCTGGGCGTCTGGGACCGACTGACACACACACACACACGTGCACACGCACGCACACACACACGCAGGCACACACGCACGCACACACGCACACACACGCTCACACACACACACACACACACACACACACACACACACACACACACACACACACACACACACACACACACACACACACACACACACACACACGCATTAAATAACATAACCTTAACTTAACCCTAACCCTAAAACCGGAATAAAGCACATGCACGCGCGCGTCTAGGCCCAGCCTATACTAGCGTTCTGGCTACGCCACTGCGACAAACTATATACTATAAAAACTGGTCAAACATTGGCCACATAGTCAAATAATTTAAGACAGAGGCTACATGTGTGAAAACAGTAGATCTACAAGCACACAACGCATGCACACCCTCACACAGATTTGTTGACAAACAAAAGAAAAGTTAAAATTATTTTGAGGTCATTTGAGCCTGGATGGATCCTGTGCTTGTTTTGAAACATTTATTGGTTTCAGTCTGTTGTTGTTTCTGTTTGGCTTGAGCCCCCCCCCACCGAGTTTAACCAGACAACTGTATTGACTGTTACTTCATTCTTAAAAGAGTTATTATAACTAACCTGGTAACTGTGGTGACTGTGTGGAACGTCATTCTTAAAGGGTGTCAGAGCGCTGAGGAACTCTGGAGGAACGTTGTTCACTGATACGTTCTGATGGAACAGTTCACAAACCATCAGTTCAAACTGATTAACATTAAGGATATAACCCATCATACTGTTACTGTCCAAAACTGTTACTTTTCACCATTCAAACTAAAAAATAGCAAAAAATAACAAACTCTACAAGCTTGTAAGTCTGCTAATTTTTGCTACTTTTGTGTGACACTGTAGTATGACGAAGTATAGGACATTCATTTACGTTATTAACATTAACGTAAATGAATTAATATTGAAGTGCATTTATAAAAAACACAAGCGGGGTATTTCTGAACCAGAGGTACATTTTGGG
Source organism: Gymnoscopelus microlampas (assembly GCF_963454915.1). NCBI lineage: Eukaryota > Metazoa > Chordata > Actinopteri > Myctophiformes > Myctophidae > Gymnoscopelus > Gymnoscopelus microlampas. Next base: position 1,981,435 of record NC_139961.1, on the reverse strand, counting down.
CTAGACTGCACTGTAACGAATTTTTGTGATTTCCACAGTTAGTTACTGTATAATGGACAGTGGCTTACTGTGATCAATGTTTACAGTATAGTATTGTAATTCTACACCGGGCTATTGTAATACTGACACTAATCTACTGTGAATGTTTTTACAGTAGAGCACTGTAAATTACACACACTGTTATAGTACTATTACAGTCTATTACTGTACATAATATGTAAGTTACTGTGAATTATATTTACAATATATAACTGTAATTTTGCAAATAGTTACTGTATTATGAGCAGTGCATTACTGTGATTAAAACATGAGTTACTGTGAATGATATTTACAGTATATGACTGTAATTCCAAAACTGGTTACTGTAATATAGGCAGTATTTTACTGTGAATGACTAATATATATTTTATTGTTAGGCGTGTTACGACCTGGCTCATAGGCCATAACAAAAAAGAGGAAGACACTCGCCTGGTTTAAAAGTGTATCACATTATATCTTCTTTACAACATAAATGCAAACTCAAACATAACAAGGAATGGCATGGAGTGTGTTAATCAGTGGAATCAGTAGTGTCAGCAATGTATGGATGTGTGGTACATGTGGTGTGTGGTGTTGAAGACCTAACTAAAGACCAAAAATAAAAAGCAATAAATAAATAACATTAGGACTTAATGTGCCCTGGTGCATAGGTGGGAGTAGGACATCCCTCCACTCAATAATAGTCTGGCAGGATGCTATTCCAGAGCATAATGTCACAAATAAATGTTGAGGATAGCACAATAAAGTTAAAAGGGAACTATCATGGTGGTCCTCTCTGGTTATAGTATTGCAGGTACTGTGTGTGACCACAGCCAGCATTTTATAGGGCACCCTGGGAACACTGGCCAGGTGCTCCCAATGCACCTGATTGGCACCCTATTGCCCAACCTGCAGGCCCTGTGGAAGATAAAGACACACAGGCCCTGGTAGCCCAGACAGGGGCTGTGACAAAGAAATGACAGTAATTGTAGGTCTATTCCTGCACAATGGGAATTGTAGGCTCTGGCCTCTACAAGTACTCCCCACTTCAGTTAATGTATCACACACAATGTCTCTTATATAATAATAATAAATAATCCAATCCACCTTCCCCCTCAGTTGAGTTTTAGGTTGTGGTCCAAACAAGAGGTTCACTGGGGTTGGCAGCTCTCCACCAAACATAAGGAGTGCTGGGATGCACTGGAACCACCAGCACTGCACCAAGACCCCTAGCTTTCACTGGTGTCAGTGTCAAAGATAAACGGGCAGCCTGGGTTGGGATATACCAGAGTGCTTCCTGCAGCTGCTGGAATGCGGTGTGACATACCTCGTCCCATCAGAATGTCTTCCATTTGTGTGCTAAGCAATGAAGGGGACTGGCAATCACACAGGTTGTACAGTAAGATGTCAGGCCCAGGGCTACCCCTCGCAACACCTAAACTATCTCTCTCAGGTCATCTTCAAACTAGCCCTCCATGCAGTGGCTTTTCCAGTCATCTTGATCCTCCATACATCTGGCTAGCGTATCGATACTTTCCAAACCTGCATCTTTCTTTAGTACCTGATGTACTTGTCTGTCTGTCTGTCTGTCTGTGTCTCTAATGACCATATAGATCCCTGATGTCATCAGTATAGGCCCCAATATGGGCATGCCCATATGGTCATAACGGTTGGATCGCCGGTTCTGTTCAACTGGATCTCCATATTCAATATGGAAATTGGCTAAGGGGAGAGCCGGTGGGCAGGCAAACCAAACCACGGGCACATCACTCTGACATAACCATAAACAAACCAGAGTGACATCACTATGACAACATAACCCTAAACAAACCACGGCCACGTCACTATGACTATGGCGTCACACTCATGGAACTACGTCATCACATCCATGTCACAATGACTCAGCCATAACCATATAAGGAGTTCCCAAAGCAGCTACGCCCAAATATGGAGCGTGTTGTCCAACCTCAATGTGTCATCAATGCATCATCATGGGCATAAGATTGGCAAGGACCGACATATACAGATATCTCCAAATATGGGCATAAGAAGGGACACAGTTAGACAGACGGAAACAGACATCTCCTAATATGGGCATAAAACAATAAGTCACCCTTGACCCTCCAACTCAGTTCACTATTACCATGGACTTAATATGAAAAAAAAAGCAATAAATCAATAACTTTAGGACTTAATGTGCCCTGGGGCATAGGTGGGAGTGGGACATCTACAGTATCAACAATAGTCTGGATGCTATATTTCCAGAAAATACTGTCACAAATAAATGTTGGGTATAGCACAATAAAGTTAATAGATAACTATCATTGTGGTCCTCTGTGGTTGTATTTTTGCATCAGCTCAGTGTTTACATGTCCAGTGAGGAACCCATGTGCTCTAAATGTAACAAAAGAGATGCACTTGAATGAAATACATGATTAAAATAAAGATTTGTGAGATGTTAAAAATGTTCACAGTAATATACATTAAATCACAGTATCATACTAGTGTATTGGTGTATGTTACTGTAGACTGAAGTGCATTGTGGGAAGACTGAAGTGCATCATGGGAAGACTGCAGTGCATCATGGGAAGACTGCAGTGCATCATGGGAAGAAGACAGTGTTTTGGAGGGAAAAACAGGATGGAGGACTGTGGAGGAGCTGCAGAGCCCAGAGAGAAACAATATAAGAAAACTAGTAGGTATATTCTTTTTATCTACAAATAGATTAGTCTCATTCAGAGAGGTCAACACTGGCACATCTAACAAGTTAGATTTGCATGATGTTTGGTATATTTGGATAAATGAGAGAGAGAGGGGGGAGAGAGAGTGAGAGAGTGCAGCCTGTAAAGTAAAATGTGTTAGAAATCCTCAATCAAAACTAACATAATTATTTCTTGTGCATTATTTTACTCCATACTGTAACTGTGTTAGTGTTTTAATCTCCAATCTCTCTGTATAGATTCAGATGCCATTGATTAATTCGGCTTCACTTTCATTTCCTCCATGACAGGAGAAACACATGCAGTTGAGTGTGTGCAGTAGCTAGGTGGGCATAAGGCAGAGATTTGGCTGTAGTATTAATTAAGCTTATCTTTGTTATGTCTACATCCTTTAATGTACATCATTGTCTTTTATAATTCAGGGATTGCTCCCTCAGTGAAAAAGACGGATTTGACCCATATTCTGGACTTCACAGAGCCTGCAACTTGCATTGGTGAGTCAAATGAATGTACACTTGCTTATAAGCTGCTAAACTAAAGTTAAATATCAACTGTCTCTTTACATAACTGACTGTTTATCTGTTTATTAATATTAACTCTCATCCATTAAAGTTTGTTCTGTTTTCCAAATGATGGTTTTCATTTAGTGTTGTTAGTTGATGATTAGTTGCCTGTTGGCTAGGTAATGTAATCAAAATGGTCAACCTTTTTTGTCTGCAAGCAGTGTCATTTATCTGCAGGGACTCTTGACACATTTTATCAACATGTTAAGATGCATAGACACCTGGCTAATTCCAGGTTCTATTGTGGTTTGCCTATTTGCCCTTGCAGTTTTCAGACATTGTTGGCACTTAAATCTCACATGCGTCGGAAGCATACACAGCCAAAGGAAACTATCCATAGACCAGCCCAAGCTAATGTGAGAGGACCTGTCAGGTTGAGGGATGCAAGCATACATTTCCCAATTTACAGAGCTTTTGTGAACATTTAAAAATGCACATAGGAAATGGAAAAAAGGTTAGCTGCCCCTTTCCTAACTGTAAAAAATACTTTGATGTGAAGTCATCTTTCACATCCCACATCAGCAAGAAACACAGAGATGTTTCTGAGAAGCCTGTCCAAATGGAAAATGATGTGTCATTGTTTGAGAATCCTGTCCAAATGGACAGTGATGATTCAAGTAGGCCTGATACTGAAGTCCATGATGAAAGTTCTGATAATGTACAACTTGGTGCAAATCCTGACACATTTCTCATGAACTTGGCACTATTCTACTTGAGGATGCAAGGCAAAATGCTGCTACCAGCCAGCACTATCCAAAGTTTAATTGAGGATTTCCAAGTTGTCCATGACAGCAGTATGGAACTGGTATTTTCCAAATTGAAGGAAGAATTAGCAAAGCAGAATATGTCAGAAAGTGAAATTGATAAAATTATAACTGGGCTAAATAAGAATAACCTCATGCGGCTGTATAATGAGGGAATATTTAGATCTGATCAAACCAGGAAGACATATTTCAAGAGACATTTTAACCATGTAGCACCCACACAGGTTTATCTTGGTATAGACCCCGATGGAAATGATCGCTTTTTGCAATATGTTCCTGTAAAGGAGACATTAAAGGCCCTATTGAACCACCAGTCTGTTAAAGAACAGTTCACTGAAGCACAGGCACACAGATCAGATGATCCACATTTGCTCGAGGATGTAAGGGATGGCAGAAATTTTAAAAGCAGTGTAAGTCCTCAGTTTCCATTATCTTGTTCCAAGACGCATTTGAAGTGGCAAATCCTCTTGGGTCAGGACGAAAAAAAGCACAAACAACTTGCAGTTTACATGACACTGTCTGAAATCTCTGCTCACAACAGGTCCACCATAGACCCTATACAGCTTGTTATGCTTTGTAGGGAGGAAGATTTAAAGTTTTTTAAGCAAGCTAAAGTGTTTGCTCCTCTTGTGAGAGATTTGAAGGACCTTGAAGAGTCTGGAATTTTGCTGGATAATGGTCAAATAGTGCAAGGGGCAGTGATCGCATTTTGTGGAGATAACCTTGGGTCACACGCCATTGGTGGCTTCACAGAAAATTTTAGTAAAAGTGATCATTTCTGTCGCTATTGTGGTATAGATAGAGACACTTGGAGACACTCTCCGACAGAATTAGGCCCTTCACGGACAAAGCAGAGCTACAAGAACTCTGTGGATGTGCTTGCAATGAACCCTCGGTTAAATGTTGTTGATGGTGTTAAATTTGACTCTGTTTTCAATAGCCTGAAATACTTCCATGTATGTGACCCAGGGCTCCCGCCATGCTTAGGCCATGACTTATTTGAAGGGGTTGTTCAATTAGATCTGGCTCTTTACATTAAACGTCTTATCACTGTAGGGAAGCATTTTACTTACACTCAGTTGAATAGGATAATTTCTACTTTTAATTATGTACAAAATGATTCCAATGGTAAACCATGTGTAGTACGTCCAGACAGTGAAAAGCTGGGAGGAAATGCATCTCAAAACTGGTGTTTACTTCGCTTACTCCCACTGCTTGTTGGTGACAGGATAAAGAATCCTTTGGAAGATGAGGTCTGGCAGTTGTGCTTACAGCTACGAGAGATAGTGGCAATGATAACTGCACCAAAAATCCATGCCAACCAAGTAGCATATCTGAAAGTTCTACTGGAACACTATATTCATTCAAGAGCTACTCTCTTTCCAGGTAAACCTCTGAAACCAAAACACCATTACTTGCTTCACTACCCTGGACTCATACTACATTTTGGTCCACTCATTAGACTTTGGACTCTTCGGTTTGAAAGTAAACACTCATTTTTCAAACAGTGCGCAAGAAAGCTTCACAATTTCAAAAACCTTAATAGCACACTGGCTGAGAGACACCAACTCTTACAAGCCTATCTTCAGGCTGGCAGCCTTTTCCCACCGACTGTGCAAATACAGCATTCTGATGAATTTGATGGTCGGTTGTATAATCTTGGCATACAAGAAGTTGTTAGGATGAGAGGCATTCATGAGGCATCTATAGTGACGCCAGTTATTACTTACAAGGGCACCAAATACCAAAAATCTATGGTTGTGGTTGTGGACCACAATGACATGGGATACACCTTTGGAAAAATTGTGTTGATTTTGCTAAACTCATCCGAGGTGTATTTTGTTATTGAAAAACATCCCTCAGTGCCTTTGATGGATCTAGGTGTACACTGCCTGCTTGACTCAGGTGTTTCTTACATGTGTGTCAGGTTGGAGAGCCTGGCTGACTACTACCCATTGCCATTATATAACAGATTTGATGTTGATCTTGTATCTTTCCATCACTCTGTTTATTCTAATTAAGAGATATGGAGCAGCCCTTTGATGATGTCATCAGGAAGGCCCTCCCCACACTTCAGGAAGGTGAATATCAGAAACTGATCGACCACTTGGCTGTCATTGGTGTGAGGACCGACAGTGATCTACAGTATGTTTCAGAGGAAGATGTCAAAGAAGTTATCCCACTTATAGCTTCCAGAAGACTGGTACACTACTTAAAAAACAGAGGTGAGTCTTAAGTTGTGTAGTCACTAGTTGTCACATGATAATGGTGCTTCTTAGGAGTGGATTCTAGCAGGGGAAAACATTAATGATTGTGTTTCTTTTCATTCAACTTAGCAAGAGGCAGGTTAAATTTAGTAGCCTGTACACGTTATAATACCTGGCCTCACCGACTTGCAGGGCTTGCAAGCATTTGGTAGAATCTTTCACCAGGGCTTGGAGAAACGGGGCTAAGCACCCAGCAGTCCTTTTAGTGTATACTTGTATATAGTTCATTTACCATGGGCTTTTGGTCTCGCCGGCATATACAGTTTGTGTGAAGCAGCTAATGATAGTCCTGTCACTCCAGAATTTTGATTTTTGCAGTGAAGCTGGATCTTTAAGGAATAGATCTTAAAATGTAGGCTAAAATATACTGTATACAAATATGTAACATGCAATTCAGTAAAAGGCAATCTCTTATGTCAGAATAACTCTCCCAGTGTTCTTTTATGGCGACATTCAGCCACAAATCGATGTCTAGTTTAAAAGTTTGATCTCCTTTTTTAAGTAACCTGACCAGCTCTCTAAGGATATATTTCAATCTACAATTGTGATAGAAAGGTTTACATATTTTGTTAGTATTACTGTTGGTCATGACATGTGCATTTAATCCACTGTTTAAAGTGTTAAACAATAACAAATTGTCTGAACATTGTTTCCTATTCCCTATTATTTCCTAATACACAGGCCATGAAGACCAGACTACAAACCAGCCAAGCAACTCTGTTAGCACCTACAACTCAACAAACAACTCTGATGGAACCTCCAACTCTCCAAGCAACTCTGTTAGCACCTCCAACTCTCCAACCTCAAGCACTCCTCCAGTCCATGTGCCGATACAGAGCACTGGGTGGGTCTCATCCTATCAAGTGCCATGGGAGAAGATGCCAGCCAGTTTAAGACAGTCTCTTGCACAGGGAAAGAAACCCAAGAAGGAAAATAGATTAGCAATGGTGAGAATCATTGTGGATTCAATCCGAGAGGTGTGCTTGAACCCAAAACTAAGCCATTGTTCAGAAATAGCCCAAAGAATCTGTGATAAGTACCCGACAAGCTTTGCTGAGATGTTGGAGGGAGAGAAAGTGGGAAATGGTTATTACGCTTTGGAGTGTCAGTTAAAGACCAGGGCTGACTACGTCAATCGTGACAACACACTAGTTAGAGTTAGGAAACCAAGATGTCGTTCAGCAGTCATGGATGACAGCCATCCTGGAACATCCAGCACCCAGCCCACTGCATCTAAATGTGCCAAAACAGACAGCTACGGCTGCATCAATTGGCAGCCACTTGACCTCCCTGAAGATGACACACCAGCATCTGCAGAGGCGAAGAGAGAGGAGATGGTAGGCCTTTTCTCAACAGAGGGTCCCCGGGCAGCACAACGTGGCCGAGTGGATGAATTGATGAAGATGACATATGCCATCCAGCGCTATGCTATCAATAGAAACCCTCCACCCAGCATCGTGGAACTCAAGGAACAGTGGCCATTTCTGTTCATTTCAAGATTCATGTGTGCTCACTTCAGCACATTGACAGGGATTGATGTTGACACCAGACTCCAGGATTCCCTGGACAGTAAAGGAAAGAAGCTGCTACATTTTTTTCGAAGTCAACTTACAAGGTGGACAAAGGATGTCAGGACAGTCCTGAAAGACATTAGCGGGGTGGACAACATCAACCACGGTGTTGCATCTCTACTCGTCACAATGGCCTACTTCAAAGAAAAAGAGGATTCACTCTTTCTTCTGGCTGATGTAAGTACTTTGAACATGGATTTTGTGAACATATGTGTCCACTGCATATTTATTGGGATTAGGGATAGATATGTGCACATCTTAAAGGACTACTGCAGAACTCTATTTTTTACTCTCTTCTAATGCACCGGTATAGTACATTTGTAGACTTTATTTTCCCATAGTTCATCCATCCTGTCTTTCATACTGGACACAGTTCAGACTTGCCATTTACAGTTCAATGCAAGACAAACCACAGTGTTATTAAATAACTGGTGAGAAATGCATTGACTAACAGCTTTATTGTTTAAATATTATAACTTTCTGTCTTTGTGTTTGATCTTTTCTGTTATTTAGGTGACGACAACCTCAGCAGATGCAGAAGGCATGCTCTCACTACCAAGCACACCTAGGTTAATGGCACTTGGTAAGTGTATTATTCTGAATATACAGTACAGAATATTATGGTTTGTAGAGAACTGTCAACTGGAGGTGGAAGGCTAAGTGGCAATGTGATCAGAGATAGTGCCTGTACAACATCTTCATTTTATATAATACATAGTCTCATTTTATCACATACAGTACATGAAGCTGTGGCATGCCTGGTAATATATGCCTCCATTTTGTCAAAGTACGGCAGATAGACAGACACACACACACACACACACACACACACACACACACACAGAACTGAACACCTGATCTCCTGAGGGAGAGTATCAACATTCTCATCGAGGAATGTGATGCAACTATAGGATTGGTCAGTTTATATCAAACAAAGGGAAGGGGATTAGAGGTACATAGGTCCATTCAAATCCTGGATATACTATAACTTGACAGCTTGTTCATTTTTACACGTATACTTTATTTATAGATGGAATAATTGTCTCTACCTTTTCTTATGCTAAATCATAGGCTATAACAATAATTGTTATACCTGCTGTGTGTGTGTGTGTGTGTTATAGGGGACTCAGTTCTGGAGGCACAGAAATGGATGCTGGCCATGGAGGGAAATGTCCTCATCCAGTCAGAGGACCTTCCTGACTTCTCCTCAGCAACAGCTGTCCTAATGGCCTGCTACTATGTCTTCAACATAGAGTACCAGGAAGAGGCAGCCAGTACTTTGGAGTTCATTCAGAGGTTAGCACATCATTAGTCTCTATGACTTGTTGGCTTACACAATTTGAAATGGTTCAGCACAAATAATCTGAAAAAAAGCATGTCACGCCTCCACTAAAATTGTTTAAAGTCACCTTAATGAATATCATCTTTCAAGTTGAGAAACACTTATACACATGTCCAACAGATAATGCTAAAACATGAGTCTATGCTGTGAGATCAAACAAATGTGTGTTTTTGTCATCTAGTTGGCTATATGATGACTAGTTTAATATTATGGCCCATCACTTGGCCTCAAACCATTCTCTAGCGTAAGTGTAACATGTAGACTGTATTGTAGTTATCTCCAAGACTTCAAAGAATTTTCACATGCTCAACATTACTATTCCTTATCTGGCCCAGCCATATCAATCTTTAACCCTGAACATTCTCGTTTTTTTAGGAACAGACATAATTTAGCCAGATGAATACCATCTAAGGTGATAAATTAAACAGCTGAGGCACAAGATAACTAGGGTTATCCTTACTAGTGGGTGTTATTTTGTGCAGGTGCATTCGGCTGTGCATAACTAATGATGTTTAATGACACATTGATAAGTATTGTTATTTATGTTAGACAATGTCCCTATGTGTAGTGACTAATAGACACCATGGTTATCATCATTGTCGCTGGGATCTGTTTTGTATTTGCAGTGGCTGATAAGGAATATCATATTGGTGGGGGGAAAAGCACTAATGGACTACTTCTTCTGCTTGCAGGTTCTTCCTGAGGATTAACCCTGAAGGCTCAAAGTGTACATCCAAGACACAGGTCAGCCGTAAATCTGGCAAGAAGGTGCAAAGGAAGAGCACAGCTCTGAATCGCAGTGTGGCCACTTTGATTAGGGAATTTGTGGAATTTGATTCGCAAAACTATTAAGAGTGTGTCACAATATTGCAATTTCATGAGAAAAGAGAGTTGGACTTGATAGGATTTGTGGACTGCCTAGTAGTTTTAGGTCGTCATGGCATATGTTCTGGCATGACCAGAGTTTGTTTATGTTTTGCACATTTCTTTATTTATTTGTATGAAAGGTTATAGCAAATGTTTCAGAAGGATGTAGCACAGCTCATAGCGATGATTTAAGGAAAAACAAACAAACAAAAAAAACTCAGGGTTTGGAGTCTTCATCCAAGGAAGACTACCTGTGAAAACGTTTGTATTTTTTATTTGATAAAAAAACACATTGCATTGTAGCTGTGCCACTTACTCCTTTTTAAATATTTTTGTATTTACCATGGTCAGCACCTCAATATTGGTGTGTGCTCCTTCTCCTGTCTCAGGTTTAGTGTCCTTCCTTGAACGACATCATTAAAAAAAAGATAACTTATAATTTGTGAATAGACACAATACGGTTTGTGAAACTAGGGGTTGTTATTTGATAGAAATGTCTTAGTCTTAGAATGTTCATTAAGGGTACGGTCACATCGGCAGAATCCACCCTCATAGGTAGAATTAAACTTTGGTGTGACCGTACCCGTACTGTTGTTTTACTGCAAAGCCTGAAATTTGTTTTAGGCCCATTGGCCAACAGAGACCATTCCATGTGCCTCCTCCTTTGTATTTACCATGGCAGCACCTCAATATTAGTGTGTGCTCCTTCCCCTGTCTCAGGTTTTGTCTCCTTCTCTGAAGGACTTCATAGAAGGGGGGGACTTACAGTTTGTAAATCGAGGATTTTATTTCGAGTGATTTGTTTTGTAAGAGGAGTTGTGTTTATGTGGCTGAAAGCACCGACTGGCCTGATAGTAGCTGTACTGAGCAAATTTGTTCTTACAGTGTTTACAATGGTGGTAAAATGGGGTTTTATACTGTACAGTACCTCAATGACTTCACTACTAGGTGTTGTTGTTAACTGATGTTTAATGTTCATTTATTGTTTTACTGCAAAGCCATATAGGAAACAAAGTTTTAGGCCCATTGGCCAACAGAGGCAATTTTACAGATTTTAAATGGTTCTTAAAAAGTCTGCACTTTAAATGTCACATGTTCTGTAATGGCTATTGTTTAACAGGGTTTGCTTTCCTCAAAAATAAATGTCATGTTACTGTTAAGTGCTGTGGTGAGATATGTTACAGGAATGTCTAGTAGCACAGTAAGGTATACATTTTAAGATTCCAATAGTATCATTGTTTACAGTTGTGTAGCCTGTACAGTAATTTGGCTTCATAGTAATGGAAACTACTGTAAGAAAAAAAGTATTTTTATTACAGTAATGTGAAATGAACTGTAAAAATACAGTAATGTACATATTTTGGTTTTACAGTAATTTGAATTGTCACCGTTGTGTACTGTGATTTAGTTTACAGTAATTAGAATGGTCACAGTTGTGTACTGTGATTTAGTTTACAGTAATTAGACTGGTCACAGTTGTGTACTGTGATTTAGTTTACAGTAATTAGACTGGTCACAGTTGTGTACTGTGATTTAGTTTACAGTAATTAGAATGGTCACAGTTGTGTACTGTGATTTGGTTTACAGTAATTAGAATGGTCACAGTTGTGTACTGTGATTTAGTTTACAGTAATTAGAGTGGTCACAGTTGTGTACTGTGATTTAGTTTACAGTAATTAAAATCGTCACAGTTGTGTACTGTGATTTGGTTTACAGTATTAAAAATGTTACTGTAAATGTAATCACAGTACACCTACTGTGAAAGATATTACAGTACTTTACTGGCATCGTGCTGCCTGTAAGTTACTGTAAATTTCAATGAAAATATTTTACAGTGTGTGTTATCTCCAGAGCCCAAGAGTTCAAAACTGTTAATGCCTGTACGAGTGGATCAGATTTGAAAGTTCAAAAACCAAAAACAGCATCAAAATAATACGTTTAACATCCAAAATCCAAATGTGATTCTCTCAGATAGGGATTATAAAGTGTTACTGTACTCTAGGGCCCATGCAGGGGGTTTAAAGTGGACTAGTCTAGAATATACCTCAGGATATATAACAGGTTATAGCCCGTTTTAATCCATTTCAAACTATTTCTAAATTGTACTTACATTTATCCTTCACAAGCATAAAGTAACAAGTGCACACACACGCACGCGCACACACACACACACACACGCACGGACGCACGCAGAGACACACGCACGCACGCACGCACGCACGCACGCACGCACGCACGCACGCACGCACGCACGCACGCACGCACGCACACACACACACACACACACACACACACACACACACACACACACACATGCACGCACACACACATGCACACGCACCCTGTCAGAGAGCTGCAGTAGGACCTCCAGGTAGAACTTGTAGAAGAAGCTGAGGAGCAGGGTGAGGCGGTACTCTGCTCTGCCTCCGTGCACCGCAGGAGAAACATGCACCTCCTGCTGGAGGAGGCCACACCCCTCACTGAGGAGCTCCTCCCCCCACCGCCTGGGGATGGAGGAAGTACTCACATTTAGAAAATGACTTGTTTTATATCAATGTGTGTAATTGATAGAAAATAAAATATTAATAGTAATACAAATAAGTAGTTTTTACTCAAGTAAAAGTATCAATACCCATTGTAGAAATAGTCTGTTATATAAGTACAAGTCCTGTATAAACAATTTACTTGAGTAAAAGTACAGAAGCATTGGCATCAAAATGTACTTAATGTACCAAAAGTAAAAGTACTCATTATGCAGAAATCTCCCATTTCATGTTTTCAAAATGTATGAAAAAGATATTTTGAAAATAGCGGCTCTACAAGCTCACAACGCGGTTTTGGACACAATGAGGTTTACACCCGACGGAGACCATATATATTTAATCAAAGATTTGCACACATTTTCACGATTTTTCAAAAATAGCAGATCTACAAGCTCGTAGCGCGGCACTCGGTGACACGCTACGAGCTTGTAGATCTGCTATTTTTGAATAGCCAAAGTGTAAAATAATGCTTTTTTAGCTCAAATGTAAAAGTGACACAGACGCGTTCCAGGTCTTAACGAGTTAAAGACGTACTGTCCTTGTTTCATCCAGTCAGATTTGAGCCTCAGGGGCCACCGTAGAACAGCTGCACTGTCACTTCCTCATTGCCAATCAGTGGTAGTATTTAAAGGCCCTGCGGTCTACCAAACACAGGCTGCTTACTGGTTGATGCCTGCATGGTCTTCGTCTCATGTTGTGTGCTGTATCATTTTCCCTGCCTGGGTGAGTAACACCATGCGTTTATGTTTTGACCGTTGCACTGAAAATGCTGTTTTTAGTATTGTAATCATCATGTTGTTACTACGCCGTAGAATCTACGAGAGTCGTAGACACTATCCCCCATGGCCAAATGGACTCTCAGTTCCTAGCCCGTACAGGCTTCAAACTTGTACAAATGCAAACATAAAGGTGCTTACCCCCACGCCCCAAATGTTAACTAACTGTCCGGAGTCTGGGGAACCCAATTTCTAGAGGTATTCATGTATTCTAATTCCTTGATACAAACATCATCAAGGTGGCGTAGTCATACAACCTTTATTTAAAAGTAGATCCCTTGCCACACCAGGTTACACTTGCAGTGCATGACACGTGGTGACAGCTCGTGACAGCGTGCGCTCTCTCTCTCTCTCTCTCCCTTGGTCCCCCTCTCTCTCTCTCTCTCTCTCTCTCTCTCTCTCTCTCTCTCTCTCTGGAAAGCAATAGAATGGACTTGTTTGTGTGTTTTTAGTTTTTTTTGGCGGGTTGTGGGACTGGGTCGTTGATTTATATACATTTTTGCGGGCCGGGTTGGGCCGTGTTGGGCTCCCCGTGCGGGGCGGGCGGGGCTGGTTATGAAAAAACCTGACCCGCTCATCACTAGTTCCTGGTCTTAAAGGCTTTAATGAAAAGTGAGCGGTCTCAGGCCGGGTTCGGGCCTCGATCGTCCGGTTCGACTTTTCAGGTCAGAGCTTCTTCATAAGTGTGTTTTATAGACATTACCGTCCTATCAGGGACTGACACACAGCACTGACCAGACTTACTGTCCTATCAGTGACTGACACACAGCTCTGACCAGACTTACTGTCCTATCAGTGACTGACACGTGGTGACGGCTCTGACCAGCGTAGCTCCCAGTCCTCCATAGTAGATGTCCAGGTCCTCCACCTCATCACTGTGTTCTCTGATCCTCACCTTCATGCCTGAGTTGACAAAGGAGAAGGACAGCTCTCTCCTCTGAGCCTGACGGAACGCCCACACAAACTCACACTGTAGGACAGACAGACACGCACACACACACACACACACACACACACACACACACACACACACACACACACACACACACACACACACACACACACACACACACACACACACACACACACACACACCCCACAATGACACCATTTTTATTATTATACTAACACTGTGGACACACACACAACAATGACTTTATTATTATTATTATGGTCTGTCATACTTACAGCAGTAGTGTATAGATGTGTACTTACAGCAGTAGTGTATGGATGTGTACTTACAGCAGTAGTGTATGGATGTGTACTTACAGCAGTAGTGTATAGATGTGTACTTACAGCAGTAGTGTATGGATGTGTACTTACAGCAGTAGTGTATGGATGTGTACTTACAGCAGTAGTGTATGGATGTGTACTTACAGCAGTAGTGTATGGATGTGTACTTACAGCAGTAGTGTATAGATGTGTACTTACAGCAGTAGTGTATGGATGTGTACTTACAGCAGTAGTGTATAGGATGTGTACTTACAGCAGTAGTGTATAGATGTGTACTTACAGCAGTAGTGTATGGATGTGTACTTACAGCAGTAGTGTATAGATGTGTACTTACAGCAGTAGTGTATGGATGTGTACTTACAGCAGTAGTGTATAGGATGTGTACTTACAGCAGTAGTGTATGGATGTGTACTTACAGCAGTAGTGTATGGATGTGTACTTACAGCAGTAGTGTATGGATGTGTACTTACAGCAGTAGTGTATGGATGTGTACTTACAGCAGTAGTGTATAGGATGTGTACTTACAGCAGTAGTGTATGGATGTGTACTTACAGCAGTAGTGTATGGATGTGTACTTACAGCAGTAGTGTATGGATGTGTACTTACAGCAGTAGTGTATAGGATGTGTACTTACAGCAGTAGTGTATGGGATGTGTACTTACAGCAGTAGTGTATGGATGTGTACTTACAGCAGTAGTGTATGGGATGTGTACTTACAGCAGTAGTGTATGGGATGTGTACTTACAGCAGTAGTGTATGGATGTGTACTTACAGCAGTAGTGTATGGGATGTGTACTTACAGCAGTAGTGTATGGGATGTGTACTTACAGCAGTAGTGTATAGATGTGTACTTACAGCAGTAGTGTATGGGATGTGTACTTACAGCAGTAGTGTATGGGATGTGTACTTACAGCAGTAGTGTATGGATGTGTACTTACAGCAGTAGTGTATGGATGTGTACTTACAGCAGTAGTGTATGGATGTGTACTTACATCAGTAGTGTATGGATGTGTACTTACAGCAGTAGTGTATGGATGTGTACTTACAGCAGTAGTGTATAGGATGTGTACTTACAGCAGTAGTGTATGGATGTGTACTTACAGCAGTAGTGTATGGATGTGTACTTACAGCAGTAGTGTGTACTTACAGCAGTAGTGTATGGATGTGTACTTACAGCAGTAGTGTATAGGATGTGTACTTACAGCAGTAGTGTATGGATGTGTACTTACAGCAGTAGTGTATGGATGTGTACTTACAGCAGTAGTGTATGGATGTGTACTTACAGCAGTAGTGTATAGGATGTGTACTTACAGCAGTAGTGTATGGATGTGTACTTACAGCAGTAGTGTATGGGATGTGTACTTACAGCAGTAGTGTATGGGATGTGTACTTACAGCAGTAGTGTATGGGATGTGTACTTACAGCAGTAGTGTATGGATGTGTACTTACAGCAGTAGTGTATGGGATGTGAACAGACAGCAGTAGTGTATGGATGTGTACTTACAGCAGTAGTGTATGGATGTGTACTTACAGCAGTAGTGTATAGGATGTGTACTTACAGCAGTAGTGTATGGGATGTGTACTTACAGCAGTAGTGTATGGATGTGTACTTACAGCAGTAGTGTATGGATGTGTACTTACAGCAGTAGTGTATGGATGTGTACTTACAGCAGTAGTGTATGGATGTGTACTTACAGCAGTAGTGTATGGATGTGTACTTACAGCAGTAGTGTATGGATGTGTACTTACAGCAGTAGTGTATGGATGTGTACTTACAGCAGTAGTGTGTACTTACAGCAGTAGTGTATGGATGTGTACTTACAGCAGTAGTGTGTACTTACAGCAGTAGTGTATGGATGTGTACTTACAGCAGTAGTGTATGGATGTGTACTTACAGCAGTAGTGTATGGATGTGTACTTACAGCAGTAGTGTATGGGATGTGTACTTACAGCAGTAGTGTATGGATGTGTACTTACAGCAGTAGTGTATGGGATGTGTACTTACAGCAGTAGTGTATGGATGTGTACTTACAGCAGTAGTGTATGGATGTGTACTTACAGCAGTAGTGTATGGATGTGTACTTACAGCAGTAGTGTATGGATGTGTACTTACAGCAGTAGTGTATGGATGTGTACTTACAGCAGTAGTGTATGGATGTGTACTTACAGCAGTAGTGTATGGATGTGTACTTACAGCAGTAGTGTGTACTTACAGCAGTAGTGTATGGATGTGTACTTACAGCAGTAGTGTGTACTTACAGCAGTAGTGTATGGATGTGTACTTACAGCAGTAGTGTATGGATGTGTACTTACAGCAGTAGTGTATGGATGTGTACTTACAGCAGTAGTGTATGGGATGTGTACTTACAGCAGTAGTGTATGGATGTGTACTTACAGCAGTAGTGTATGGGATGTGTACTTACAGCAGTAGTGTATGGATGTGTACTTACAGCAGTAGTGTATGGATGTGTAATTACAGCAGTAGTGTATGGATGTGTAATTACAGCAGTAGTGTATAGATGTGTACTTACAGCAGTAGTGTATGGGATGTGAACAGACAGCAGGATCTCATCTGATCTCAGAACTGTTTTACCAAAGTTCACGTAGAATTGCTCGTTCAGTGGGAGTGTCCTCTCTGCGTCTGCACAGAACGTCCCTACGTTTAGAACACTTTGATAAAATACTGAATAGAATGAAATGCCAGATGTACATAGATAGATACTTTATAGAATGAAATGAAATGCAGACGTATGTAGATAGATAGATAGATAGATAGATAGATAGATAGATAGATAGATAGATAGATAGATAGATAGATAGATAGATAGATACTTTATGTGTCCTTGCAGAAATCTATTTTGTGTCATACGGCCATCAGTATACAGAAAATACACTGACAATAGAGTACATATGGGTGAGGGTTTCTCAGAGTGAGTGCCGCGACACCCCAGGGTGCCATAACACCAGTCCAGACAGAGGTGCCGTGGAACTATTTGAAAACATGTGGAATTTACCCATATCACATATAAAGCTATTTCATGTTAGTTTAAGTGTGTGAGGTGGTTCTATACCTGTAGAAGCTATACTGTAGGTTCAGACCATAGACTGTATAAAATGAATGGACAGCGTTACGCCCCTAGACTCTACAGAACGTAAATGAAGCCCATTGTTCAGCTGTGTGCAATCCGCCATCTTTCAATATCGCGTCATATCCTGCAGATTGACACCAGACCATTATTGGTTGGGTAGCTTGTCAATCAAATCATCCCGCACCCCCTAGAGCATAACCTACTTTATCGTCAATGTTAGAATAAATGGGACCATAATTTACCAAAACACAACTGGAAGCATATAGTATTTATGACGATGTTTATTAAGGTAAGAAAATCTAGTCTAAAGTTCATCAAAAACCCATCCACTTGCGTTAAAATAAATTCTTTCTGACACCAGCAGGGGTAAAACAGCAAAACTAAAGGCCTTTCATATGAACTGTCTCTTCCATATTGGCGTCAATGTAAAGATCTCAAGCTGGCTCAGAGTCAGTAGTGAGGTGGTTCTACCTGTAGAGGCTATAGGTTCAGAGTCAGTAGTGAGGTGGTTCTACCTGTAGAGGCTAGGTTCAGAGTCAGTAGTGAGGTGGTTCTACCTGTAGAGGCTAGGTTCAGAGTCAGTAGTGAGGTGGTTCTACCTGTAGAGGCTAGGTTCAGAGTCAGTAGGTGGTTCTACCTGTAGAGGCTATAGGTTCAGAGTCAGTAGTGAGGTGGTTCTACCTGTAGAGGCTAGGTTCAGAGTCAGTAGTGAGGTGGTTCTACCTGTAGAGGCTATAGGTTCAGAGTCAGTAGTGAGGTGGTTCTACCTGTAGAGGCTAGGTTCAGAGTCAGTAGTGAGGTGGTTCTACCTGTAGAGGCTAGGTTCAGAGTCAGTATTGAGGTGGTACCTGCAGAGGCTAGGTTCAGAGTCAGTAGTGAGGTGGTTCTACCTGTAGAGGCTAGGTTCAGAGTCAGTATTGAGGTGGTACCTGCAGAGGCTAGGTTCAGTCAGTAGTGAGGTGGTTCTACCTGTAGAGGCTAGGTTCAGAGTCAGTATTGAGGTGGTACCTGCAGAGGCTAGGTTCAGTCAGTAGTGAGGTGGTTCTACCTGTAGAGGCTAGGTTCAGAGAACAGCGCAGAGCAGCTAGAACACTGCTGAGGTCGTACTTGGGGTTGGCACTGACGATGTTCCCTCCAACCGTCTGTGGATAGAAAAAACACACTTTAAAGACATAACATGTAACTGTGCGTAAATGACCAGCGGTTCCGATTGGAGATACAAAGGAGACCCTTTGTGTCTCCCACTGGAACCGCTGCTGGTCATCACATTATTGTCTTAGGAATGAGACAAAAACAAAAAGATATCCATTAATTCAAGTCTCCATGGGGTGACTAAGACGTTGGTTCTCAAAGTGGGGTCCGGGGACCCCCAGGGGTACTAGAGGGGGTTCCAGGGGGTCCCCAGCTAAATGATTTATAGGAACCAAATGGACCCTTATGGGTCTGTAACTCTGAGAGTGTACAAATGGAACCAAATGGACCCGTTATACAAATGGAACCAAATGGACCCTTATGGGTCTGTAACTCTGAGAGTGTACAAATGGAACCAAATGGACCCGTTATACAAATGGAACCAAATGGACCCTAACGGGTCCATTTGGTTCCATTTGTACACTCTCAGAGTTAAATTAACATTGATTTTACAATATGAATTGGGGTCCCTGAGGTATAAATGCCATTACATGGGGGTCCGTAGCCTAATGCATGTCAAACTGGGGGTCCTTGATATTAAAATGTTTGAGAATCACTGCTAGAAAGCCGTAAGAACCTTCTCTTATTGGGGTCCCTGCATGGCTTATCGTTTGAAATGGGGGTCCGCGGGCTAATAAGTGTAACTTTGGGGATCCTTGACATGAAAAAGTTTGAGAACCACTGGACTAAGAGATAGAAAAAAAGTAATTTTGGGGGTGAACTATCCCTTTAACCCTGTGTCTTCTACCTTGAGCGATCCCAGACTAGCAAAGTGTGTTGGAATTAGGAGAGGGTTCACAGACCTACAACCATGTTACGTATCTGTGTTGAGGCCAGGGTGTTCAGGGTGTTAATAAACACACTTACAGCTACGTTACGTATCTGTGTTGAGGCCAGGGTGTTCAGGGTGTTAATAAACACACTTACAGCTACGTTACGTATCTGTGTTGAGGCCAGGGTGTTCAGGGTGTTCAGCAGGGCTGTGAATCCTCTGGTTTTCTCCTCTGGTTCTTCCATCACCACTCTCTCCATCTCCTCCTTCAACTGGCTCAGCGTGCACGCTGCTCCCACACTCACACCTACATGCACGCACACACACACACACACGCACACGCACACACGCGCACACACACACACACACGCACACACACGCGCACACACACACACACACACACACACACACACACACACACACACACACACACACACACACACACACACACACACACACACACACACACACACACACACACACACACACACACACACACACACACACACACACACACAGGGATGGCTGCAGTGATGTTGCATAGACAGACAGACAGACAGACAGACCACTTTTTAAACTGATGTCCATATTGTGAGCCTGTCATTATAAAATAAACTTAGACAAACTTCCAGAAACCTTCAAAATGTAAAATTATAATAATTGCCAACAACAAAGTAGTAAGTGGGGGGAAAAAGTGAATAGTTGATGGTGTAATCTATTTAAACCTTAAGTGAAACCTTAAGAGAAACCTTCAAAATGTAAAATTATAATAATTGCCAACAACAAAGTAGTAAGTGGGGGGGGAAAGTGAATAGTTGATGGTGTAATCTATTTAAATCTTAAGTGGTTAATAGATGATGGGCTACTTCATTTAGAGTGTCTTGGAAGGCAGTGAACCAATCTATGGTGTAGGACATTATTTCACCACTAGAGGGCAGTCTTTACTCATATATCAGAGCTGACTTCACAGTCGCGTCATCTCACTGATGAAACGCTGCCTGTTGTGTTCAGATAATTATGATATGATGGTACAGCTGTTGTCTTTGTAAATGTATGAGCTAAACTACTTACATTACTCAATTTAACTTCAGTATGATCCACATTGTAACTGCATTGTGACTGATGCACTGAGTCTAACAACCTTACTACGTCACAGACAGACAGACAGACAGACAGACAGACAGACCAGTGTTGGTCCAGGTCAGAGTTCGTAGCTCAGAGATTCTTCCAGCATAAATGATCACATCATGATGCTCTCCTTTTAACATTTTTGGACCTTCAGAGAGAGAGAGAGAGACAGACAGACAGACAGACAGACAGACAGACAGACAGACAGCTCTATGAATTGAGTGCGTGGAAGGGCAACAACAAGCCATATGGCTTTCTTGGGTTTTGTCCAGTGCCGGTGCTAGGTAATTTGGCGCCCTAGGCAATATTTTTCCTGGCGCCCCCCCCCCCACCGTTTTCTGCCACAGCGCCACCTAGATTCTAAAAAAAAAAAAAAAAAAAAAAGTTTTTTTTTTTTTTGCGCCCCCCCCCTAGTGGCGCCCTAGGCAACTGCCTACTCTGCCTAATAGGGCGCGCCGGCTCTGGTTTTGTCAATCCTATTTAGTTGATCTTATATTTGAACTGTACTTTCGTGTGCTTTTTTCTGCAAACTTCTAAATAAAGTATTCAATCAATCAATCAATCAATCAATCAATCAATCAATCAATCACTAGGTAAATAGTATTTATTCAGATTTTGAAGACAAAACATTGAGAGAGTGAATTAATGAGACTGACCAACTAACTGATTAATTCAGATGAACATGATGGGAGGTGATAAAAACATTCAAACACATACAAACGCCAACTCAAATACAGTTCATCAGATGAATACACTTGATTTTAAAATACCAGCAACTCCAATACAGCCGACTGCATAAACATGCTGTGTAATATGATGTATTTATGTCATGTTGTGTTTGTGTGTACCTGTAGTAGTGTTTCCCACCACTAGGGGGGCGTGTGGGTGTTGAGCTTTCAGCTGCAGCAGGTGAGACATTTCAACTGGAGATATGAGCTTCACCCTGACTCCTTGGAACTCCATACACACCTTCTCCATCATCTATATATACAACATACACACACCTTCTTATCATCTATATATACAACACATACACACCTTCTCCATCATCTATATATACAACACATACACACCTTCTCCATCATCTATATATACAACACACACACACCTTCTTATCATCTATATATACAACACATACACACCTTCTCCATCATCTATATATACAATACATACACACCTTCTTATCATCTATATATACAACACATACACACCTTCTCCATCATCTATATATACAACATACACACACCTTCTTATCATCTATATATACAACACATAAACACCTTCTTATCATCTACATATACAACACATACTGTACACACCTTCTTATCATCTATATATACAACACATAAACACCTTCTTATCATCTACATATACAACACATACTGTACACACCTTCTTATCATCTATATATACAACACATAAACTCCTTCTCCATCATCTAATCAACACGTGATCATTTGAACACATAAATGAATTCATGTCATTCAGTGAATGAAGTGAATGAGATGAAACAGTGACAGACAGACAGACAGACAGACAGACAGACAGACAGACAGACAGACAGACAGACAGACAGACAGACAGACAGACAGACAGACAGACAGACTGACAGACTCACCATGAGATGAGGAGGAAATATGAGATGCTGAGATGGATCCATCTGAAGCACGCACACACACACACACACACACACACACACACACACACACACACACACACACACACACACACACACACACACACACACACACACACACACACACACACACACACACACACACACACACACACACATACACACGCGCGCGCATACGCACACACGCATGTACACAAAGTACAGAGTTCATGTTAATGAATGTCATAATTAACCGGTATATTTTAATACATGTTACAGGTAATGGTTATTCACCTGTTTCCTAGGCTGTGTGTTTTCCACTTCCTGTCTATTTCATTGGATATCATTGGTCATCTGACCAGTTTCATTGGATTTGATTGGATCAAATCGACAGGAAGTGGAAAACACACAGCCTAGGAAACAGGTGAATAGATGTGTGTCTTATATAGTGAAAGGAGAATTTCGCCCGACGGTTTTCCTACCTTTCTCATGATGTTATGTTATCCTATAGGACAAGCGGTACAGACATGCCAGGGACCCCAATAAGAGAAGGTTTTTACGGCTCTCTAGCAGTGATTCTCAACCATTTTAATTTCAAGGACCCCCAGTTTGACATGCATTAGGCTACGGACCCCCATTTAATGGCATTTATACCTCTGGGACCCCAATTCATATTGATTTCATATTGTAAAATCAATGTTAATGTAACTGAGAGTGTACAAATGGAACCAAATGGACCCGTCAGGGTCCATTTGGTTCCATTTGTACACTCTCAGAGTTACAGACCCATTTGGTTCCTGTCCATCATTTAGCTGAGGACCCCCTGGAACCCCGTCAAGTACCCCCGGGGGTCCCTGGACCCCACTTTGAGAACCAATGCTCTAAATCACGTATTCGAATAGCTTTTTTTTGTTTGTTTGTTTTTTCGGGAGAGCTCTGATGTTAATATTGTTACAACACAATGCAACGACTCAGTCTTCACTGCGCTCAACCGTAAGTCACGCTTTTGCGACACTTCCGGTCGGGCAGACCCGTTATGGAGTTATGAGATTTCAGTACTGTACCACAGGATATCATGACATCATAGGAAAGGTGTAATACATGTTACAGTTAATGGTTATAGATGTGTCTTACATCAGCTGGTAGATCAGTGGCGTGCACAGACATTTTGAGGGGCAGGTGCTCAAGTAAATTATACTTTTTTTTGGTTTACTTGGTCTGCTCTTTCTTCCCTCTACACCTATGGGTGTAGACCTCTTTGCCAAAAATAGCCGATCTACAAGCCCACAACGCCTCGCAGCGCGAGGCGTTGTGGGCTTGTAGATCGGCTATTTTTGTCTAAAGTTCTCCTCAGAAAAGGGATGCTAGGTTTCGAGTGGTTATGGTAAAAAGAAAAATCATATCACATAAAGATTTGGCGGACCCCCCTGTAGTAACTCCGAGGACCCCCTAGGGGTCCCGGACCCCCTGTTGAAGACCCCTGCTGTAAACTGGAGTGAAAAAAGCGTGTTTTCCCCATTTTTTTCGGCACTTCTGGTCAAGAGGGTAAAGGGCAGGTGCTCTAGCACCACCTAGAGTCTATCTGTGCACATCCCTGGGTAGAGTGTGTGTTATAGTTGTGTGCCTTAGTGTGTGTTATAGTTGTGTGTCTTACATCAGCTGGTAGAGTGTGTGTCATTCCATTCAGGTGAGTTCCATTCTCCACACAGCACCCCCTAGTGGCAGCTCCATTCTGACAGCACTGAGATGCCTTTTAAAAACAGTTATTATTATCATTTATGTAACATCTCATTCAAACAAAACCCCTATTTAAAATCTGGCACACGCCAGGTTCTGTGAGAGAAACAAGCAACCAGCGTCATGTCGCTCTGCCCGAACGGAAGCTCATGCGGGACATTCAGCGCATGTTTGAGTATCATGAGACTCCACGATGAGCAGTAGTAGAAAAAACAACAACTTTGCATCGGTTAAAATAGACGATTTTCACTCTTACACACGTCTCCCATTATGCCGCTGCAAGGGGTCTGCAGAATGGACAACAGGGGCAGATCTGGAAATATTCAACGTTCCTTTGTATGTTGGTGAGTGATTAGCGACACATCAAACATACATAATAAAACGTACATAATGTTAAACACCTACCTGGTCGGTACATAATGTTAAACACCTACCTGGTTGGTGCATAATGTTAAACACCTACCTGGTTGGTACATAATGTTAAACACCTACCTGGTCGGTACATAATGTTAAACACCTACCTGGTTGGTACATAATGTTAAACACCTACCTGGTCGGTACATAATGTTAAACACCTACCTGGTCGGTACAGAAGGCTTTGAATCCATCGATGATGGGTCTGTAGCCTGTACAACGACACAGGTTTCCTAGAAGAGGAGGTCACAAGGTCAGCGTAGTTATAAAACGAGAGCATACATTCTGCTGTCATTTCCTGCCATGCAGCCACAGTGATTATAAAACCTCATCATTATACCTGAGTTGCAACTGTACCGTCTGACATTTACATAAAGGTCATTCATCTCTGCTGGCTCTGAGGAGAACAGGGTTCAACTAGCCTGGTTCCAAACCATAGACCCCGCCCACTCTCTGAGTGGACCGCCTCTTGGTCTGGTGTTGAAACGTGAGCCTATAGGATATCTTCGATACCCTCCAGTACCGTCCAATGAGAGTCGGAGGTGGGGGTGGGTCTAACGACAAACCAATCAGCGATTGCCATGACGTCAGATGTATAGGCGGATCCGTGGATCTCTTGTGATTGGTTTATGGAAATTCAAATCCCCTCCCCCTTGCAATCGGTCGACGCTGCAGCCAATGTCAGCCTGAAGCTCCACGCAGCTTCAGGCTGATAATCAGGCTATAGGGTTCAACCTGAATGTTTGAACTGTGAGATCTATTATCTGTGCCGTCGCACAGAACCAGCAGCGTGAACAGGGCTGACATTCATTGCTATCTATCTCAGGGGGGAGTGGAGGGAAGAGCGTGTGACTGAAATAACTGTTATCTAGATATCTAAGAAACCAGTATTTTTTTTATTTTTATTTAACCTTTATTGCTTTATACCTTTATTTACTGCTTTTGTGCAGTGATGGGTGTGACTGAATAGACCTATGCGGGATTTGCGATCCTTTCCTCACTTCACACAGGGGAAGGAAGACTGACACTGGTCTGTCTGTCTGTCTGTCTGGCTTTGGGCCTCATTATTTTGCCTCAGTCTCTTCGCCACAGACTGCTGGGCGAGCGTCTCTTCTAACTTGGAGAGACCGCCCTGAACGATCCGTCTCCAAACTATAAGCTCGATCTAATGCTGCAGCTTCCCAGGTGTCCAGGTCGATGTTCAGGGCCTTCGGGTCTCTCTTACAGATGTCTTTGTAGCACAGTTTAGGTCTGCCTATAGGACGTTTTCCCTGATCTAATTCTCCATAGAGGAGATCCCTGGGAATCCGTTCGTCATCCATCCTCACCACATGACCGAGTCACCGCATGCGTCTCTGTTTCAGAGTGCTGTACATGTGTCTCTGTTTCAGAGTGCTGTACATGTGTCTCTGTTTCAGAGTACTGTACATGTGTCTCTGTTTCAGAGTGTTGTACATGTGTCTCTGTTTCAGAGTGCTGTACATGTGTCTCTGTTTCAGAGTACTGTACATGTGTCTCTGTTTCAGAGTGCTGTACATGTGTCTCTGTTTCAGAGTACTGTACATGTGTCTCTGTTTCAGAGCGCTGTACATGTGTCTCTGTTTCAGAGTGCTGTACATGTGTCTCTGTTTCAGAGTACTGAACATGTGTCTCTGTTTCAGAGTGTTGTACATGTGTCTCTGTTTCAGAGTGTTGTACATGTGTCTCTGTTTCAGAGTGCTGTACATGTGTCTCTGTTTCAGAGTGTTGTACATGTGTCTCTGTTTCAGAGTGTTGTACATGTGTCTCTGTTTCAGAGTGTTGTACATGTGTCTCTGTTTCAGAGTGTTGTACATGTGTCTCTGTTTCAGAGTGCTGTACATGTGTCTCTGTTTCAGAGTGCTGTACATGTGTCTCTGTTTCAGAGTGCTGTACATGTGTCTCTGTTTCAGAGTGCTGTACATGTGTCTCTGTTTCAGAGTGTTGTACATGTGTCTCTGTTTCAGAGTGCTGTACATGTGTCTCTGTTTCAGAGTGCTGTACATGTGTCACTGTTTCAGAGTGCTGTACATGTGTCACTGTTTCAGAGTGCTGTACATGTGTCACTGTTTCAGAGTGCTGTACATGTGTCTCTGTTTCAGAGTGCTGTAAATGTGTCACTGTTTCAGAGTGCTGTACATGTGTCACTGTTTCAGAGTGCTGTACATGTGTCTCTGTTTCAGAGTGCTGTACATGTGTCTCTGTTTCAGAGTGCTGTACATGTGTCTCTGTTTCAGAGTACTGTACATGTGTCTCTGTTTCAGAGTGCTGTACATGTGTCTCTGTTTCAGAGTACTATACATGTGTCTCTGTTTCAGAGTGCTGTACATGTGGACACAGTCAGTGCATGTTAGGTAGGTGTTTACCTGTCAGAGATGGGTGTATTGTATTGTTAGGTAGGTGTTTACCTGTCAGAGATGGGTGTATTGTATTGTTAGGTAGGTGTTTACCTGTCAGAGATGGGTGTATTGTATTGTTATGTAGGTGTTTACCTGTCAGAGATGGGTGTATTGTATTGTTAGGTAGGTGTTTACCTGTCAGAGATGGGTGTATTGTATTGTTAGGTAGGTGTTTACCTGTCAGAGATGGGTGTATTGTGTTGTTAGGTAGGTGTTTACCTGTCAGAGATGGGTGTATTGTGTTGTTAGGTAGGTGTTTACCCGTCAGAGATGGGTGTATTGTGTTGTTAGGTAGGTGTTTACCTGTCAGAGATGGGTGTATTGTATTGTTAGGTAGGTGTTTACCTGTCAGAGATGGGTGTATTGTATTGTTAGGTAGGTGTTTACCTGTCAGAGATGGGTGTATTGTATTGTTAGGTAGGTGTTTACCTGTCAGAGCTTGGCGGATGTCCTCCATGCTGGGTTGAGGTTTGTTCCTCAGCAGAGTGTAAACACTCATCACCATGCCGGGAGTACAGAACCCACACTGAGAGCCATGAGCCAGGGCTATACGCTCCTGACAGACAGACAGACAGACAGACAGACAGACAGACAGACAGACAGACAGACAGACAGACAGACATTATGAGGATATGAACAGTAGACAGATGGTTCCATTCCATCTCAGCGAGGAGGACCAGTTATAAATAAAAGGTTGAAAAAAGGGTGTAGTGCTCCTTTAAGTGAAGCGTTCTCACCTGAACAGGATGCAGTTTGGTCCTGGTGCTGCCGATGCCTTCCACCGTTACCACGGCAACGCCATGCAGCGTGACGATTGGCTGGAGACAGGCGTTGACAGCGTAATGACTGAGGTCAAAGGTCAGGGATATGGAACCACAATTTATGAGCAGTATTATTAGTGGTAGGCCTACAAGTAGTACTGTCTGAAGCTCATGTTCTAGACAGTAGTATTAGTGGTAGGCCTACAAGTAGTACTGTCTGAAGCTCATGTTCCAGACAGTAGTATTAGTGGTAGGCCTTACAAGTAGTACTGTCTGAAGCTCATGTAATCTAGATAGTATTATTAGTGGTAGGCCTACAAGTAGTGCTGCCTGTAGCTCATGTTCTAGAAAAGCAGGCCAACTGAGACCCATTGTTATAGGGCTGACTGTCATAGCTCATAAGCCCACATGGACGTACATTTTATGAGTCAACGTATGCAGGAACCTGGGGCCCATGGGGCAGTAAGAGTTAAAAGGACTCCATAGGACTTTCTGCCCAGGGTACCAACAGGGTCAAGAATCACCTCTGCCTCATAAAGGGCCCTGAAGCAGTCTGAGGCCCAGCTAGGGGCCCAGGGACCTAGGGACCTAGGGAACCAGGGGCCCAGAGGCCCAGAGTATGAATGAGTATTTGAGGATACAATATAAATCAGAGGTCTTCAACAGGGGGTCCGGGACCCCTAGGGTGTCCTCAGAGTTACTACAGGCGGTCCGCCAAATCTTTGTGTGATAGGATTTTTTTTCCATTAACCACTTGAACCCTATAGTTCCTTTTCTGAGGGGAACATTAGCCGAAAATAGCAGATCTACAAGCTCTCAACGCCTCGCAGCGCGAGGCGTTGAGAGCTTGTAGATCTGCTATTTTTGGCAAAGAGGCTATAGGTGTAGAGGGGAAAAAAGAGCAGACTAAGTAAAAAAAAAACTTTAATCTGAAACACAATTTTATACAATATAGAGTAGGGGGTCCCTGCTTCATCTCTCTCTCAGCTAGGGGGTCCTTGGCCTGAAAACGTTGAAGACCCCTGGTATAAATGAAGGATACAGTATCTTGTTGCTCAGATGGTCGTATCTGGACAGCATGACGGTACAGGCTCCACATCCTCCACTCCCACAACTAGACTTAGTACCAGTTAAACCCACTGGAATGATAAGCATATCAATCATACAGTGACAGTGTTATGTCAATCATACAATGGACCTGAACAGAACAGAACAGAACAGAACAGAACAGAACCAATTAGAATAGAATAGAACCAAATAGAACCAAATGTAATAGAACCAACTTCCTCTCCTCAGGTAGCCAACCAGCATTTCTTCTGGATCTGCATTCTTCTCAACGATCTGTCAGAAAAACAACAGAAAGAGAGACGCCGTTAAAAATAAATACCAAATCATAACCTCATACACCAGACATGAAATCATTAAAACACAAAAAGACTATAATAATCATCTCTGCCAGGCTGAAGGCAGCAGAGATGATGTTGTTTTCACCCCTGTGTGTGTGTGTGTGTGTGTGTGTGTGTGTGTGTGTGTGTGTGTGTGTGTGTGTGTGTGTGTGTGTGTGTGTGTGTGTGTGTGTGTGTGTGTGTGTGTGTGTGTGTGTGTGTGTGTGTGTGTGTGTGTGTGTGTTTATTTATACAGCAGCTTTCATACACCAAGGCATCTCAAAGTGCTTTACAGAAACAGACAAGTCTATACTAAATCCTAACAGTTTGAAGAAAAAAAAAACTTATATCGCTATAATATCAGTGGTTCTCAAACTTTTTCATGTCAAGGACTCCCAAAATTACATGTATTTGGCCGCGGACCCCCATCTCAAAATATGTTGTTCCAGCGACCCAAAGATTTGAGTTAAAATGTTAAAATATATGTATTCAAAGATTTGCACAAAATGTCATGTTTTAAAAAGAATAGCAGATCTACAAGCTCTATGAGCTATTTTTGAATAGCCAAAGTATAAGATAATGGTTAAAGTTAAAGATAAAATCTTAAAATGACAGATGCTTTCCATCTTAATGGGTTAAAAAGAGATGGAGATTATAATAGATTAAATTAAAATAAGATAAAGGAGAATACACAAACACTCCCACCTTTGATAGAAGAAATAATAAAAAGTGACAGTAGAGCTCATTTAAAGCCCATACATACAGTATCTGTTCTCAGCAATCATTGGGTAGAGTATAGCGATGTTAAATAAATATGATTTTGAACTTGGACTTAAAAACAGCCATGTTTGGGGCTAATAATGTAACCTGGAATAGTATTATTGCAGGTTTGTGGTGGTCAGATGCAGGAGCACTGGACCTGTTTGTGGTGACCACAAACCTGGAACCACAAACAGGTCCAGTGAAATGTGGCTTCACCATGTTTTGTTCCAACTGAATGTCTTCTTAGGTGTGTGTGTGTGTGTGTGTGTGTGCGTGCGTGCGTGCGTGCGTGCGTGCGTGCGTGCGTGCGTGCGTGCGTGTGCGTGCGTGCCTGTGTGACTGCGTGCGTGTGCGTGGTGAGATCCAGACATCAGGTGAGTGAGAGATGGA
Organism: Gymnoscopelus microlampas; assembly: GCF_963454915.1. Taxonomy (NCBI): domain Eukaryota; kingdom Metazoa; phylum Chordata; class Actinopteri; order Myctophiformes; family Myctophidae; genus Gymnoscopelus; species Gymnoscopelus microlampas. The sequence goes on along the minus strand of NC_139961.1, from coordinate 1,951,110 downwards.
GACAGAGATGAATTGAGCGTCACGCTGGTCACGTTGGTCACACTTTATACTGACATGTGTGACAGGTCTGTCTGATGACTGTCATGTGACCCCCCCCCCCCTTCCCCCCAAAAAACTAAACCAATTCAACCAGAACATCCAACATTATTATAAAACATCCAACTTAAATCCATTCATTATTATAAAACATACAATGTGTTTCTCACTGACAAAGTGTGTTGACAACCACGGCCATATAGCTGAATGGTTAGAGAGCCCGGCTGCATGGGAAACCAGGCGTCACAGGTTCGATTCCAGGCTTCAGCAATGTATAATATCTGGAACAAGCTCTTTTAGAATCACAACTAAACGTTCAGTTTCTATGTTCCACATATCTGAACATATTCTGCTGCAACTCTTAGTTCTTTTAAATGATAAATCTCAACTGAAAACCCCTGCATTTGCATTTAATTAAGTTTCATTGAGTAATTTTACAAATTGTACATTTAATTTGTACTTCTTTATATTTTATTGTAGAATTATGGGATCATTAGAATAATGTTTTTATCATGTGTTTCCCTTGCTTAATGATGTATGTAAAGTACATTGAATTACCACTTGCCGTATTTTCACCAGATGTTTGTCAATTTTTCACCAATGTGTCTCTTTTCACAGTTGATGATATTCCAAAGACATGGACACTAGGAATGTAAAATGGTCTAATACAGTATGCACATGTTAGGGTTCTCACTATTTCAACCTGTACGGTGTACATTAAAATAATGTGCTCATTTATCTATTTGCAACTTGAGACAAAGCCATTAGTTTGACTTTTTTTATTTACCTTTCCTTTAAAAAGAAAATCAGTTTAGTTTTAATGACATTTTAATGGTCTTGCTAGATAAATGTTCTGTTATGTGACGGTGTGCAAATGTAACCAACTATTATGTGAGAGTTCACAGATAAGAACCACATGAGGTAAAAAAGAAAAAAGGTCCATTTGGTTCCATCTGTACCCTCTCACGGTTAAATTAATGAATAATTCAAGATTTTTTACTTCTGATCTTCTGGTGCTGTTGCAGTTTCAAGGAATCAAGGCGATGATGCAATTGAATAACATCAAATAAATGAATCAAATAGCTTGATTCAAACCAACTTAAAAACTAACAAACAAATATGATTTTCTGACCTTTTTCCCGTTGACAAAGAAGATGAGTTCGTTGGAAGGAGACATGTTGACGCAGTGAGACTTATGTACAGACAGACAGATACGTGAGAGCAACATGTATTTATGTTAAGAGAACACACCCACTGGACTGCCTGTCTGTCTGCCTGTCTGTCTGTCTGTCTGTCTGTCTGTCTGTCTGTCTGTCTGTCTGTCTGTCAGCTCGCGTTGCATTTATCTCATCATTAATCTTATATCTAGCATGCACGCACACGCACACACACACACGCACGCACGCACACGCACGCGCCCGCCCGCCCGCGCGCGCGCGCACGCACGCACGCACGCACGCACGCACGCACGCACGCACGCACGCACGCACGCACGCACACACACACACACACACACACACACACACACACACACACACACACACACACACACACACACACACACACACACACACACACACACACACAAAAACAATAATAATAAAACAGTGAAATGAATATAATTCAGGTCAAAGGTCAGCTAAACACAGTTAAGAAGAAGTTTAAAAAGACAAAAAAAAAACACATATGATGGCATCACTGAGTCTATCACTGAGTCCATATAATAATAATAATAATAAACTTTATTTACATAGCACCTTTCATGACATAAATGCAGCTCAAAGTGCTTTACAGAAAAAGAAAGAAAAAATGAAAACAAAACACTGGGTAAAAGCAAAAAACATTAGAGCAATGGCAATAATAGAGCAAATGGTAAAAAGAACAATGGCAAGAAGTAATGGCTGCAAATAAGAGGCAGCGGGTCAAGCAAAACAATTAAAACAATAGAGCAGTGGCAAAGTACAGTGGCAAGAGATAAAAGCTAAAGATAAAAGGCAGTGGGTCAGGCAACGATAAAAGACAGGCTAATGTCTTGTTAAAAAGAAAGGTTTTTATTCTCCTTTTAAGGACCGGGAAGGGGCCGGATTAGCACTATGTGGTGCCCAGGGCGACCTGCAGTTGGCAGAAGTTCCGAAGGTCGGCCGCGCAAAGCGCGCGGACGCCGAAATCGTGCACTCGCTGGATTTTGTTAGTTTCTTTTCGGTTTTTGGTTACTTTATTTCGGTGTTTATAGGGTTATGTTATTTCATTCTTATTAAAAAATAAAAATAAAAGAGGTTATTTTTTTTGTGCCCCCATTGGCTGGTGCCCCAGGGCACTCGCCCCCTACGGCCTATGGGTAATCCGGCCCTGCCCACTGCCCACTCTCTTCCTTAGTGCCCACTCTTCCCCCATCTCTCTCTCTCTCTCTCTCTCTCTCTCTTAGTCTCTCCACCTCTCTCTCTCTCTCTCTCTCTCTCTCTCTCTTAGTCTCTCCACCTCTCTCTCTCTCTCTCTCTCTCTCTCTCTCTCTCTCTCTTAGTCTCTCCACCTCTCTCTCTCTCTCTCTCTCTCTCTCTCTCAGCAGTAGTGCGCATGCCCGGCAGCAGTGCGGTAGGCTAGCTGGTTAGCATCATTAGCATCGTGTGGAGAGAGAACGGCAGCACAGCCCCAGACCAGTGTTGCCATGTCTGCTTATTATAAGCGACTTTGGGCTTGTTTTTCTGTAAAGTTAAATGTTGGTGGTCTCGGGTCCAGTTCTCAAACACGTAGCCATGGTTCACATGACGCTTGATGACAGTCATATTTCAGGGCTATCAAACACGATATTTGCGTGTCAAGGACGCCCACATTAATGTAGGCTATTTCTCTGCAGACAAATGAATTTTATTCTGGAATTATTTTTTTGGGCATTTAAAATCTTCCTAAATAGGGATAGTTCACCCCAAAATTAACTTTTTAATAATTAATTATTTTTGGTCGCATTCCAGAGCCAATAATTTGATTACCACCAGCTAATGTATCCAGTACACAGAGTAGAAAGTACATTAACCACTTCAGCTCTATCTGCCATTGTCACATGATTTTTATACATTTTAAACGTGTGAAATGGGACATATTCTGCACAATGAGTACTTTTACTTTAGTATATTTTGATACCAATACTATGGTACTTTTACTCAAATCATATTTTTATTCCGGACTTTTACTTCCCCATCACTATGAATTGAGTAAATAATAACATAAGGAAACAAGACATTATGCTTTCATGGGCTTTTTAATCCTATTTAGTTGTCCTTGTGTTTTATTTAAACTGTACTTTCATGTGCTTTTTTTCTGCAAACTTCTAAATAAAGTATTCAATCAATCAATTGTAACAGTATATTTCTACATTGCAGTATTTATTGATACTTTTAAACCAGGGGTTTTCAACCAGTGGTCCGGGGACCACCAGTGGTCCTTGAGGGGCTTCCAGGGGGTCCCCAGCCAAATTAATAGTTAGGAACCAAATTGACCCTTATATGTGTGTAACTCTGAGAGTGTACAAATGGAACCAAATGGACCCTAACGGGTCCATTTGGTTCCATTTGTACACTCTCAGAGTTAAATGAACACTAATGACGACGATACAGTGTAGATTGGGACCCCCAATAAACCTAAATGGTTGAGTCCCTGGCATGTCTTTTCAAATGGGGGTCCCTGGGCTAATATGTGTCAATTTGGGGGTCCTTGACACGAAAAAGGTTGAAAACCACTGTTTTAAAACATTTGAGTACGCCAGGAGGCTGCAGTCTGTGACGTCATCACGGTGTGTGTAGTAGCAGACCAATCCGCCGGCCGGAATTGCACTGATAGCAGACGGATGACGTAGCTGACGGAACCTTCCCTTTCTCTACCTCGGACTCAGACATCAGGAAGCAGCAGCATCATTCTGTGTCTCTGTCCTCCTCCTGGACCTTTAAACATAAACTATTATCTATCAGCAGCTAAAAGGTAATAAGACTATCTCCATTTAAACTATAACACATGTTTATCCATGTTTTACATCACGTTTAAAGCTCCTCCACGATGAACTAACACCATAAAACCTTTAAAACATCCCGTCTATTGTTCCTCTGCACGAACCCGTTAGCATTCGCTAGCTTCTTGTTAGCACGCTCTGTTAGCATGTCTAACCACCCGGTTAACACGGTTTGCATGCTAACGCTAGCTAGCCACCTTGGCTTAGTTATTATGAGTGGGTGAATATTATTATTACTACTACTGTCAGTTAATGGGTTTATTAATGTGTGTTTCTACACGGTGGTGTGTTATTAACGGTGTGTTTTAGTGTGGTCGGTGTTAGCTTAGCTTTAAAGAAGCTAGCTCAACTCGGCTAGCCGGACGAGCTAACCAGCGCGTGGTTCAGACATAAGGTAGTTATTTTGACCCTGGAAATAAAGTAGATTGATTTGATTTAATACTCAAGGCGGTTAGACCAGATTAAATCACTTCTAATGAATGACACTTTTTAAAGTCAAAGGCTTTGCCTCCGTTGTGGTAACAAACTGGTGTTCCCCAAACTTTTATCTCTCCCATGACAAGGACCCCTTAGTGACATGGACCCCCTAGATTAATGTGTGTTTGGTTGTGAAGTATTCGGTGCCACCAGGGAGACTGGTGGGGGTCCGGGACCCCCTTAGAGATGATGCCTTTAGATGAAGCTTTTTTTTGTGCGTAAAATAGTGTGTGTGTGTGTGTGTGTGTGTGTGTGTGTGTGGGCTCAATGATTGAACTCATTGAGCTGTCACATAGACTCTATGTGAGTGTGAGGGTCCCTGGAGGACCCCACACTGATGGATGTATCTATGTATGGATAGATAGATAGATAGATAGATATGTATAGACAACAGACAATGTATAACTTAATCACTTTAAACCGTGTCTGAACACATGCTTACATTTAACATGAAGTGTGCTAGGTACAATGTTGAGGTCTTTTTTCTTTCCCTTACTGGAGTATTTACACTTTTCAGTACTTTTACTTCTATTCCACTACATCTCAGAGGCAAATAATGTACTTTTACTCCACTACAATTTAGTTACTTTGTATATGTCGATTATTATTACAAAACATAAATTAATCATTTCAGCCCTATATGTATATCGTACTGTATGTCAGTACTTTTTCCACCCCTGTGATAATTGCCCTTAAAGAAACAAGGCAACAGAATGACCTCATGCACCCTAGAGAGAGAGAGAGGCCCGTGCTGGTCTAGAGCATCAATCACATTTATGATCAATGTAATGCCATTGATCACATGTCTATCTGTTCATATCTATATATAGATCTATAGAACATAACCACAGAGACATATGGTACTTTTTATCCACTACTAAAGCAAAGCTGGAGGCATTGGGGGGGAAAATCGCATCTTATGCACTGTAGAGGCCTATACTGGCCGGTCTATTAGCATCATGCTAACACTATAGTCTGTATAATGACGACATCATTCTGGGATTAGATCTGTATTGTGTTTAAAACATCCATGTGTTTATATTAAACACGTTGTGACTGGTTTAAACGGGCCCGTTACTTATCAATCTGTTGTTTTATGACGTTAATATATGTGGTTTTGTAGCTCAAAGCACATGCAGCAGCAGCACACGTACTGCCCTTTAAAGCCTGCTTAATAGTACTCACACTTTGTGTGCTGCTCCGGGCCGTGAAACAGCAGATCTACAAGCTCACAACGCGTGTTGTGAGCTTGTAGATCTGCTGTTTTACGGGCAGAGGATCAGCACGGACACACGCGCACACACACACACACACACACACACACACACACACACACACAACTATGAGTATAACTGCTCTTTAAATCACAGCCGTGGTCCTCCAGTCAACCTTACACAGTAAAACCCTGTCTTCATCTAAAGCTTCAGTCAGTAGCTTTTTTAACTATTCTATCAAGGCTAGTGGTTCTGACACATTGTGATGTCAAGGACCCCCACATTAGTATGCATTTGACCTTCATTTGATGTGATTTTGTGCCAGGGACCCCTATTACAAGATGTGTGTGTTGTTTAAGCCATTTAGACTGGGAAAGAACCTGTGTAATGTTTTTTTAGATTTCTTTGGCTATTTTTGAATAATATTGAAAATGTGTGCAAATATTTGAATACATATATTTTTTTTTACATAAGCAAACATTTGTAACTCATATCTTTGCTTCTGGTAGGATTCTACAAATGTCTTCTAAATCCTGACAGGTTTTTTTGACACAACTTATGTTGCCGTAATATCAGTGGTTCTCAAACTTTTTTCATGTCAAGGACCCCCCAAAATGATATGTATTTGGCCACAGACCCCCAACTCAAAATATGTAGTTTGCTTTAAATATACATATATTCAAAGATTTGCAAAATAATCATTATTTAAAAACAAAAATTAACAGATCTACAAGCTCGTAGTGCGGCACTCAAGCTTGTAGATCTGCTATTTTTGAATAGCCAAAGAAATCTAAAAAATGACACGGATGTGTACCCGGTCTTAATGGGTTATAATGTTTAAAAAAACATTACAAATGTGTAATTTTACAATATTTCTTCTAATTTAAAAGAGCAGATCTACAAGCAGATGTACTAAATGCAAACTTGGCTACGCTGTAGTGCTGGCCTATTCTTTTTAAATGTGTGTGAATCGTCCACCACAAGACCTTTAAAAAAAAAAAAAGTTTGAGTGAAGAAGTTGTTAAAGTGGAGACAAAATGGGGCCTGATGGCCCTCTGGTCCTCTGGCTGCTTATTGTAGGGAGAAAATTACAGCTTTCACACTGAGCTGTTGGCAAGCAGCAAGCTAGACCTAGTGTCTGAATACATGTCACTAGCAGTGGTGTAAAGTAACTAACTACTGTAATTTAAAGTCAAAGAGTTTAAATTCAAAGCCCATCCAGCTTTGAATGTAAAGTTGAATTGGCTTGAGGAGACAGAGGTTTACATTGCCGATGTGAATCAAAATTCCTAACTGAGAAATACAACTACGGTACAGTTGTATGTATGTACATAACAGGGCATTAATAGATGTGTAACTAACTGTGTCTGTGTCACGTTGTAACTGAGGAGAACTAGCTTACACAACCATAAGAATTATGCATTTCCCATTTGTAAGTATTACTTGGCATAAAGCTTTTGGAACAGAAAGCAGCAGTATTTCAACTCCGTGAAATGTTCGTTTTAAACATGTATATATATTAGAAGATTTGCACAAATATTCCACGAAGAGGCAGATCTACAAGCTCAGCTTGTGATTGTCTGGTAGAGGGGGGCATGCAGTAATCCAAAAGTAGTATTTAGATTAGATTACCACGGGATTACATTTTACAATTGTCTTGCAAATTGTATTCAGTAACTTGGATTACATTTGTCCCAGGCAGCAAATGATGAGAAGCAGAAAACCTGGAAGTTAGTGGTTTAGACCTTTAGATCCATGACACGTTGTGCTTGTTGTGTTCATCGGTGGAGATGAACTGCGGCCAAATCATTTTGGGGGTCCTTCTCCTTGACATGATAAAGTTTGAGAACCACTGGCAGAGAGCCTATCAGAATGCAGCGTTCAACCGAGGTCTTTGTGTAATAAGATATATTAACTGTTAGATAGTTAGATACCACATATATTAACTGTTAGATAGTTAGATACCACATATATTAACTGTTAGATAGTTAGATACCACATATATTAACTGTTAGATAGTTAGATACCACATATATTAACTGTTAGATAGTTAGATACCACATATATTAACTGTTAGATAGTTAGATACCACATTAACTGTTAGATAGTTAGATACCACATATATTAACTGTTAGATAGTTAGATACCACATATATTAACTGTTAGATAGTTAGATACCACATATATTAACTGTTAGATAGTTAGATACCACATATATTAACTGTTAGATAGTTAGATACCACATATATTAACTGTTAGATAGTTAGATACCACATATATTAACTGTTAGATAGTTAGATACCACATATATTAACTGTTAGATAGTTAGATACCACATATATTAACTGTTAGATAGTTAGATACCACACACAGTGAATGTTAATGGACTGTTTTTGTCTTTCTTTTCCAGGGTGTCTTTTATGAATAATCAAAAGCAGCAAAAGCCAACGCTAACCGGCCAGCGTTTCAAAACGAGGAAAAGAGGTTTGTGATCTGTGTGTGTGTGTGTGTGTGTATCTCTGTGTGTGTGTGTGTGTGTGTGTGTGTGTATATATGTCTCTGTGTGTGTGTGTTTATGTATCTCTGTGTTTGTACCGTGTGAGTTCCCACTCTATCGTGATGTCCTCCTGTCAGTACATGTCAGTAGTTCATGTCAGTACATCAGTGTTATTCACATGCATTCCTCTACAGCTGCTCATCTACATGTTGAGCAATGATGTTTTCATGTTAAAAATACACCTTTAGGCTAAATACTACTAACTTAATCTATTAAGACCAGCAACGCATCTCTGTCATTTTAAGAACTCTTTGGCTATTCAAAAATAGCAGATCTACAAGCTCATAGCACGGCACCGAGTGCCGTGCTATGAGCTTGTAGATCTGCTATTTATTTTTTTAATCGTGGAAGATTTGTGCAAACATATTTTGAGATGGGGGTCTGCGGCCAAATACATATTGGCTGTGGACCCCCCATCTCAAAATGTTTTGTTCCAGGGACCCCTAGAAGCAAAGATTTGAGTTACAAAATATATATGTATGTATGTATGTATGTATGTATGTGTATATATATGTATATATATGTATATATATATATGTATTCAAAGATTTGCACTAATGTACAGGATTTTTAGCAGCAAAAATAGCAGATCTACAAGCTACGAGCTTGTAGATCTGCTATTTTTTAAATTGCCAACGAAATGTTAAAATGACACAGATGCGTTAGATGCATGGTGGCTAAATACTAACTTCACTGTCAACTGCTCTGTGTCTAAACATAACTTACAGTGAAACTCTTACAGGCTGATGTTGTTTAGTTTTTTCAGTTCAGGTTAAAAACCTACTGCAGATTTAAGGATATTTAATCTGACTGGAAAACAAAACTCCAAAATCAACCTGGGGTTTCATCCACATTTAAAGGGCAAGACCACTTTGGTAGAGGTTTGGGTTGTGTAGTTTCCTTGCCATGATGTAACTCTAAAGGTGGACAAGAAATCAATAATAATTGCTCCATTGATTAGAAATTGATAATTCAAAATATGCTCCTCATTGACTTACATTATACGCTGAAACAGATCTCAAAGTCACTCTTTTAGCATGTAAACGAACACAAACGAAGCTGATTCAGACAATATAGAGCATCACCAAACCCACTACTGTTTGTTTTTTTAATAAAAATGTCAACTTCCTGAAGATTTTACTATTTGAAGATCCGGATCCGCCGATCCAGTCCGGGTTTTCTTTCTAATAAAAAATAGCAAAATCAACAGTAATTTAACATTTTTATCAAAAAAACAAACTGTAGTGGGTTTGGTGATGTTCTATATTGTCTGAATCAACTTTGTTTGCGTTCGTTTACATGCTAAAAGAGTGACTTTGAGAGCTGTTTTACCATACAATGTAAGTCAATGAGGAGCATATTTTGAATGATCAATTTCTAATCAATGGAGCAATTATTTTTTATTTCTTGTCCACCTTTGGCGTTACATCATGGCAAGGTAACTACACAACCCAGTCCTCTACCACAGTGGTCTTGCCCTTTAAGTGTGTTGGCTGGAGTTATTAACCCATTAAGACCTGGTCACTTTAGATTTCTTTGGGCTATTCAAAAATAGCAGATATACAAGCTCATAGCGCGGCGCCGAGTGCCACGCTATGAGCTTGTAGATCTGCTATTTTTGAAAAATCGTGAAAACAACTTTTTTTAAATATTCTTTTCCGAAAAATTGTTAGGGTTTAAAAAATGTTTTAGACGCTGCCTCAGGTCTTAATGGGTTAAAAGAAAACAAACCGTGCATCAGACGCAAATCTGACTCGGTCCTTGTTTTGAGATGAGATCAGACTTCAGAGTGTCTCATTAGTCTTGCTCAGGTTCAGATAAATGAGGTTTTACATGACTGAATATATGTTAAACGTACAAAAGTAGGAGGAATGGTGAACTCACTGGATCCTGTCTCTTGTGTGTTTCCTCTCTCTTCCCCCCGCAGATGAAAAAGAGAGATTTGACCCTACTCAGTTTCAAGAAAGTATCGTACAAGGCTTGAATCAAACTGGCTCTGATTTGGAAGCGGTCGCAAAGTTCCTCGATGCCTCTGGCGCCAAGCTCGACTACCGTCGCTATGCTGAGACACTGTTTGACATCCTGGTGGCCGGTGGAATGCTGGGTAAGTGTGGCAGACATGCAAAAACGTGTAGCTTTTCAGCTACAATAGCCGTTTTGAATCCAAACAGGGCAATTTGTGTTACACCTGACCCCGAAAAAAACAACATGCTGCTGTCACCCTTTTTCACCTCGGGGCTGTTTGCACGCCTGAAGTGGGCAGAGCCACTTGTGCTATAGACCATTGGTTCTCAAAGTGGGGTCCAGGGACCCCCAGGGGTCCTTGAGGGAGTTCCAGGGGGTCCCCAGCTCAATGATAGATTAGGCACCAAATGGACCCTTATGGGTCTGTAACTCTGAGAGTGTACAAATGGAACCAAATGGACCCTAACGGGTCCATTTGGTTCCATTTGTACACTCTCAGAGTTACATTGACATAGATTTTACAATATAAATTGCGGTGCAAGTGATAGAAATGCCATTAAATGGGGGTCCGTAGCCCTAATGTATGTCAAACTGGGGGTCCTTGAAATTAAAATGGTTGAGAATCACTGCTAGAGCCGTAAAAAAAATCTTCTCTTATGGGGGTCCCTAGCCTATCTTCTGAAATGGGGGGTCCACGGGCTAATAAGTGTCAATTTGGGGGTCCTTGACATGAAAAAGTTTGAGAACCACTGCTATAGACCAATTATGTGTTAACTAACAATGAGACTGGACGCACAGGTGATCGTTTCACGCAATCAATTCCCAACCTGTTGTTTTGGGGTGCGCTGGTTTCAGCACACCTCAACCCCCTCTTGTGTTGTGTCTAGTGAGGCGTGTCCTAGTGAGACCTAGCCTGGGCAGCGTTCCTTTTCGGGTATATAACCGGAAAGACGTCTCGCCCCAAAATAGGTCCGTCCTAATAAAATCCTAATAAAACCTAATAAAAATATTTTTTAAATATAAATGTGAGTGTACTTTCCGGAGACTATTTAGCGTCTGTATTATCCATATTATCCCACGGGGAAATTCTATTCAATTTATATAGGGATTGGGGAACCAAGACAAAGCGGCACCGCAAAACCGAATCGCGACAATCCGGAAAGAGGATAATTTTTTTTTTTTTTTCCTAGACCGGATCATATGGGTCTTTAGTAACGCAGACCAGGCTTTCCTCCGAGGTGGAAAGACTGGTGACGCGAGGTTAGTGAGACCTGACAGAATGGGATTCATTGAGCGCATACTGGTTCTTATCAGTGTGACGTCGTCTGTTAACTCATTCAGCGCCATTGACGTCGCCGACGTCACGTTTTTCATAAGCCCAGAGCGCCAATGACGTCGCCGACGTCATAAAAAAAAAAAAAAAAAAGCCCAAGATATGATGAGCCCAAGATGTTCTTGTGTTTGACGTACCTGGGCCAGACATGTCGAGCAAACAGACCAGGTGGGTCTGGGACCGTGTAGTTTCTTCAGCACGATATGATGATTTGAAGATTTGCTGCTCCATTCACTCGTTTAACTTCATACTTTTACAATGTATTTTTGGCCTTGGCACAGGGCGGTGATATAGCCAGAAATATTTTTGGCACTGAATGAGTTAAGGGGTCTATATACACTGTAAGCAAAACATCAGGTTCGTCCAATGTATTAGTGATGTCCACATCAAATAAATACATCATAATCTTTAACTCTATTCTTTGCTTCTGGGGGGTCCCTGGAACAAACATATTTTCATATGCTGGTCGGCGGCCAAAAAAAAACATATAATTGTGGGGGAAAAGTTAGAAAAAGTTTGAGCAGCACTGATATAGAAACACATACGTGTTTCAGAAAACTCAGGATTTAGAAGACATTTGTAGAATCCCTCCAGAAGCACAGATTTGAGTTACAGATGTTAACGTCTACATTCAAAGATTTGCACACATTTTCACCTGTTAGTTTAAACAAACAATAGCATATCTACCAGCTCATAGCGCGAGCTTGTAGATCTGCTATTTTTGAATAGCCAAAAAAGTGTAAGATAATGGTTAAAGTGGTTACACAGATGTGTTCCCGGTTCTAATGTGTTAAAAGAACTGAGTCGTAGCAGAGCTGCAGTTTTTTAGGAGTTTGTTCCAGATTATGTGGAACATAAACAAACTGTTTGGTTTAGTTGATATATATATTTGGCCGTGGACCCCCATCTGAAAATGGTCGGTGCCAGATACCCCCAGAAGGGAAGATTTATGTTAAAAAAGGACAAAAATATCAGATTTACAGCGCTTGTAGATCTGCCATTTTTGAACAGCTAAAGTAAGTGAATGAAGACGTGCGCTTGTTACCATGGATATGGATTGTATACAGTCACTGCATGGCGACAGTGGTGAGTAACATTGTTTAATAAGAAAACCAACGTCAGGAAAATAACAATTATTTGGTGCGGATCTATAAATAGGATGATATAATTACCGCGGGTGGATAATGAACTTGTAAACGCGGACTTGGGTGACAAAAAAAACCCATCCGTGCATCTCTAGTGGAGTGACATGGTCCACTTTTACATCCATTTGTGAGGACTCGGCCAAAACGGCAGATCTAGTAGGTCACAACTTGTTGGCGACGGGCCGTGAGCTTATCCTTCTACTATTTAATTTAGCATTTATTTTATGTTTGTACCTAAACTGTGTCCAAAAGAGGAAGGCCAGGTTGAAAGGGTTTTAAGTGTCTGTGGGTCTGAACAGTCAAGGTTTCTTCATGCCGTGACACATTAATGTCAGCAGGGGGAGCAGCTGTCACATTTTGTCACATGTTGGTGCTAGTCATCTGATGTGTGTGTGTGTGTGTGTGTGTGTGTGTGTGTGTGTGTGTGTGTGTGTGTGTGTGTTGTGTTACTATGCTTGTGAGGACTAAATGTCACCACACATGTATATAGTAGAATATGAGAAATTGACCTCACAAGAAAAAGCTTTAGTTTTATTGTTGGAAAAAAGATTTTTAATGATGAATGCTTTACAATTGTGGGGGGTGACAATCCAGGTTAGATGATGTATTTAGAGGTTGTTAGATGTTGTGGTTAGCGTTAGAGTTTTCCCTGTTTTATACTCAGTTGTGAGGCGATGTCTCTCACTGATAAATGTCCGCTCTACGCTTGCACATATGCAATGTTTTGACTCATTTCTCTTTGCTATTTCCAGGTATTTTCAATGCCGTCCTAAAATTCTGATGTCCTCACAGTATAGTAATGCAAACGTGTGTGTGTGTGTGTGTGTGTTTACAGCTCCAGGTGGAACTCTGTCTGATGACATGACCCGCACCGAGTTCTGCCTCTTCACGGCACAAGAAGACCTAGAGACAATGCAAGCTTATGCTCAGGTACATGTTTAAATGTATTATTATTATTATCAATAAATAAAGATAAACATCACGTGGATGCACCTGGAGGACGTATCATCAGTGTTGTAGCCTGGAGGACGTATCATCAGTGTTGTAGCCTGGAGGACGTATCATCAGTGTTGTAGCCTGGAGGACGTATCATCAGTGTTGTAGCCTGGGGTCATCGGGTGTTTCTGGTCTCACAACAACATACACCCTCACCCAGGTGACCCAGCCGGGGTTGATCAAGCCCTGACTTACGTCCCAGTAGTTATCCACGGTCAGTCCTCTTAGGGAAAGACAGACTTGTGTCCCAGTAGCTACCCACGGTCAGTCCTCTTATAGGGAAAGACAGACTTGTGTCCCAGTAGCTACCCACGGTCTGTCCTCTTATAGGGAAAGACAGACTTGTGTCCCAGTAGCTACCCACGGTCAGTCCTCTTATAGAGAAAGACAGACTTATGTCCCAGTAGCTACCCACGGTCAGTCCTCTTATAGGGAAAGACAGACTTATGTCCCAGTAGTTACCCACGGTCAGTCCTCTTAGGGAAAGACGGGGCCACTCAGTCCACTTCTCCGGAAGTACTCTGCCGGGGCTGGGGGAGAGGAGAGGCTCTGGCACGTGGAGGGACTAGGCTCTGTGGGTTGTCTCCTGGCCGGGCTCCTCCTTCGTCTCACCAGGTCCAGGACCTGAGCGTTGCACCAGACTCTCCCCGTTCCAAACATTTCATTCTGGCGTGTTGGTGTCTTGGGCCGTGGTGGTACTGCAGGCTTCACTTGCGGCTTGCCTGAAAGGCCCTCCTTAAAGGCCTCACAAGTTTATTTATCTTCTTCTTATTATTTATTATAAGTTTATCATTATCTTCACGCCCGGCTGTAGTAAGAATTAAATAGTCACAATGTTTTCTCTAGTGGGAAAGAAGGCTTGAATGAGCTGACATTGAACCAACACTTTGTGAGCTCATAAGAGCCACTTCTCTCTGTGTGTGTGTGTGTGTGTGTGTGTGTGTGTGTGTGATGTTTTGTAGGGAGTAACGTGTGTTTTCTCCTGTAGGTTTTTAACAAACTGATCAGGCGTTACAAGTACCTGGAGAAAGGATTTGAAGAGGAGATAAAGAAGGTGACTTCTGTCTGTCTGCCTGTCTGTCTGCCTGTCTGTCTGTCTGTCATGATGATGTCATGTCTGATCTCTTGACAGTTAAGCCATTAAGACCTGAGACTCTACAAATGTCTCCTAAATCTTAAAAGACTGTTTCTATATCAGTTGTGCTCATACCTTTTCATGTCAAGGACCACCCAAAATGTATGTATATAAATTTATGTATTTGGCCGTGGACCCCCACCTCAAAATATGTTGTTCCAGGGACCCCTCCCCCCAGAGGCAAAGATTTGAGTTAAAAAGTTTCACTTCAAAAAATATCATATTCAAAGGTTTGCACCTTTTCACGATAGAATAAAACAGATCTACAAGCTCATAGGACGAGTAGATCTGCTATTTTTGAATAGCCAAATAAATGTTAAAATGATACTGATGCGTTCCCGGTCTTAACCCATTAAGACCTGGAACTGTCATTTTTAGATTTGAGCTAAAAAGCATTATTTTACACTTAGGGCTATTCAAAAATAGCAGATATACAAGCTCATAGCGCGGCACCGAGTGCCGCGCTATGAGCTTGTAGATCTGCTTTTTTTGAAAAATCGTGAAAATGTGTGCAAATCTTTGAATATATATATATATATTTTTAAAGCGAACATTTTTAACTCAAATCTTTGCTTCTGGGGGGTCCCCGGAACTAAATATTTTGATGGGGGTCGTGGCCAAATACATATAATTTTGGGGGTCCTTGACATGAAAAAGATTGAGCACCACTGATATAGAAACATATGTTTTTCAGAAAACTGTTGGGATTTAGGAGACATGTAGAACCAGCTTCAGGTCTCAATGGGTTAACTGTGTTAATATGTTGGGTTAGAGTTTCAGACATTTAACCCGTTTAGGACAAGAACCCCTATTTATAACTCTACCTTTCAGGACGGGAACACCTGTTGGGGTTCTTGTTGCTATGTAAAGTATATAGTAGCAATATATATAGTTTTTGTAATTTTTGAATAAATATTTGAAGTTTTTCAGAAAACTTAGGACAGGATTTAGAAGATGTTTGTAGAATGGGCTTCAGGTCTAAATGGGGTTTAAACCCTCAACCTGTGCCTCTGTTCTTGGTCTGCTCTTTTTGTTTTTACCTCTAGTCTCACACCATATCTCTTCCCCAAAAATAGCAGAATATAATATTTGAACGTGGGACCCCCCACCCTGACAAGCACTTAGAATTATTATTACTTGGATTATTTAACAACGTGGCCAATGTTTAACCAGTTTTTATAGTAACTATAGTTTGTTGATTACTTGTGATGCAGTAATGGACTTTTTCTTAGCTTTTTTTATGTATAAAAACATATCTTAAAGTCCTTAAATTGACACATCTGGGCCTCCCTGTCACAGACGCAGGACATAGAACAGTGGGTTTCAACCTTTTTCCCGTCAAGGACCCCCAAATTGACACATATTAGCCCACGGACCCCGCATTTGAAAAGACATGCCAGGGACTCAACCATTTTGATTTCGTGGGGGTCCCAATCTACACTGTATCATCATGATTAGTGTTCATTTAACTCTGAGAGTGTACAAATGGAACCAAATGGACCCGTTAGGGTCCATTTGGTTCCATTTGTACACTCTCAGAGTTACAGACCTGTAAGGGTCCATTTGGTTCCATTTGTACACTCTCAGAGTTACAGACACAAGAGGGTCGATTTGGTTCCTAACTATTCATTTGGCTGGGGACCCCCTGGAACCCCCTCAAGGACCACTGGTGGTCCCCGGACCACTGGTTGAAAACCACTGTCATAGTAGATAAATGTGTGTTGTTGTTGTTTCAGCTGCTGCTGTTTCTGAAGGGCTTCACAGAGTCTGAGCGCAACAAGCTGGCCATGCTGACCGGCATCCTCCTGGCCAATGGGAACATATCAGCCTCCATCCTCAACAGCCTGTTCAACGAGAACCTCGTCAAGGAGGGTGAGGTTCTGCACACACACACGCACACACACACACACACACACACACACACACACACACACACACACACACACACACACACACACACACACACACACACACACACTCATTACACGCACACTCGACACACGCACGCTAGAGCCTTGCACTGGCCAAATATGTGGGCCCTAGCCCGGCCCGGGTCCGTGGTGTTTCAGCCCGGCCCGTGGCCCATAGGTGGCGCAATTTTACAGCCCGAGCCCGCCCGAAGCCCGAGACCTCTTTATTTATTTATTTATTATTATTAATTCATTATTTTCGAGCGTGAACTGGTGCACGCCGCGCATCGCAGCCAGCGCAGCAGCCGGCTGCAGTCTCTCGCTAATATAATTATGATAAAAACAAACCCACAAGAAGTCAAGACAGCAGCGTCATGATCCTCACCCAGCCAGCAACAACAACAAAAAAAGATTACGGCCTACCCTTTCTTTGAGGTAAACTGTGATGAATAAATAATATTGCAAAAATAGTTCAAATCCAGTGTGTAACACACACACAAAAACTCCTCATTTTGAGTCACGAGCGCCATGAAGAAAAAGTATAGGCTTCTAATGTGTATGTGTGTGCGCGGTGTGTGTGTGTGTGTGTGTTGTCACGAGACTACTACTAGCAGCGTGCCTGCCTGCAGGCTGCTAGTGCTGCTGCTGCACAACCATGAACTATACCGGGGTTTTGCGAGAGGCGGATTATGTTACTGGAGTGAATTATCTGCGCAAAATGTTCGGTGAGCCCGGCCCCGATGATCAGATACAGAAACGGCCCTGGGCGGGCCCCAGCGGGCCTGCAGGGCTCTAACGCACGCACACACTCTCATTACACACACTCCGTATTGTGTGAATTGTGTTTCGTACATCAGTGGTTCATCAGGCCCATTGAAAAGCAGTGGTTCTTAAACATTTTCATGTGATTTTGTATTTGGCCACAGACCCCCTGGCACAGTGTTCAGTAGTGAGGTGTAATGGTACAGTGTTCAGTAGTGAGGTGTAATGGTACAGTGTTCAGTAGTGAGGTGTAATGGTACAGTGTTCAGTAGTGAGGTGTAATGGTACAGTGTTCAGTAGTGAGGTGTAATGGTACAGTGTTCAGTAGTGAGGTGTAATGGTACAGTGTTAAGTAGTGAGGTGTAATGGTACAGTGTTCAGTAGTGAGGTGTAATGGTACAGTGTTCAGTAGTGAGGTGTAATGGTACAGTGTTCAGTAGTGAGGTGTAATGGTACAGTGTTCAGTAGTGAGGTGTAATGGTACAGTGTTCAGTAGTGAGGTGTAATGGTACAGTGTTCAGTAGTGAGGTGTAATGGTACAGTGTTCAGTAGTGAGGTGTAATGGTACAGTGTTCAGTAGTGAGGTGTAATGGTACAGTGTTCAGTAGTGAGGTGTAATGGTACAGTGTTCAGTAGTGAGGTGTAATGGTACAGTGTTCAGTAGTGAGGTGTAATGGTACAGTGTTCAGTAGTGAGGTGTAATGGTACAGTGTTCAGTAGTGAGGTGTAATGGTACAGTGTTCAGTAGTGAGGTGTAATGATAGTGTTCAGTAGTGAGGTGTAATGGTACAGTGTTCAGTAGTGAGGTGTAATGGTACAGTGTTCAGTAGTGAGGTGTAATGATACAGTGTTCAGTAGTGAGGTGTAATGGTACAGTGTTCAGTAGTGAGGTGTAATGGTACAGTGTTCAGTAGTGAGGTGTAATGGTACAGTGTTCAGTAGTGAGGTGTAATGGTACAGTGTTCAGTAGTGAGGTGTACATGTTGTCTTCCAGGCGTCTCTGCAGCCTTTGCGGTGAAGTTGTTCAAGTCTTGGATCGATGCGAAGGACATCAACTCTGTGGCCGCTATGCTGCGGAAAGTGGGCATGGACAACAGACTGATGGTGAGTCAGCATTTATTAATATTAATACATATAATAAAGTGGGCATGGACAACAGACTGATGGTGAGTCAGCATTTATTAATATTAATACATATAATAAAGTGGGCATGGACAACAGACTGATGGTGAGTCAGCATTTATTAATATTAATACATATAATAAAGTGGGCATGGACAACAGACTGATGGTGAGTCAGCATTTATTAATATTAATACATATAATAAAGTGGGCATGGACAACAGACTGATGGTGAGTCAGCATTTATTAATATTAATACATATAATAAAGTGGGCATGGACAACAGGCTGATGGTGAGTCAGCATTTATTAATATTAATAAATATAATAAAGTGGGCATGGACAACAGACTGATGGTGAGTCAGCATTTATTAATATTAATAAATATAATAAAGTGGGCATGGACAACAGGCTGATGAGACACTGTTTTATGATGTTGGGATTTAATTGAATTTCCAGAAGTATTATTCTTTGGTCTTGTAGATCTGTTAGTTAGTTAGTTAGTAGCTTTCTAAACCCGGCTGTGTGTGTGTGTGTGTGTGTGTGTGTGTGAACCAGGAACTGTTCTTTCTCTCTAACCTGACTGTGTGTGTGTGAACCAGGAACTGTTCTTTCTCATCAACCTGAGTGTGTGTGTGTGTGTGTGTGTGTGTGTGTGTGTGTGTGTGTGTGTGTGTGTGTGTGAACCAGGAACTGTTCCCGGCCAACAAGAGGAGCTGTGAACACTTCTCCAAGTACTTCACGGACGCCGGCCTCAAGGAGCTGTCTGACTTCGCCCGCAACCAGCAGTCCATCGCTGGCCGCAAGGAGCTGCAGAAAGAGCTGCAGGAGCTCATCGCCCGAGGGGACCCCCAGAAAGAGGTACACACACAATACATATACAACACACACATACACACCCGCACGTAACTGTACACAACACCTTTAAGCCATTTGAGACCGGGAATGCATCTGTGTCATTTTTAGATTTATTTGGGCTATTCAAAATTAGCAGATCTACTAGATCACAATGCCACACATTGTCATCTTGCAGATCTGCTATTTTTTAAGACATTTTGAGACAAAATCTTGGAAGAAATAAATGTGTATAATTTGGACACTTTAACACACATTTTCTCCTGGGGTCTGGCACCGGCTATCTTCAGATGGGGGTCCTTGACGTGAACATGTTTGAGAACCGCTGCAATACACCTTTAAAGCATACATTCAATGCTTTATGGGGTGTGTAATTGATAGAAAATGATTTTTTGGGGGGGGGCAAACTAAACCTTTAACAAAACAAGTGCAGTTTGCATGTTCTCCCGTGTCTCTCAGGGTAGTTAATACCCTCACAAAAACATGCAGTAATCCTGGTCACTATACTGCCTCCCCCTGGTCAGCCGGGGCGCCTGATGGAGGGGAAAGGAACTGGTTGGAATAACGTGTTCCTTCCACGCGCTACGTCCTACCAGGGAAACTCCTCCCTGTCAGGTGACAAGAAGGTCAGTTGGCTGTCATGCATTGAAGGAGGCATGAGCTCGGCCCTGGCCTCCCTAGGCTGGTGAGGGGAGTGTAGCGCCCAGGATCACTTAGAAAATTGGCACCGGGTGAAAGATAAGGGTTAGAAAATGGTGGGATAAAAATTTTAGAAAAGAAAACAAGTGCAGTTACATCAATACAATAACATGAGTACAATATCCTTCACATTGTCAAAGATTGCAACGTTATCTTCAAAGATGTAGAAGTACAAAACACTGATGACATCATCACAGATATCCTATAACAGCATGGAACAACGGGGAACTGCACATGCTCAGTAGACCCTCCTTTACATTTCACTGCCAATGGAATGTTAATCCTGTTTTTTGTAGATTACAGGCGGGTTCATTCCTGTTTGTTGATTAATACAGACTAATGTTAATCCCAGGTCTTTCCTGTATATTAGTACAGATGAATGTTAATCCTTGTTTTATGTATTTTTTTCTCATAGATTATCACGTACAGCAGAGATGAGATGAAGAAGTCCAGCATCTCTGAGCAGACGATGATCGGCATCATCTGGACCAGCGTGATGAGCTGTGTGGAGTGGAACAAGAAGGAGGAGCTAGTCACTGAGCAGGCCATCAAACACTTAAAGGTACAGGCCGTCAAACACTTAAAGGTACAGGCCATCAAACACTTAAAGGTACAGGCCATCAAACACTTATAGGTACAGGCCATCAAACACTTAAAGGTACAGGGCCTCCCTCACACAGTTAAAACAAGTGTTTTGTGGCTGCCTTATGCCTTACGTGAGGCATAAGGCCATTTCAATTCATTCCCTATGGAAGTCACATGGTTTGATAAAATATTAATATAATTGCTGCAATACAGCCCTCTGCTGAAGGAGTTATGTGAATAATTGTTGCCGTATTAAAACGTTCCATATGTCTTTGCAGCAATACAGCCCTCTGCTGAAGGAGTTATGTGTATAATTGTTTCCGTATTAAAACGTTCCATATGTCTTTGCAGCAATACAGTCCTCTGCTGAAGGAGTTCACATCCCAGGGTCTGTCTGAGGTCACTCTGCTGCATAAGATCCAGGATTACTGTTACGACAACATCCACTTCATGAACTCTTTCCAGAAGATCGTCGTTCTGCTCTACAAAGGTACTAAAAAAGACACTTACTGGGTAACAGTGATGAGCGGGCGACCCGTAACCCGCGGGTCCTGCGGGTTAACCCGCGGCGCGGTTGGTCGAGTCAGGATTTCAGAGGCAACAGACCATATTCACTCGGCGGCCATATTGGAATTTAACATTGAAAGTGCCGCCACCCGGGGTGGCTACTTTCATTGACTTCATAGAAACATGGCCGCCGTGTGAATATGGTCTATTATGCGTAGGGTTGGGTACCGAAATTCGGTTCCAAGCAGGAACCGATAAAGAAATGGTCGGTACCGGGTACCCATAAACAATATGTAATTTCGGTTCTGCATATCGGTTCCTAGACGCGCTAAAAGCCGTTAAAACAAAGGCGTTTAGAAGTCCTACACAAACAGCACAAAATCACAAATCCGGTAAAACACCGTTGTATGGAGAAGTATACATCAGTTGCGGAGCTGCTGCTTCTCTCTGAGCCGCATTCCTCCCCGCACACCCCCCCCCCCCTCCACTCCCCTCTCCCCCTCAGTGACACCACCATGTCCGTCTCTCAACTGAAGTAGTGAGGAAGGAATTAGCCTGCCCTGCAAACTTTGTAACCAAACGTTGCTGTTGTCACCTTGAAAACTAGAATCCATGTCAGAGGGTGTAACATTAACAGAATAGCCAGCACTAGTTAAGAGCCTCTGCCTGCGCAGAGCAAAACAATAACACCAGCTGTAAACGCTTCTCCTTGATTGCGTGTGTGTCTGTCTGTCTGTCTGTCTGTCTGTCTGTCTGTCTGTCTGAAATGAAACTGAAGTGACTTCTCCAAAAGGAAGGAATGGCCTAATATTATGAATGCATTTTGGCTGTGTGCAATAATGCAACTGCAGACATTACAGTATATTGCCTTTTGTT
Organism: Gymnoscopelus microlampas; assembly: GCF_963454915.1. NCBI lineage: Eukaryota > Metazoa > Chordata > Actinopteri > Myctophiformes > Myctophidae > Gymnoscopelus > Gymnoscopelus microlampas. The sequence continues at coordinate 1,928,938 of NC_139961.1, read as the reverse complement.
AGGCTCAATGTTTTGAGACATTGTATTTTATTACTACACAATAGTAAATAAATAATTCTACACAATAAATAAATAGGTTTTAAATAACTGATCTCAATATGGACCCATTATAGTTATGATATGAAGGTTTTGCCATAATCATGTAGCTCTACAACAGAGGCATAGCCATGACAGCAATGGTACAACAAAATATTTAAAAAAATGTATATATATATTTTTTAAATAATACTTTTCGGCCATTTGGTATTCGGCCGTCGGCCAAGTGTTTCCTATATTCGGTTTTGGGCAAGAGTTTTCCATTCGGTGCATCCCTAATAAATAGACATTTGACCTTATTTTTTTTTCTATTTTGGAACCGAAATATGGAACCGTTAATAACCGTAACCGATAAGCAGAACCGGAACCGGACTCGTAAAAATCCTAACGATACCCATCCCTAATTATGCGGGCTGCGGGTGAGCGGGTCAGCCGCTCTCTCACGCAAAAAAACAAAACATTTTGAACAACATGCTTGTTTATTTAGCCCATGACAATGTTGTGCTACTGTAGACATTTAAAGCGACTTTGGGTACTTATAAGAGCGCTATATAAATCTGAGCTATTATGATGATGATTATCTTTTTTTTCCCACCGCGGGTTGCGGAGCGGGTTGAGCCATAGATTTATATATGGGTCCTACACTGAACTAAAAATAATGCTTTTTTTTGTTGCTAAAATCTAAACATTGCACTCGGTGCCGCGCTACGAGCTTGTAGATCTGCTATTTTTGAATAGCCAAAGTGTAAAATAATGCTTTTTTTTAAGCTCAAATGAAAAAGTGACACAGTTGTGTTCCAGGTCTTAATGGGTTGAATGAATATTTAACATGATGTAGACGTGTATGTATTTAACATGATGTAGACGTGTATGTATTTAACATGACGTAGACGTGTATGTATTTAACATGATGTAGACGTGTATGTATTTAACATGACGTAGACGTGTATGTATTTAACATGATGTAGACGTGTATGTATTTAACATGATGTAGACGTGTATGTATTTAACATGATGTAGACGTGTATGTATTTAACATGACGTAGACATGTATGTATTTAACATGACGTAGACGTGTATGTATTTAACATGATGTAGACGTGTATGTATTTAACATGATGTAGACGTGTATGTATTTAACATGATGTAGACGTGTATGTATTTAACATGACGTAGACGTGTATGTATTTAACATGATGTAGACGTGTATGTATTTAACATGACGTAGACGTGTATGTATTTAACATGACGTAGACATGTATGTATTTAACATGATGTAGACGTGTATGTATTTAACATGACGTAGACGTGTATGTATTTAACATGATGTAGACGTGTATGTATTTAACATGATGTAGACGTGTATGTATTTAACATGATGTAGACGTGTATGTATTTAACATGATGTAGACGTGTATGTATTTAACATGATGTAGACGTGTATGTATTTAACATGATGTAGACGTGTATGTATTTAACATGATGTAGACGTGTATGTATTTAACATGATGTAGACGTGTATGTATTTAACATGACGTAGACATGTATGTATTTAACATGATGTAGACGTGTATGTATTTAACATGACGTAGACGTGTATGTATTTAACATGATGTAGACGTGTATGTATTTAACATGATGTAGACGTGTATGTATTTAACATGATGTAGACGTGTATGTATTTAACATGATGTAGACGTGTATGTATTTAACATGATGTAGACGTGTATGTATTTAACATGATGTAGACGTGTATGTATTTAACATGATGTAGACGTGTATGTATTTAACATGATGTAGACGTGTATGTATTTAACATGATGTAGACGTGTATGTATTTAACATGACGTAGACGTGTATGTATTTAACATGATGTAGACGTGTATGTATTTAACATGACGTAGACGTGTATGTATTTAACATGACGTAGACGTGTATGTATTTAACATGATGTAGACGTGTATGTATTTAACATGATGTAGACGTGTATGTATTTAACATGATGTAGACGTGTATGTATTTAACATGATGTAGACGTGTATGTATTTAACATGATGTAGACGTGTATGTATTTAACATGATGTAGACGTGTATGTATTTAACATGATGTAGACGTGTATGTATTTAACATGATGTAGATGTGTATGTATTTAACATGATGTAGACGTGTATGTATTTAACATGATGTAGACGTGTATGTATTTAACATGACGTAGACGTGTATGTATTTAACATGATGTAGACGTGTATGTATTTAACATGATGTAGACGTGTATGTATTTAACATGATGTAGACGTGTATGTATTTAACATGATGTAGACGTGTATGTATTTAACATGATGTAGACGTGTATGTATTTAACATGACGTAGACGTGTATGTATTTAACATGACGTAGACGTGTATGTATTTAACATGATGTAGACGTGTATGTATTTAACATGACGTAGACGTGTATGTATTTAACATGACGTAGACGTGTATGTATTTAACATGACGTAGACGTGTATGTATTTAACATGACGTAGACGTGTATGTATTTAACATGATGTAGACGTGTATGTATTTAACATGATGTAGACGTGTATGTATTTAACATGATGTAGACGTGTATGTATTTAACATGATGTAGACGTGTATGTATTTAACATGATGTAGACGTGTATGTATTTAACATGATGTAGACGTGTATGTATTTAACATGACGTAGACGTGTATGTATTTAACATGACGTAGACGTGTATGTATTTAACATGACGTAGACGTGTATGTATTTAACATGACGTAGACGTGTATGTATTTAACATGATGTAGACGTGTATGTATTTAACATGACGTAGACGTGTATGTATTTAACATGACGTAGACGTGTATGTATTTAACATGACGTAGACGTGTATGTATTTAACATGACGTAGACGTGTATGTATTTAACATGACGTAGACGTGTATGTATTTAACATGACGTAGACGTGTATGTATTTAACATGACGTAGACGTGTATGTATTTAACATGACGTAGACGTGTATGTATTTAACATGACGTAGACGTGTATGTATTTAACATGATGTAGACGTGTATGTATTTAACATGATGTAGACGTGTATGTATTTAACATGATGTAGACGTGTATGTATTTAACATGATGTAGACGTGTATGTATTTAACATGATGTAGACGTGTATGTATTTAACATGATGTAGACGTGTATGTATTTAACATGATGTAGACGTGTATGTATTTAACATGATGTAGACGTGTATGTATTTAACATGATGTAGACGTGTATGTATTTAACATGATGTAGACGTGTATGTATTTAACATGATGTAGACGTGTATGTATTTAACATGATGTAGACGTGTATGTATTTAACATGATGTAGACGTGTATGTATTTAACATGATGTAGACGTGTATGTATTTAACATGACGTAGACGTGTATGTATTTAACATGATGTAGACGTGTATGTATTTAACATGACGTAGACGTGTATGTATTTAACATGATGTAGACGTGTATGTATCTAACATGATGTGTTTGTTGCTCACACAGCCGACGTGCTGAGCGAGGAGGCCATCTTGAAGTGGTACACGGACGGTACGCAGAATATGACGTCTAAAGGGAAGAGCGTGTTCCTGCAGCAGATGAAGAAGTTTGTGGAGTGGCTGAAGAACGCAGAGGAAGGTGAGATCCAACGCCTTTAATATTCATAACACGGGGGGGCTGGTGTCAAATATGACTTCAAATCAATATCGCCGTTACATTACAGATCTACAAGATCACACTGCGTGGTGTTGTGAGCTTGTTGTTTGATCTATTTTCGTTAATTGATTGGTTAAGCAGAGGAATTGATTTATTTGAATATTCAAATCTATTAAAATGCTTTTATGTTGATTTGTTTGAGGACAAGAAACAAAAAGTATATATAACTCTTAAACGTGCCTTTTATCTCGACACGTTGTGAGCTTGTAGATCTGCTATTTTTTTATTTTTTTTTTAACTCTTTATTTTCAGAAGTACATAAGTACATAAAATCAAATAGTACAAAAAAACAACAGAAAAAACAGCAGTAAAAATAAAACGTACAGGCAAAAAACAAAAACAGAACAGGAACAAATAAATAAATAATACAGGTCATGGGACATTTGGTACTAGTAATAATAATAATAAGACTGAGACATGTTGACAGTATTTAACCCATTAAGACCTGAGGCCGCTTCTAAACATTTTTTAAATCCCAACAGTTTTTCGTAAAAAAATATTAAAAAAATATTTTCACGATTTTTCAAAAATAGCAGATCTACAAGCTCATAGCGCGGCACCGAGTGCCGCGCTATGAGCTTGTATATCTGCTATTTTTGAATAGCCAAAGGCATTTAAAGTGACACAGATGCGTTCCAGGTCTTAATGGGTTAAGATCAAATACAAAGTACAATATACCACAGGCAGGGCCGGACTGGGACCAAAATTCAGCCCTGGCATTTTGGTCCGGACCGGCCCACCCCCCCCCCCCCCCATTTTGTCAACGGGGGGGGGGGGGGGGGGGCGTTTCACAGAGCCAGCCCAGCCCTGCACATGAACTCTGCGGCCGCACTGAGGCGCCTGCTGGAAAGCATCCCAGCCCAAACATTAACGTAACTAATAATTGGGCCGCGCGACTCGGATATGACCGTAATAACCCTAAAACATTTTTCAAAATATATTTTTCAAAAAAAAAAAAAAAAAAAAAAATATATATATTTTTTTTTGGCCTAGTGGCCCACTGGCCCAGCGGCCCACCGGGCATTTGCCCGGTACGCCAAATGGCCAGTCCGCCGCTGACCACAGGGAGGATACAACCATCATCAAGGATCTGGCTCGCTATCGAAATAGTCCAGCCACTTCCCCCATCTTTTTTCACCCAGCTCCTTTTGGAGCCTCAAAGAGTAGGTCATCTGCTCTAAGAGATGCAATTGTCTCACAGTACTGATAAATAGTCCCATAGTAGGGCAGTTTGTCTGCAACCAGTTCTTTGTAATAGCTTTTTTGCTTGCTGCAAGTAGAATCTTAAACAAGTAAGAGTCATTCTGACTCAGTCCATCCGGGGTTTGTCCAAGATACAAAGATTCAAATGTAGTATTAACACTGAAACCTAGAATCTCTGAGATAAGTGTTGCTACCTCCTCCCAGAAAGGTTGAATTGCAGGACAAGACCAAAAGACATGTGCATGGTCAACCATAGTATCTCCACATTCCCTCCAGCAGTCTAGCTGGTTTCCAGTTTGTTTAGACTTCTGTTTGGGGGTGATAAAGAAGCGGATTTGGTTTTTCCCGCAAAAGTCTCTCCAGGTCTCAAGGAGTTAGTAGTCGTTGATTGTGTTTCCCATGAGTCTGACCACACTTCATCACTTATGTCAATGCCAAGTTCTTTTTCCCATCGTTGTTTCACATATATCGTAGAGTCATTATTCAATGACACAATTCCATTGTATAGTTAACTTATAAGACCTCTATTACTGCCTGAGTTATAAGCATCAACTAATACAGTTATTATAGTTGGTGTGATCCCCGGATTGGACCTTTTTATTTCTTTCCCGAAAAAAACCCTTAACTGTCGATATC
>NC_139961.1:1877240-1923096 GCF_963454915.1 Gymnoscopelus microlampas | reverse complement strand
TTTGAAAAATCTTTGAGAAAAAAAAATATATATATATATTTTTTAAAAGCGTACATTTGTAACTCAAACCTTTGCATTTGGGGGGACGTCCCCTGGAACAAAATGTTTTACAAATGTTCGCTTTAAAAAAAAAATATATATATATATATATATATATATACTCCAAGATTATCAAAAAAGTTTTGCGTTTTTTTTCAAAAATAGCCAAAAGACAGATGCGTATGCGGTCTTAATGCGTTAACGGTTAATACTCGGAAACGGCGAGTTAAAAAAAAAGCTCTCAATGCAGACTTTCGTCGAGAGCTTTTTTTTTTTTTAAATCCGCCATTTCCGCCGTGCGACCGCGTTTAGAAAGCGGGTTCTAATTGAGTTTAAGTCCTAAAATCTCCTTAATTGACTTATTTTTTTGCCAAAGGGTTTTTTCTCTCTCTCTCCTCTCTCTCTTCTTCCCTGCTGTTAATCATTGTCTCTCTCTCTTTGCTCCTGTTGGGTTGTTGTTTTTTTTTCTCTCCCCTCCGGGGGTGTGGAACAGGGTCTCGCCGCCGCCCCCTGGAGGGAGGTGGTTGTAATCGCACCTAAAATACCATCACTGTTGGTTTCTAGTTTTTTCTTTAAATCTTGAGGGGAAAAAAAAAACCAATTGACTTTTTTAAGGAATAAAGATTATTGAAAATGATTTCTACGCTGTCGTCTCCGTTTTGTGAGGGTTGTCCAGATATTAACCACTTTAAGGACACTTAAAGGGATATTTCACTTTCAAAAAAACTTGTGGTGATCCCTTTAAAGAGCACTTTAAACCTATTTTCAACCCATCGTCATCTTAAAGGGCAAGACCACTTTGGTAGAGGATTGGGTTGTGTAGTTTCCTTGCCATGATGTAACTCCAAAGGTGGACAAGAAATATAAAATAATTGCTCCATTGATTAGAAATTGATAATTCAAAATATGCTCCTCACTGACTTACATTGTACGGTAAAACAGCTCTCAAAGTCACTCTTTTAGCACATAAACAAACACAAACAAAGTTGATTCAGACAATATAGAACATCACCAAACACAGTACAGTTTGTTTTTTTAATAAAAATGTTAACTTACTGCTCATTTTAATATTTTTATTAAGAAGAAAACCCGGACTGGATTCCCAGATCCGGATTTTCAAATAGTAAAATCAGCAGGAAGTTCACATTTGTTAAAAAAACAAACAGTACAGGGTTTGGTGATGTTCTATTATTGTCTGAATCATCTTTGTTCGTGTTCGTTTATGGGCTTAAGAGTGACTGAGCGCTGTTTTACCGTACAATGTAAGTCAATGAGGAGCAAATTTAGAATTATCAATTTCTAATCAACTACATCCACTACACTACAGGCAAATATTGTACCTTTTGCTTTATTATTTGAACACTTTAGTTACTTTGTAGATTTGGATTATTATATATATATTATTATATATACATACATACATTTTTGGCAATTTGAAAATAGCAGATCTACAAGCTCACAACGTGACACATTGTGAGCTTGTAGATCTGCTATTTATAAATGATTTTTATACATTTGAAAACGTGTGAAATTGGACATTCTGAATAATGAGTACTTTATGCTTTTGGTACTTTAAATACATTTTGATACCAGGACTTGTACTCAAGTAAACTTTGAATTCCAGACTTTAATTGTAACAGAGTATTTCTACATTGTACTTGTAATGGCAATTTCATTCCTCCTTTGTTTGAATATTGCACATTACTTCACAGGTGGTGAATGGAGAGATCCTACGCAGTAGAAAAGAAATAAAACATAACAGATGGAAGTCCAGTCCAAAAATCCAGGTTTAGGTGTATTTATTGTAGTTTGCAGTTTGAAGTGAACATACCATTGAATGCAGGGTTATTTCTTGTGGTTCTGTCTGTTTGCTCTTGTTACTACTGGTAGAAACGGTGTGGCTCCTAACCACCCTGTGTCCTCAGTCCTATGATCTAACTAATCAGTGCACCTGAGGGCTCTTAAGTAACACCTAGTGCTGCTCAAACTAGAGCCCGCCACCCAGTGTCGAGAAATAATAATGCTAACTAAGAAATAATATACTACCATCACAATGGCTCCTACAGTACTAATAATACTTTTACTTAAGTAAAACATGTACTTTTCCCACCATTGGTATTGGACTAATGCTCATTATAACGTCACCATGTCTGTCTGCTCACTGTGTGTCTCAGAGGAGGGCTGTGGGCGGTCCAGAAACCTGCCTACCAGTGACCTCATCGATGGGGGTCCTATAAGAAAGAACCATCTCATAATGAGCATTTAGTGAGGACCAATTGTATGAAAATTGGATGAAGTGGTCCTTTAACCTTTTTCATGTCAAGATTCCCCAAAATTATATGCATCTTGTCGCAGACCCCCAGCTCAAAAAAATGTTGTTGCAGGGACCCCCAGAAGCACAGATTTGAGTCCAAAATGTTAGCTTTAAAATATTAGTCCATGAGCCAGAGCCCCAAAATTGAGCAATGATTATCTAAAGAGTGGGCAAAACAGACCTATATTAAATTGTTCATAGGGTCAATACGAGTAAATAAATATATGATAACCTTTCCACAGGAGCAGCTTTTTCATGGTTATCACACATTTTGTTATTTTCCCCATACGTACATGACAGGTGTAAAGATGACAACATTTAAAAAAGAGTTATCATAATGAAACTTCCTGAGTTGATTACTTACATGAAGACAATGATTTATCGTATTACAAGTTTTCTGAAATTGTATATTTAAATATGCGCATTAGGAAAATATGCCCACATTTGCATAACTTTCCAGAATCAACGTTGGAACATTGGACAAAGCCAACATAACTATTTCATTTTGTTAAGATGTTGGAGTCAAAGGTTTTTAACGAGGGAATATTCAATATCTGGCTCAATTTTGTGGCTCTGGCTCATGGACTAAATGCCTAATTTGCATATTTCAATATTCAATTTCAGAAGACTTGTAATACGATAAATCATTGTCTTCGTGTATGTAATCAACTCAGGAAGTTTCATTATGATAACTATTTTTTTACATTTTGTCATTTTTTTCACCTGTCATGTACGTATGGGGAAAATAACAAAATGTTTGATAACCATGAAAAAGCTACTCCTGTGGAAAGGTTATCATATATTTATTTACTCGTATTGACCCTATGAACAATTTAATATAGGTTTGGTTTTGCCCACTCTTTCGATAATGAAATCTTGTCTGGCTCATGGACTATATATATTCAAAGATTTGCACAAATGTTCAAGATTTCAAGATTTTCAAGAATAGCCAACTATACTTTGGCTATTCAAAAATAGCAGATCTACAAGCTCATAGCGCGGCACTCAGTGCCGCGCTATGAGCTTGTTGATCTGCTATTTTTGAATAGACAAAGTATAGTAATGGTTATAGTTAAAAATGTAAAATGTCACAGATGCGTCCCTGGATTGAATGTGTTGTTAAGCCTTAATATACACTTTTAAGAACATTTCAGAAGCAGCTGCTCTTAGATCTGCTGCTTCAACCTGCAGGAAAGATGGAGCCACGTCTGGTGTCCAATCGGGTGAGCTGTCTGCTTCAAATAACTTTATTGGCACTGGGGTCTAAACGTCTCAATGGGAAAGTAGGGGGGGACCACCTCAACCCACTCACTGCACATGTACCAGTTATTATATTGTAATAACATACTCTACCACACAGGTAACTACCAGTTATTATATTGTAATGACATACTCTACCACACAGGTAACTACCAGTTATTATATTGTAATAACATACTCTACCACACAGGTACACTACCAGTTATTATATTGTAATAACATACTCTACCACACAGGTATACTACCAGTTATTATATTGTAATAACATACTCTACCACACAGCTATACTACCAGTTATTATATTGTATTATTACACGGCTTGGTTGAATGCTTGATTCTGATTGGTCAGTCATCGGTCATTATTTCTGGATAATGACCGGTGAGCTCTATAACGCAGTGGTTCTCAAACTTTTTCATGTCAAGGACCCCCAAATGGACACTTATTAGCCCGCGGACCCCCATTTGAAAAGATACATTTTAAGGACCCCCAGTTTGACATGCATTAGGGCTACGGACCCCCATTTAATGGCATTTCTATCTCTGGGATCCCAATTCATGTTGTAAAATCAATGTTAATGTAACTCTGAGAGTGTACAAATGAAACCAAATGGACCCGTTAGGGTCCATTTGGTTCCATTTGTACACTCAGAGTTACAGACCCATAAGGGTCCATTTGGTTCCTATCCATCATTTAGCTGGGGACCCCCTGGAACCCCCTGAAGTACCCCTGGGGGTCCCCGGACCCCACTTTGAGAACCAATGCTATAACGGAGCGCTTTGTAATCAGAGACTCAGAACACCTGCTCATATCAACCTGCGCTGCTTGGTTTTATGCTTTATCCAACATGACAGCCATGTAAACAAACACACCATGTCCTTTACAACTAAACGTTGCTCTCAAGAATGTTTTTGAAAACATTTGAAGTGAGAAATAGACGATGCAATAACCGAAAAGTCATTCTATTTGATCCACTGCACTTCCTTGTTTATCGTGGCGCAACAACGGGGGAATACCAAAACACAGTCGCCCCGGGGGAAATCCGGCGGTATTACAGGCAAATCCAGCGGTATATAGAATGAGGGGCGAGTGTTTTGGGGCGAGTTTTCCGGTTACCTTGTGGAATACTGTCATTTGTTTTCCGAGGCGAACTTGTCCGCCCAGCCCCAATACTTATGGAATACTTTCATTGCTGTAAGCAAGGAAATACTTTGTTTTGTTGTTACTTTTGGGTACATTTATTTATGTATTTATTAAATAGCCGTGTAATAAGCGGGATAATGCATGGGGAGGTGGACATTATTGAAATTTGAAGCCCGACAGGGCGATTACGCACCGAGGCAGACCCGAGGTGCATAATCATTTATCCCTTGCATAACATACTCTACCACACAGGTATACTAGTTATTATATTGTAATAACATACTCTACCATACAGATAGACTAATTATATTGTATAACATAACATACTAACATAACATTTCATTAAAAGGTTCTGTAAAGTACAGCCACACATCTTGTTAGAAATAAAACATCTTGGCTTATTGTAGAAGAATAACAAAATGATTTGATAAGATGAAATTAAACACTTTTTTTCTTTTTACTTTTGAATTTATTTTATTGTACAAAAATAATGTAATGTTTTCAGCAGCTTCTTCCAGTGTTGGCCATGTGCAAAAAAAAAAAACACACACACAAGCGTCAGTTTTAATTCAAGTACTACTCTACCTTAATGTCATACATTAGACTAGATTGTCTACCTTAATGTCATACATTAGACTAGATTCATGTCTACCTTAATGTCATACATTAGAATAGATTCATGTCTACCTTAATGTCATACATTAGACTAGATTCATGTCTACCTTAATGTCATACATAAGAATAGATTCATGTCTATCTTAATGTCATACATCAGAATAGATTGTCTACCTTAATGTCATACATCAGAATAGATTGTCTACCTTAATGTCATACATCAGAATAGATTGTCTACCTTAATGTCATACATCAGAATAGATTGTCTACCTTAATGTCAGACATCAGAATAGATTGTCTACCTTAATGTCAGACATCAGAATAGATTGTCTACCTTAATGTCATACATTAGAATAGATTCATGTCTACCTTAATGTCATACATTAGAATAGATTCAGAGGTAGGCCTTTGTGGTTGATATGACTGAATACTAGTAGGGCTGCACAACCTTTTTATAACTGTATCAATAAGTTTACACCAGCCATTCCCCAGCCTTCTGTCAGGATGTTGCAACTGGGCCCCAAAACACTACGATTTAAATGATAATATAACATTAATATTTTAATAGTATACTATGTTCGGTCAATTGATTGGAGCCTGAACGCTGTCCGAAAAGGCTTTGGAGAGATGTGTCGCGTGAGCCCCCATCTGGGGGAAAAAGCTTGGGAACGGCTGGTTTACAAAGTACAAATAAATGCTCATATCGGCGACGTGGACAAGTGCTTCAGAATGTCCTCTTTATCATTTGAAATAACATCCAGAAGTTGTTCTAGGATCCGTAAAGTGCAGTAAAACGAGGTTTTTAAAGATGTTTAGCCATATGTTTGGGCTGATCACTAGAGCACCGACCCCATGCCAGAACTTTGTGTCCCATCGGCCATTTTAGATCGTCTATGTTTTGACAGATATTTTTATGTGAAAAAAGTAGCAACATTCATCATCATTTAGAAAAACCTGTTTGGTTTACTATTTGATAACATTTAACTGATGTGCAAAGACATTAACACGTTTTATTTAACCACTCGAGCCGCATTTCAGAACATTTCCCAAAAAAAAGTCAAGTAGTGAGCGACGCATCAGCCGGGCTCTAGTCATTACCAGTCTAAGTAATTAGTGCTAATTGAAGTGCTAATCATGCAGCCCTGAGTCATACGATAGCGTTGAGGTAGCGTGCCACGTTCCCCAGTGAAACACGTTTTTTTTTTCCTGTGCGTTTTCACAAGATTTCCAAACAGGCACTCGAGTCAAAATAATTTACATTTCTCAAATGTGTGCATTAGTCCTACATGCCGGGGCAACTCACATTTGATGTGCACACACACACACACACACACACACACAAGAACAACTGACCATTCTCTTGTCTTTGAAGTAAGAGTTTGTGCAATAGAGTACTGAAGTCCTGATGTCACTCGTTCATCCCCTGGTTCGTAAAGTCATTTCTCTATGGAGAATAACATTGTGTCGTCTTAGAATCGTCTCATATAAGAATCGTGGTCCAAAAATAAACAAACTGTCTCTGTGATATTGTCAGGGAGGAGGCTCTGTATCGTTCATGATAGTCAGTCACTCATATTTGATACAGTCTGTTTCTGGTGAAAATGTAACTAATTCGTCGGAAGTAACATTATCGTTTTCTCACCGTCAGTTGATGCTTCATATCCATAAGGGTTTGTTTATTTTTGCACGTCTATGGGAATTCAGAACGGGGTGGAAAACCGCGACCCAGTAGGATGTGTAAATTACGTCAGACTTCGGTGCTCTATGAATGCAAGTAAACATTTTGAAAACACTTTAAACTTTTAAAAACACTCCTGGGGTTAATTTTAACGTCCGGCTTTTGCGTTGCACCTCCAGGCGGGCTTTTTAAGTTGCTTGATTCAATATTTAGAAATTTGATATTAATTTGATAAGACCCCTCCTATATAAAAAGCCTATTATTAGCATTTCAAACTCCATGTTAAGCATGTTTTAGACTCGTTGAGAACACACTCGCCTGGTTCTGCTGACTCACACACTAAAGCCAGAGTAGATGCTAAAATGAACTGGAGAAGTGTCTTTTAAAGTGAGAAACCCCTCTAAAGAAGATAACAAATGAAATAAAGTCATGTATAATATAGTCGTTCCTAAAAGCCAGTTCAATGAAGTGCAAAAAACATTTAGCTGAGTGCAGCTCAGTTTGTTTCAGCTTACTGCAGTTTCATTCAGAGAACAGACACGAGGAAATGTTTTCTAGACTCTTTTACGTTAGTGACGTAAATAACTTGTACGGTTTGTACTTAGGCACACGTTACAGCAATAAAGTAATACTCTGTTCCTCCCAATTTACTGCAGTAGAGTGTGTATTGCAGTAGAGCAGGGGTCTTCAACAGGGGGTCCGGGACCCCTAGGGGGTCCTCAGAGTTCTGACAGGGGGTCCGCCAATTTTTTTTTTTTTTGCTAAATTTTTTTTTAATTTCTGAGAACTTAAGCCAAAAATAGCCGATCTACAAGCTCACAACGCCTTGCAGCGAAGCCAAAAATAGCAGATCTACAAGCTCACAACGCCTTGCAGCGAAGCCAAAAATAGCAGATCTACAAGCTCGCAACGCCTCGCGCTGCGAGGCGTTGTGAGCTTGTAGATCGGCTATTTTTGGCAAAGAGTTATAGGTGTGGAGGGGAAAAAAAGCAGCAAAAGTTGAGCTGAAATACAATTTTTTTTTACAATATAGAGGGGGGTCCCTGCTTCATCTCTCTCTCAGCTAGGGGGTCCTTGGCCTGAAAACGTTGAAGTCCCCTGCAGTAGAGTGTGTTCATGTACTCCAGCTAAACATCTTGTTACACAAGTAATATATTCTAATAATACATCAACGTGTGACTGACTGATTACATCTATTAACGTGTCTATTTATATGTTGCCCTCATGGGCCTGCATACCAGAAATTAAATCAAATAAATACATGAATGAAAGAAAAGGAAAAACGACCTGAATATAACGACAACGACAACCTGAATATAACTTCTTCTTTTCTTTCGGACTTCCTGCAAACGTGTTTTCAGTCAGAACCCTGTTGAAATGTTAAGATAAAAAGCCTCTATCTTATAAGCAAACGACAGAAGGAGCAAACAAACATGGTAGATATACAACACGGTTTAACAGCTGGTAGCCACCATGCAAATACTGTTTTATTTTAACCCGTTGAGACCTGAAACTGTGACATTTTTTGATTTGAGCTAAAAAAGCATTATTTTACACTTTGGGCTATTCAAAAATAGCAGATATACAAGCTCGAGTGCCGCTCTACGAGCTTGTAGATCTGCTATTTTTGAAAAATTGTGAAAATGTGTGCAAATCTTTGAATATATATATTTTTAAAGCGAACATTTTTAACTCAAATCTTTGCTTCTGGGGGGTCCCTGGAACAAAATATTTTGATGGGGGTCCGCGGCCAAATACATATAATATAAAACTACATATATAAAACTGTTGGGATTTAGGAGACATGTAGAATCGGCTTCAGGTCTCAATGGGTTAAAAGATAAATAAGAAACCAATATTTTAACAGTATAATATTGTCTTCCTCTGGCCTTTTGGAAGACTATAGGAAGACTATACTGTGCAGTTTATTACCTTTTAAAATAAAGTAGTGTTGCATCGTGGCTACGAGCTGTACGACCTCCTCCTTTTAAACAAAGATCTCGTCAAAGTGGTTAAATGACGTTTTTTTTCCACAAACAAAACGCTCTAAAAAGCTTTCTTCAAATAACCGCTCCTCACTAACGCTCATCATAAAATGACAACCACGTCTACTCACTGTGTGGACGGCTCAGAAACCTGCCTACCAGTGACATCATTGTTAGAATCATTATCTTTCCAGGAAGAGGACAGGCTGTTTCTGAACTGTCCATAGACAATACACAGGGACGTGCACAGATAGACTCTAGGTGGTGCTCGAGCACCTGCCCTTTGCCCTCTTGACCAGAAGTGCCCTTTTGAAAAGAAAAAAGTTTTTTGTTTTTCAGTTTACAGCAGGGGTCTTCAACAGGGGGTCCTCAGAGTTACTACAGGGGGTCCGCCAAATCTTTATGTGATATGATTTTTCTTTTTACCATAACCACTCGAAACCTAGCATCCCTTTTCTGGAGGAGAACTTTAGCCAAAAATAGCAGATCTACAAGCTCACAATGCCTCTCGCTGCGAGGCGTTGTGAGCTTGTAGATCTGCTATTTTCGGCAAAGAGGTATAGGTGTAGAGGGAAAAAAGAGCAGACCAAGTAAACAAAAAAAAAGTATAATTTACTTGAGCACCTGCCCCTCAAAATGTCTGTGCACGCCACTGACAATACATAGATGTCATCTTGTGAGCATTAGTGAGGATAATGTTGATAAGTGCTCCTTTAACATGGGGGAGAAAAAAACAACAACCTCAAAACAAAACCACCCTGAGAGTAAAACGACCTGATCTGTGCTTCAAGCTTCAGAGCATCAGAGTTCAGCGTCGGGTTCGGCTTCCAACCGAGAAGTTAAGGATTTAACCCTCGACCTCCCGGCATGAGGCGAGCAGGAGCGCTCGCTCCATCCGTCTGTGTTAAGTTACGACCGTGTGACGCAAGGCCTCGCTTTTTTCCCCTCTTTAGTCGGAGAGTCGGAGAGGCCGACCGAAATAGCCAAAATAGTCAGTCAGTCAGTCAGTCAGTCAGTCAGTCAGTCAGTCAGGTGCAACTTTACACATGTGGCTCAGATTGCAGCTCCACCAAAACATGGAGCAAAAGGAGCGCCAACACAAAGTGCATTTTCAGTGTTCTACTTCTCTCTGATGAAGAAGTCCTGCTGTCAGTAAACTGTGTATATATATTATATATATACACCAGTCAGAGAGTTTGACAGTTGATGTGACTTCAGTCACACCGTCAGTTACATGTAAACATTGGGGGGGGGGGGGGGGGGGGTGAGGTCGCCAGGTCACACGGCTGTCGAGTGCTTGTCTCCCTCTCTGAGCTGTGAAGGGAAAGGAAAAATGCTCTTTTTAAAAACAATTGCACGCAGACACAATACACAGCACGTAGGCTACACACATTCTATACAAGCCAACAGTGAATACAGTGACAGCATGTCAATGTTTTTGTCTCATTCCTAAGTCAATAATTTGATGACCAGCAGGGCCGGTAGGCAGCGGTTCCGGTAGGAGACACAAAGGAGACTCTTTGTGTCTCCTACCGGAACCGCTGCCGGTCATCAAATTATTGTCTTAGGAATGAGACAAAAACTAAAAAAAACATATCCGTGAATTTAAGTCTCCATGGGGTGACTAATCCATAGGGGAAAAAAAGGCATTTTGGGGGTGAACTACCCCTTTAAGCTCTTGCTAATACTTTTCATTGGTTCAATATTAATAAAAACCCACACACTTTCAACCTGGCGTCCGTCAGTACGGGCATGTTGATGTTTAACGGTTAACATCTCTCAAAATGATATAAAACAAATAAGTGCAAAAAGGAGCTGATATATAAGCTCACAACGTGTCGCATCGCCACCATCTGAAAGGGACATTAAATTATCACCGATAGAGTTATGTACCGATAGACACAGAATGGTAAATCATGTTTTGGGGAGAGCTTTTGCCCCTAACTTTCATCAAGCCTTAGAAATTAGAATAACGACAAAACACCTATGAGCCCTGTGGGTAGGTCAGTATCTCACCTACTTAGACCAATCAATAGTCTGATCAAACGTGATAATGTCCCTTTCAGTGCATTGACACCATCCGAAGCCGGTGCCGTGTCGTGAGCTTGTACATCGGCTATCTTCTCTACTTGTGTGTGCTGCTGTCATATGCCTGACGTATTAATGGGGCAATGATTTAGCAAAAAAAGAACAAACATAAAAAGTTGAAAAATGGACATGCTATTAAGGTTGATCTGCCTTCCAGAACAACACTCAGACAACACTTGTCCCATAACCCTGGATGTTGTTGTGTTGTTCGGCGTCCTGTCACATGACGCAGTAGAACCTCTCAAGGCTTTTAAGGTTGTGACATAATATTTATGTGCTGCAGCCAGCCAGTGCCACCTGCTGGCTATTTATAGATGCAACGCACACGCAAGCGCACGCACGTGCACACACACACACACACACACACACACACACACACACACACACACACACACACACACACACACACACACACACACACACACACACACACACACACACACACACACACACACACCGCGACCCGGAAGAACACCGCACACACACACACACACACACCACATAAAGTCTTTCTATATCCGGTCCGAAAAATGGACTCGTAAATGTATGCTATTGGTTGGGAAAGAAGACGTGTTTGTCCATGTGGCCCAGCCCTCGTTTGACAGAATCCTGCTAATGAACAGAACAAGCAACAAAAAGTCATTTGAAGTTCATTAACTCATTCAGTGCGAATTTTTTTCCAAAGCCCAGAGTGCCAACACGTCAAAACCGTGTTTTCAGTGTTTACGCTAGAATGACTAGATCATACATGCAGGCAACTGGCGGCCCGGGGCCACATGCGGCCCACACCTTCACTTAATGCGGCCCACACCTTCACTTAATGCGGCCCACACCTTCACTTAATGCGGCCCCCACCTTCACTTAATGCGGCCCCCACCTTCACTTAATACGGCCCACACCTTCACTTAATGCGGCCCACAGGTTAATATCAGAATAGTGATATATTGTTGATTTCAGCTGTTATGATTCTAAACATGCAAACATGACCCGCTTTAATTACTTCAGTCTATATTAGTAGCCGTTTTTATGCCCAGTGTATGGATTCCAATTAAAAAATAGCAGATCGGCTATTTTGTTACTTTTGTGTGACATAGAGGTGTCTTCCCGACGGTATATGCAATGTGTCCCTCTGGAGTGAGTGTGGAAACCCTCTCCATCATCAAAGTTGCATCAGGCCTGCGGCCCTGCGCTAGATGGACCCATCCCCGTCAGATCTAATGTTAAAGGAGAGTCTCGGCTTTCTTGTTCTTTTTCTGCGTTTTGAATCTTTTGAATATTTTAGTCATCTGAAATGTTTTACTGTTAGTCTAGTTTTAGTCGACTAAAATGTATTTTGGCGGTGACTTGATGGCGTCGTAATGCCTGATTTTACACTTGGTTGCACAACGTGCCACGCTGCGACACGCTGCGACGCGTTGTGGGCTTGTAGATCAGCTATTTTCAGAGCGCAACACCTGAGTGCAACCAAACATAAAATGACATTTTTTTTGTTCAATGGATCACTTCTCCACTAGTCTTAGTTCTACTGGATCTCTTCTCCACTAGTCTTAGTTCTACTGGATCTCTTCTCCACTAGTCGTAGTTCTACTGGATCTCTTCTCCACTAGTCTTAGTTCTACTGGATCTCTTCTCCACTAGTCTTAGTTCTACTGGATCTCTTCTCCACTAGTCTTAGTTCTACTGGATCTCTTCTCCACTAGTCTTAGTTCTACTGGATCTCTTCTCCATTAGTCTTAGTTCTACTGGATCTCTTCTCCACTAGGCTTAGTTCTACTGGATCTCTTCTCCACTAGTCTTAGTTCTACTGGATCTCTTCTCCACTAGTCTTAGTTCTACTGGATCTCTTCTCCACTAGTCTTAGTTCTACTGGATCTCTTCTCCACTAGTCTTAGTTCTACTGGATCTCTTCTCCACTAGTCTTAGTTCTACTGGATCTCTTCTCCACTAGTCTTAGTTCTACTGGATCTCTTCTCCACTAGTCTTAGTTCTACTGGATCTCTTCTCCACTAGTCTTAGTTCTACTGGATCTCTTCTCCACTAGTCTTAGTTCTACTGGATCTCTTCTCCACTAGTCTTAGTTCTACTGGATCTCTTCTCCACTAGTCTTAGTTCTACTGGATCTCTTCTCCACTAGTCTTAGTTCTACTGGATCTCTTCTCCACTAGTCTTAGTTCTACTGGATCTCTTCTCCACTAGTCTTAGTTCTACTGGATCTCTTCTCCTCTAGTCTTAGTTCTACTGGATCTCTTCTCCACTAGTCTTAGTTCTACTGGATCTCTTCTCCACTAGTCTTAGTTCTACTGGATCTCTTCTCCACTAGTCTTAGTTCTACTGGATCTCTTCTCCACTAGTCTTAGTTCTACTGGATCTCTTCTCCACTAGTCTTAGTTCTACTGGATCTCTTCTCCACAAGTTAACATTTTAGTCTAATTTTTATTTGTTGCCGAAATTGTCAATATATTTAGTCTTAGTTCTGGTCATCATAGCTTAGTTTTTATTTCGTTTTTATTTAGTTTGTCAGTGAAAAAAAGGTAGTCGACCAACATTTTCCGTCATAGGTTTAGTTGACAAAATCAACTGGTTGTAATGACTGAATGAACAGAAGCATGGTTACCTGTCTCCTCTGGTTGTAATGACTGAATGAACAGAAGCCTGGTTACCTGTCTCCTCTGGCTGTAATGACTGAATGAACAGAAGCATGGGTACCTGTCTCCTCTGGCTGTAATGACTGAATGAACAGAAGCATGGGTACCTGTCTCCTCTGGTTGTAATGACTGAATGAACAGAAGCATGGGTACCTGTCTCCTCTGGTTGTAATGACTGAATGAACAGAAGCATGGGTACCTGTCTCCTCTGGTTGTAATGACTGAATGAACAGAAGCATGGGTACCTGTCTCCTGGTTGTAATGACTGAATGAACAGAAGCATGGGTACCTGTCTCCTCTGGCTGTAATGACTGAATGAACAGAAGCATGGGTACCTGTCTCCTCTGGTTGTAATGACTGAATGAACAGAAGCATGGTTACCTGTCTCCTCTGGCTGTAATGACTGAATGAACAGAAGCATGGGTACCTGTCTCCTGGTTGTAATGACTGAATGAACAGAAGCATGGTTACCTGTCTCCTCTGGTTGTAATGACTGAATGAACAGAAGCATGGTTACCTGTCTCCTCTGGTTGTAATGACTGAATGAACAGAAGCATGGGTACCTGTCTCCTCTGGTTGTAATGAATGAACAGAAGCATGGGTACCTGTCTCCTCTGGTTGTAATGAATGAACAGAAGCATGGTTACCTGTCTCCTCTGGCTGTAATGACTGAATGAACAGAAGCATGGTTACCTGTCTCCTGGTTGTAATGACTGAATGAACAGAAGCATGGGTACCTGTCTCCTGGTTGTAATGACTGAATGAACAGAAGCATGGGTACCTGTCTCCTCTGGTTGTAATGACTGAATGAACAGAAGCATGGGTACCTGTCTCCTGGTTGTAATGACTGAATGAACAGAAGCATGGGTACCTGTCTCCTGGTTGTAATGACTGAATGAACAGAAGCATGGTTACCTGTCTCCTGGTTGTAATGACTGAATGAACAGAAGCATGGGTACCTGTCTCCTCTGGTTGTAATGACTGAATGAACAGAAGCATGGGTACCTGTCTCCTGGTTGTAATGACTGAATGAACAGAAGCATGGGTACCTGTCTCCTCTGGCTGTAATGACTGAATGAACAGAAGCATGGGTACCTGTCTCCTCTGGTTGTAATGACTGAATGAACAGAAGCATGGGTACCTGTCTCCTCTGGTTGTAATGACTGAATGAACAGAAGCATGGTTACCTGTCTCCTGGTTGTAATGACTGAATGAACAGAAGCATGGTTACCTGTCTCCTGGTTGTAATGACTGAATGAACAGAAGCATGGGTACCTGTCTCCTGGTTGTAATGACTGAATGAACAGAAGCATGGTTACCTGTCTCCTCTGGCTGTAATGACTGAATGAACAGAAGCATGGGTACCTGTCTCCTGGTTGTAATGACTGAATGAACAGAAGCATGGGTACCTGTCTCCTGGTTGTAATGACTGAATGAACAGAAGCATGGTTACCTGTCTCCTGGTTGTAATGACTGAATGAACAGAAGCATGGTTACCTGTCTCCTGGTTGTAATGACTGAATGAACAGAAGCATGGGTACCTGTCTCCTGGTTGTAATGACTGAATGAACAGAAGCATGGGTACCTGTCTCCTGGTTGTAATGACTGAATGAACAGAAGCATGGTTACCTGTCTCCTGGTTGTAATGACTGAATGAACAGAAGCATGGTTACCTGTCTCCTGGTTGTAATGACTGAATGAACAGAAGCATGGGTACCTGTCTCCTCTGGTTGTAATGACTGAATGAACAGAAGCATGGGTACCTGTCTCCTGGTTGTAATGACTGAATGAACAGAAGCATGGTTACCTGTCTCCTGGTTGTAATGACTGAATGAACAGAAGCATGGGTACCTGTCTCCTGGTTGTAATGACTGAATGAACAGAAGCATGGGTACCTGTCTCCTCTGGTTGTAATGACTGAATGAACAGAAGCATGGGTACCTGTCTCCTCTGGTTGTAATGACTGAATGAACAGAAGCATGGTTACCTGTCTCCTGGTTGTAATGACTGAATGAACAGAAGCATGGTTACCTGTCTCCTCTGGCTGTAATGACTGAATGAACAGAAGCATGGTTACCTGTCTCCTCTGGCTGTAATGACTGAATGAACAGAAGCATGGTTACCTGTCTCCTGGTTGTAATGACTGAATGAACAGAAGCATGGTTACCTGTCTCCTCTGGCTGTAATGACTGAATGAACAGAAGCATGGTTACCTGTCTCCTCTGGTTGTAATGACTGAATGAACAGAAGCATGGTTACCTGTCTCCTCTGGCTGTAATGACTGAATGAACAGAAGCATGGTTACCTGTCTCCTCTGGTTGTAATGACTGAATGAACAGAAGCATGGGTACCTGTCTCCTCTGGTTGTAATGACTGAATGAACAGAAGCATGGGTACCTGTCTCCTCTGGTTGTAATGACTGAATGAACAGAAGCATGGTTACCTGTCTCCTGGTTGTAATGACTGAATGAACAGAAGCATGGTTACCTGTCTCCTGGTTGTAATGACTGAATGAACAGAAGCATGGTTACCTGTCTCCTCTGGCTGTAATGACTGAATGAACAGAAGCATGGTTACCTGTCTCCTCTGGTTGTAATGACTGAATGAACAGAAGCATGGTTACCTGTCTCCTCTGGCTGTAATGACTGAATGAACAGAAGCATGGTTACCTGTCTCCTCTGGTTGTAATGACTGAATGAACAGAAGCATGGGTACCTGTCTCCTCTGGTTGTAATGACTGAATGAACAGAAGCATGGGTACCTGTCTCCTCTGGTTGTAATGACTGAATGAACAGAAGCATGGTTACCTGTCTCCTGGTTGTAATGACTGAATGAACAGAAGCATGGGTACCTGTCTCCTGGTTGTAATGACTGAATGAACAGAAGCATGGTTACCTGTCTCCTGGTTGTAATGACTGAATGAACAGAAGCATGGTTACCTGTCTCCTGGTTGTAATGACTGAATAAACAGAAGCATGGTTACCTGTCTCCTCTGGTTGTAATGACTGAATAAACAGAAGCATGGTTACCTGTCTCCTCTGGTTGTAATGACTGAATAAACAGAAGCATGGTTACCTGTCTCCTCTGGCTGCTGAGGCAGAAGGTGCAGATGGGTCTCAGGGCGGCGGTGCTGCTGGCGATGCCGGTGGCGTTGCCGCCGTTGTTGCCGCCGCCGCCGCTGTTCTCAGTGGCGCCGCCCTGCAGGAGGCTCTGGTAGCGCAGGCAGGGCTGCTGGCTGTCCTGCTCCAGCAGCAGGACGTTGGCCAGGTGGGCGATGTAGCTGGAGGCCAGCCGCAGCGTCTCGATCTTGGACAGCTTGCGGTCCTGCGGCTCGGTGGGGATGAGCGTCCGCAGCGCGCTGAACGCCGTGTTGACGCTGTGCGTGCGGTCGCGCTCCCGCGCGTTGGCCGCCTGCCGCTGCTTGCTGGCTCCGCCGCCACCCCCCGCCCCCGAGTGGTGGTGGTGGTGGTTGTGCCGGCGCTCCCCGCCCCGCCCCCTCCTCCTCGTCCTCTGGTGGTGGTGGTGGTGGTGGGTGGGGGCTCCCCTCACCTACGCATGGCACAAGTACTATGTACAATGACTATGGACAATTGCAATTAACAGTTAACAGTTAACTATTTACAATGATTTCAATTTACAATTAAAGCTACAAGCAGCGATGACTGGGGCCTCGCAACTCTGTCCACGTTAGGGGCAAATATTGACCAATCAGAACAGGGAGCAGAGCTAAGTAACTCTATTGAAGGCTAAGGATGTTCAACCGGGTCCAGTGAGACGACTTGTGACTCTGTACGACAAACTGTTCAAAAGGCAAAATGTAGAAAATATGAAATATTGACCAATTAAAATAGGGGAAATAGGACATGGACTCTCAATCAAATCAAGTGACGCGACTCACGAGTCTGTACGACAAACCGTTCAAAAGTTATAGCAAAAATAGGAACTATCAAATATTATCGACCAATCAGAAGAGGGGGCGGGGTTATGTAACGTCACCAATGAAGGAAAAGGACTTTAAACCGAGTCCAATGAGGCGACTCACAAGTGGCTACGACAAACTGTTCAAAAGTAATGGCAAATGATAGAAACTATGAAATGTCGACCAATCAGAATAGGGGGCAGGGCTAAGTGACGCCATGAAGGATAAGGACACTCAATCTAATCAAGTGACACGACTCACAAGTATGTACGACAAACCGTTCAAAAGTTAAAGCAAAAAATAGGAACTATCGAATATCGACCAATCAGAAGAGGGGGCGGGGCTAAGTAACAACAATTAAGAACAAGGACTCTAATCCGAGTTCAATGAGGCCACTTACAAGTGTCTACGACAAGCAGGTCAAAAGTTATGGCGAAATATAGGTGTTTACAAATATCATCCAATCAGAAAAGGGGGTGGTGCCAAGTTAAACCAATGAAAGACAAGGACTCTGATCTGATTCCAATGACACCACCATCAAGTCTACATGGCGATCTACTCAAAAGCTACATAGACAAAATAAAAAACATGACCTTGTAGATTGGCTATTTTCACTTCCTCTTTGCCGGTGAAACAAGGAAGTTTGATGCTTCGCCACGGTCACGCCGTTTTATAAAAGCTCACGCTTTAGACAACCTTTTGTCGTTAAGGTCTCTTGTGTACGCTCAGCGAGTTTGAAGTTATTCTGACCATTCTCCTAGGAGGAGTTCGTTAAAGTATGACCCGTGAAAATGGAAGAAAATTGGCAAAAACGCTACTTTAAATTCAAAATGTCTGACTTCCTGTTGGGTTTACACCATGGCTCCAAGAGACTTTTTTTGTAAGTCGGGACATGATGATGAGGTGTGTACCAATGTACATACATGTAGGTGAAACCGTATTGTGGGGCTTCAACATTGACATTTTGTAGGGGGCGCTATTGAGCCATTAGACAACGCCCCTTTTTGAGAATTTTTCGCCACTTGAGATGTGTGTGCAAAGTTGCGCAACTTTTCTTTCTGCAATTTGAAAAGGGCTTTGCACAGGTGCAGTGCTCGGGCCCTAATTAATTACAGTTTAGACATTTCCCAGACTTATCCAGAGCGACTTGGTGCTTCAGTCAATCAATAAATCAAACTTTATTTATAGAGCACATTTTAATCAACCGTAGTCGACCCAAGTGCTGCGCAAGTTCAAAGCAAAGCAGATATACATGTAGGCTAATACATGCAAGAGATACACACACAGAAATTACACACAACAATAAGAAAGTTATACACTAATTAATCACGCAAAACTATTAAGATCAGTTGTGGTTAAAAGCCAGAGAGAAAAGGAGTGTTTTAAGTAAAGACTTAAAAACCTTGATGGACAGTACACATGAACAACAAGGCAAATAGTCACATAAATAGAATGCAGACAGAACAATGTAGAGCCTCAAAGAAACTAGGATACCGTCTAAATAAAATCTTATGACATCTCTTATTTGAGATAAGTTATTTTTTGCATAATCGTCAGAATTGTTCTCGTTCATCTTGTATAAAATCGTCTGTTGACAAACAGTGAAAACAGCACATCCACACAAGATTCTTTTTCCTATTTTTCAAAATTTCTGAACATTTTTGAAAGTAGGAAATGATTTAACGTAGATCTGGAATTTGAGCTTTTTTTTTTACGAAGAATTAAAACTAAGGACATTTTCTCTATGATGATTTAGTTTGAGTTAGTTTTGTAAGCACACAATACCGTTTCTGTTAATTATACATTTTTCATGAAGCCTTGTTTAGAAAAAACAATATTGTAGTTTTCACGTCGTACTTAAAGGCATAGTTCACCCCCTAAATGTCACATTTTCTATGGATTACTCACCCCATGGAGACTTGAATTCATAGATTATTTTGTTAGTTTTTGTCTCATTCCTAAGACAATCATTTGACGACCGGCAGCGGTTCCGGTAGGAGACACAAAGAGTCTCCTTTGTGTCTCCTACCGGAACCACTGCCGACCAGTGCGCTGGTCATCACATTATTGTCTTAGGAAAAAAAAAAAAAAATCCACAAATTCAAGTCTCCATGGGCTGACTAATCCATAGGGAAAAACATTTTTTTGGGGGGGGGGGGTGAACTACCCCTTTAACCGTCACATTTAGTTAACTATGATAATGCCTACCCTGACCATGGCGCTGCCGACCCGAGGACTGCGTCCGTCCCCTCCTCCTCCCCCAGTGGACGGCGTGTCGGAGATGTCGCTGGCGCTGCCGCTGTCCTCCAGGTCCTCCAGGTCCTCCATGTCCTCCGTGTCCGTGTCGGACGGGAACAACCCCCCGCTGTGCGCTCTGAGCTCTGATGCTCCCGACCACGCCGAGCACTTCATCATGACTGACTGACTGGACCTGCTGCTGCAGCTGCTCTCTGTGTGTGTGTGTGTGTGTGTGTGTGTGTGTGTGTGTGTGTGTGCGTGTGCGCGCCAGCGTTGCCAGCTTTCGCGAGAGAAACAAGCCGGCCTGGTCTATTACTGTACTTGCGAGGACCAAGTATAGTAGAATTTGAAGAAATCTACATCTGCGAGGACCGTTTTCCGCGTGCGCGCGCGTGTGTGTGTGTGCGCGCGCGCGCGCGCGTGTGTGTGCGCGCGTGTGTGCGCGCGTGTCAGTGTTGCCAGCTTTCGCAAGAGAAACAAGCCGGCCTGGTCTACAAAAACAAGCCCAAAAGAAGCGCCTTAGGCTATAATTATGTAGCAGTGTACGACGAAGGGCCCTATCTTGGCCTTACCCCTTCACACTACCCGTGAATTACGCACCAGGAAGCCAGTTGCACCACCTCACACTAAGTTCAGACTTAGTCTAGTTATAGCTTAACCCATTCAATCCGGGGGACGCATCTCTGTCATTTTAGATTTCTTTGGGCTATTCACAAATAGCAGATATACAAGCTCATAGCACGGCACTCGGTGCCGCGCTATGAGCTTGTAGATCTGCTATAGAGCACCGAAGTCTGATGTAATTTACACATCCTAGGTTTGTCTACCTGGGTCGCAGTTTTCCACCCCCCCCATTCTGAGTACCCATAGACGTATTTAATATCGCATCAAATAAGAACTGTGTTCCAAAAATAAACAAGTGACCCCGGCGGTTTGACTCTTATGGATATGAAGCATCAACGGACGGTGAGAAAACGATAATGTTACTTCCGCCAAATTAGTTACATTTTCGCCAGAATCAAATATGAGTGACTTGACTATCATAAACTATACAGAGCCTCCTCCCTGACAATATCGCCGAGACAGTTTGTTTATTTTAGGACCACAATTCTTATATGAGACGATTCTATGATGACCCAATGTTATTCTCCATAGAGAAATTACTTTACGAACCAGGGGATGAAAATGTATGCAAATCTTTGAATATATATTTTTAAAGCAAACATTTGTAACTCAAATATTTGCTACTGGGGGGTCCCTGGAACAAAAACATTTTACAAATGTTAAAAATATATATATTTAAAGATTTGCACACATTTTCACGATTTAAAACAAAAAATAGCAGATCTACAAGCTCGTAGCGCCTTGTAGATCTGCTATTTGTGAATAGCCCAAAAAATCTAAAAATGACACCAATACTTTCCCGGTCTAGAAGCCATTTAAGCTACAACTAGGCTAAGTTTGAACTTAGTGTGAGATGGTGCAACTGACTCCAGGCAGCTGGCGCTGTCCCTAAACGGTGTCTTACGGCCGTGGCCCTACCCGCTATATCATTGGTTCTCGCTATATCATTGGTTCCCCTGGGGGTCCGGGGACCCCCAGGGGTACTTGAGGGGGTTCCAGGGGGTCCCCAGCTAGATGTTGGACAGGAACCAAATGGACCCTTATGGGTCTGTAACTCTGAGAGTGTACAAATGGAACCAAATGGACGCGTTAGGGTCCATTTGGTTCCATTTGTACACTCTCAGAGTTAAATTAACATTGGTTTTACAATGTGAATTGGGGTCCCAGAGGTATAAATGCCATTAAATGGGGGTCCGTAGCCTAATGGATGTCAAACTGGGGGTCCTTGAAATTAAAATGGTTGAGAATCACTGCTAGAGAGCCGTAAAAAAACCTTCTCTTATTGGGGTCCCTGGCTTATCTTTTCAAATGGGGGTCCGCGGGGTAATAAGTGTCAATTAGGGGGTCCTTGACATGAAAAAGTTTGAGAACCACTGCGCTATATTATGCCGACTCCATTATTTGCGCCTGGATGTGTGGCCGTGGGCGTGTTTTTACGTTATCCCTAAAATTGCTATCTTGCCCACACGGGATTCTAAAACCACCCGCTATGCCAAATTCGTTTGGTAGAGCGCACGCCTGCGATGGACATGTCGGGCGTGGGGCCGGGGCGCACAACGGCACAACATTCACTCTCCCTCTCTCCTGATTCTCAGCGAATGTCTATTCTAATTCTAATGTTCCTAAAATCAGCCGAAGTGAGAGTGTCAATTCCTTGTGTCAAATGTGTTCATAGAAGATAACGGTCTGTTCAAAGAAGACAATGATTTGTGTGCTGCGCGTCGTGCGGTCGATGCCATTTGCTCCGTTCAGTTTTTCAATCCATTGTGCAGGAAATATGGAACTGATTACAATAATATAACATTCTCTATAATCAGTAACATGTAGGTGATACTTATGTCTATCAAATATGGTTTTATTGAAAGGCAATAAAAAGGCTAGAGCGCATGAAGCAAACGTCGGGTGTATAGTGTCCTGGCACTGTGATTTGCTTTTATTATTGTAACCACACAGATAGCAACCTTTTGCACGGGAACGCCCTGTGCGCAATACTAAATCCCCGAATAGTGAGTTTGATTGATTGAATATTTGATTAGGCAAACCATGTAAAACAGCACAGTTAAAATTCTTTGTCTAAAAGGTCCGTTCAAAAAGGTCCTTGCAGTCTTGTTTCCATTGGGGTCCTTGGTATTCAATTCATAGACATATACAGTAATAGAGTGGTTTAGCCACTCATAGTTTCTTAGGCCTGGCGTGATTCTTTTTTTTTAAATTGTTTTTAAATACACACAACTTGTATGCGGTGTCCTTGGCACAAAGAGGGGGGGTCTGCGGACAATTACGTATTAATTTAGGAGTCCTTGACATGAAAATGTTTGAGAACAACCTTGTTTAAACAGCATTAGACGGCAGGCCCCAATAAGCAACTACACTTTAGAAACAAGCTCCCTCCAAAAAACACAACCTGTAAACTTACCAGTATTTACAAGGCACTATACAGAAAGAAAATACAAGCCCAAAGCACTTATAATAAGGGGACTTGGCAACACGTGTGTGTGTGTGTGTGTGTGTGTGTGTGTGTGTGTGTGTGTGTGTGTGTGTGTGTGTGTGTGTGTGTGTGTGTGTGTGTGTGTGTGTGTGTGTGTGTGTGTGTGTGCTAACTTAAGGGCAGCGTTTTACAGGGTGAAAATAGCCTGCTGTGTGGTGAGAGGCAGAAGGCAGCTGGCAGGCTAACGGGCTGCACAGAGTCCCATGACACCGTGAGCCATTCCAACGGTCTGCTGCAAGCCTGCTCCCATGTTATTAACAGTGGTGGGAAAAAAGTACTCTATTTTTTTTTACTTAAGTAAAAGTATCAATACTGCAATGTAGAAATACTCTGTTACAAACGATATTCAGAATTTACTTGAGTAAAAGTACGAAAGTATTGGTATCAAAATGTACTTAAAGTACCACAAGTAGAAAGCACTCATTATGCAGAATGTCCCATTTCACATGTTTTCAAATGTACAAAAATCATTTCGCGACGCATTGTGAGCTTGTAGATCTGCTATTTTCAAATGGCCGAAAAATATATAGGGCTGAAGTGGCTAATGTATGTTTTGTAATAATAATCAAAAATCTACAAAGTAACTATTATCTAAAGTTTTCAAATAATTGTAATGGAGTAAAAGTATAATATTTGCCTCTGAGACGTAGTGGGGCAGAAGTAAAAGTATTGCAAATTGAAAATACTCCAGTAAAGTAAAAATACCTCAATTGTACAGTACTTGAGTAAATGTACTTAGTTACTTTATACCACTGGATATCAAGTTACTTACTTACTACTTACTTTTCAGGAAATGGTGGAGAGAAAAAAAAAAAGAACCCGTGTTTCAGTGGATTATCATAATTGTTCATACTTTAAATTGGTTATATGTTTATTTTTAAAATCCCTAAAATAACATTTAAACCTGGCCTCTCTATTTTGGGCAACACTCAAAAATAATTTCAAAACATACAAAACATTTTTGGCAAAGGATAGCCGATCTACAAGCTACTACTACGCAGACGCACGGTGAGCTTGTAGATCGGCTAATGTTTCTGCTTTTTGAGGGACACTGTCTTTCTATACTTTACAATGAAATAGAAAATGGAAAACGTGAAAACTTCTGCCCCCAGCCATGTCTGTCTGTCTGTCTGTCTGTCTGTCTGTCTGTCTGTCTGTCTGTCTGCCATACTGTCTGTCTGTCTGTCTGTCTGTCTGTCTGTCTGCCATACTGTCTGTCTGTCTGTCTGTCTGTCTGTCTGTCTGTCTGTCTGTCTGCCATACTGTCTGTCTGTCTGTCTGTCTGTCTGTCTGTCTGTCTGTCTGTCTGTCTGTCTGCCATACTGTCTGTCTGTCTGTCTGTCTGTCTGTCTGTCTGCCTGTCTGCCATACTGTCTGTCTGTCTGTCTGTCTGTCTGCCATACTGTCTGTCTGTCTGTCTGTCTGTCTGTCTGTCTGCCCTACTGTCTGTCTGCCATACTGTCTGTCTGTCTGTCTGTCTGTCTGTCTGAACTTCCTGTCTGTCTGTCTGTCTGTCTGTGTTTTCTAGGGTGCCACCATACACCTGTCTCTCCTCTGGAGAAGGGGAGACAGGTGGACCCTGAGGGGAGACACCTGTTGTGTCTTAATATAACCCCCACCCTGTCTGTCTGCACGCGCGCACACACACGCACGCACGCACGCACGCACGCACGCACCATATAAGCATTTTTTTTAAATAAGAGAAACAAAATAAGTACAGTTATGTATTGTGTAATATGTTATAATAGTGTTATATATGTACAGTAATATGTTATAATAGTGTTATATATGTACAGTAATATGTTATAATAGTGTTATACATGTACAGTGAACAGTTCAGATTGTTCTGATAAATGTGTGAAAATAGTCCTTCAATTCTTAAAGGGATAGTACACCTCCAAAATGACATGTTTTTCTCTATCAAGTAGTCACTCCATGGAGACTTGAACTCATGGATAGTTTTTTTTTTTTTTTTTTTTTTTTTGTCTCATTCCTAAGACAATAATCTGATGACCAGCGGACCGGTAGGCAGCGGTTCCGGTAGGAGACACAAAAGAGACTCTTTTGTCTCCTACCGGAACCGCTGCCGGTCATCACATTATTGTCTTTGGAATGGACAAAAACTAACAAATATCCA
The DNA here is from genome assembly GCF_963454915.1 of Gymnoscopelus microlampas. Lineage (NCBI taxonomy): Eukaryota > Metazoa > Chordata > Actinopteri > Myctophiformes > Myctophidae > Gymnoscopelus > Gymnoscopelus microlampas. The sequence goes on along the minus strand of NC_139961.1, from coordinate 1,897,925 downwards.
TGAGTTCAAGTTCAAGTTCTCCATGGAGTGACTTATACATAGAAAAAAAGTAATTCTTTGGGTGAATTATATTCCTTTAAGGTCAGGGAGTAAAAAGGTGTCTACTGTATGTTGATACAATGTTAATATAATATCATTATACAGCTTTAGTTAAAGTATTAAACGTTTTGATCGTGTTGACAGTGTTGAGTAGTGTTTTACGTAGCTTTTTTAGGGTACAACAGTGGTTGCTAAGGTCTAATAGGCGGTTTCTAGGGTCTAATGGCAGTTGCTATGGTAAAACGGTGGTTGCTAGGGTCTAATAGGCGGTTTCTAGGGTCTAATGGGCAGTTGCTATGGTAAAACGGTGGTTGCTAGGGTCATAAGGGCACCGCAAACCATGAGGTGCCCTGCTCATGGTCTGCGCTGCGTTTACATTTCCCTGGTTTATTTGCGCTCGAGTTGATTCATGCAGAATGTCCCATTTCACAAGTTATCAAATGTCTACGATGTATAAACATCTTTTGAAAATAGCAGATCTACAAGCTCACAATGCCACGCATCGCGAGCCTGTAGATCTGCTGTTTTCAAATGGCCTAAATGTAAATGGGGCTGTAATGTATGTTTTGTAATAATAATCTAAATCTACAAAGTAACTAGTAACTCAATTTTTCAAATAGTTGTAGTGGAGTAAAAGTTTAATATTTGCCTCTGAGATGTAGTGGAGTAGAAGTAAAAGTACTGAAAATTGGAAATACTCAAGTGCAGTGGTTCTCAAACTTTTTCATGCCAGGGACCCCCAAATTGATATATATTTGGCCGCGGACCCCCATCTGAAAATATGTTGTGCCCGGGACTCCCAGAAGCAAAGATTTGTGTTAACATGTTCGCTTTAAAATAAATATATTCAAAGATTTGCACGAATCTTCAAGATTTTTCAAAAATAGCAGATCTACAAGCTCATAGCGCGGCACTCGGTGCCGCACTATGAGCTTGTAGATCTGCTATTTTTGAATAGCCAAAGTATAAAAGGTTAAAATTATTGTGACGCTATATTCACACATTTTGCTGGGGACCCCCTGGAACCCCAAAAGGACCCCTAGGGGTCCCCGGACCCCACTTTGAGAACCAATGCTCAAGTGTGTGTGTGTGTGTGTGTGTGTGTGCCCTGGGCATGACGTTAAACTGCCCCGTTGTAACTACCATCGTCAATGTAGTACTGTAAGTACAGTGGATGGATTTGTCATTTCTGTGGACTATGTACAGTAGCTTGCATACAAGAAGGCCTTTCTCACCGGTGGAATCTACCAACAGCCGACGCTACGTGACGACGGCCCCTCCCTCCCGTGAACAGTTACCGTGAAGAGAGGCAATAGACCCTCCAAAACACCAAAGACCAAAACACCAAAAATCTGAGAAGTTATCAATTGCACACCCCATGAATCCTTGAATACATGGATATATTTTGTTTTTTGTCGCATAATTTGATGCCCGGGTGTATTTCCGGTAGGAGACACAAAGATTCTACTTTGTGTCTCCTACCGGATACATTAGCCGGTAGGTAGTGATAACTGCCATTAAGCTACACGATTGGAAGGGTTATCATACCAAAACATAAACTAGAGACCTGTAGGAAGACAAAAATACTAAAACTTTACAGTCACCTTAAGTGGTACCAATTTGTGAAAATATCAGTGTTGGCCCCTGGACTACAAGCAGACTTTGTTTCCTCTGGTGATCCAACCTATAGGACATTATACCCACGGACTGGTTGTTGGAGGGTTTCAACAACCTGGGATGCCCAAAGACCAGGCAGAAAGGCTGGTTAAAGTATTGTGCTGATCTGCTGCCATGTGTGGAGGAGCCGCAGCTACATGGAGTGCTGAGGGACATGTTTTTATCATGAGGACATTATCCATGAGGTTGTGAATGTTCTGTTTAATTTTCTAGTACTTTCGTTATTTGTTCTCTCATTTTCGTATTCGTATTCCAATTAATTAGAATGAGTCTCCGAGACATTTTCACCTTTTATAGACATTATACTACCCTACATTACCTCATTTTGAGACTTGACTTCAGTCAGATTGAGATTAAAGCACTGTAGGAGAAGCTTTATATTTATAGTTTTCTTGTTGTTTTTATTGCCATCTTCCAGGCTCTCTGAGTCAAAAGAGGTTGAAGACTGCGGCTGCCGACGAGGAAGAGGACGACGCTGATGAAGATGCCATGGAGAGCGGCTTCTCCTGGCTGGAGGAGATGGACATCCAGGACAAGATAAAGAACGCAGACAGCATCTCCATTCAGCTGTATCCTTCACCAACCATGTCACCAGTCCAGCGTTTGACCATGTTGTGTCCATAATCCTCCATAATCTCTGTGATTGATTGATCGAGTGAATACTTTATCAGACAGAAATGTAAACATCATGAGGTACAGGCAGACATTTGGGCTAAAAGAATAACACAAAAAAACTCCAGGGGACTTATGTTTCCATTGTGGTCCTATGTATTCAATTCACCAACATGGCTTAAAATTAACACAGTAATACATGTCATCAACAAATACAAACAAAGGAGAAAAAAAAATAGTTACTTTGTAGATTTTGATTATTATTACAAAACATACATTACCCAATTCAGCCCTATATACATTTCGGCCAGTTGAAAATAGACAATCTACAAGCTCACAATGCGCCTGTGAGCTTGTAGATCTGCTATTTTCAAAATATTTTTTATACGTTTTATACATTTGAAAACTTGTGAAATGGGACATTCTGCATAATGAGTACTTTCTACTTTTGGTACTTTTAAGTACATTTGGATGCCAATACTATTGTACTTTTACTCAAGTCAAATTTTTATTCCGGACTTTTACTTGTAAAAGAGTATTTCTATATTGCAGTATTGCTGCTTTTACTTAAGTAAAAACATGTAGTACTTTTTCCACCACTGCAGAGTAGTAGAATGAGAATGTTCCCATGTTTGTTCTATGAGTGGGAGAGGTTACAAGACGGCTGTCGCTCCCTCTAGTATTGTGGCTGTGGGAGTCACTCACTTTGGAGTAGTAGTTAGTTAGTCAGGTATGAGGGTATTGAGGGAACTGTCCCTTTAACTATCTTAAATACCAATCCCATGTTTAATTACTTAACCCTTTCTCCTACCCTGAGCCATCCCAGACTAGCACAATGTGTTGGAATCAGGTCAGGTCATGGGCTTTAGGCTGAGAAGTAGTGGAATGGGTTTGTTGTGGGAGGTCTGTGTGACTAGTTGAGCGTGTAGAAGTCCTTGACCGTGCCGTTCTCCTCTCCAGTGGTAAATAGCATAGCTGTGTGTGTGTGTGTGTGTGTGTGTGTGTGTGTGTGTGGTGCAGGTGGAGGGAGCTCACGCCTTCACCCTCATCAACTTCCTCATCAACTGTAAGAGCCTGGTGGCGGCGGCCGGCTCCCAGGCTGGCCTCCCCCCCCCCCCCCCCCCCCCCACACTACTGGCCCCCACTGCATTCTGAGGGGCCACCATGCACACACTGAAGGTAATGGACACACACACACACACGCACGCACGCACGCACGCACACACACGCACACACACACACTATACCTGTGTCTAACCTTAATTCAAGTCCACTTCTGATGCTAAACCTATTATAATAAGAGTGGATCAGAATAATAGATATTTTATGGCATGGCTCTGAAAAAGGCTAGTCGTCTATAAGAGGGTCTGTCTGTCTGTGTGTCTGCTTGTCCAGAGCTAATCCGGCAAACTGCTGGACAGATCAACACCACATGTCTTGTCCACACTGACACTAGGCTCACATGGAACCTGCTAGGTTTTGTTCACATAATGTTCTATACTCTGAAATATTTAACATTTACTTTTTTTAATCATCATATTTTTAATCAATGATGAAAGTCAAAGGGTCTTGGATTCTCCACATTTGGCTCAGATGAAGTTTATATGATGTAATTTAGGCTACCTATAACTGTTTAACCGTCTACCATAACTAGCTAGTCTCAGAGACAAGCCGTCAATAAGAGGAGGTTAATGGCTGTCAAATTAGGCTGAAACCATGCCCAAATATGGAGTGATGTGTCATAGATCCATCATAGATGACTGGCGTCATAGACTGGACACATGAAGATCAGATCAACATGCAGCCACACCATTATTAGACCCCGTCTAGTGTGTCCTATGATGACATCATCATTCATGAAACATATTGGAGTGAATACACATTAATGTGTAATACTACACGTTGTGTTGTGATTTACTATTGTGTTGTTGCTCTCTTGGCAACAACACATTTATTACAATACATCTCAATGGGAAACTTTGAGATTTGAAAAGAAAGTTTGGTTTATTCAAATGTAGATGTTGTCCTTAATGTGATGTGTGATATTCCAAAAGTGCATCAAGGGTAGAGCTTTTCACCATTGTTGAAATGAAGTAATGGCTCACTGATGCTACTCTAACCCTAACTAAAACTAATGTACCAGCTCCACTAAAAACATTCCACTACAGGTGATCCATCAGCTGGCCGCAAGTCCAAGGGTCACAGTCCTTTTATTGGAACACCACCACTACCACTCAATTCACACACATCAGGTGTTACTATACAGTAGCTTTGGTTTCCTATGAAGCAAACAAACAGAAAACAAAACACATGGTTTTGAGTGACTATACAAAGAAGAAATGTTGTTGCTCAGATTGACCACAAGGTGGCTCTTTAACAACACAATTGGAACAGCATCGTCATATAAGTGACATGTAGTATGTAGTGGAGTCTATTAAGTCTATGTATTAAGGAAGCACAAAGACCCACATAGCAAAACCTATGCAGACTGGTCTGGCCCAAATGCCGTTTTCGTTCCGGCAGTCTGGCAGACCTCCGGCAGAATATCACTCCGGCAAGTGGTATGTGGACCGGATGTGAGCCAGGTCTGGCAATGATGGCACCGGTTACATGATGGCAAGCCGCATATGGGCCGAGTATAGATTGGGTTAATTTGGCCCACATTAGGCATTTTTGTATCTGGCCCACAGGTGTTTTGGGTTCATTTGGCCCACATTGGGCATTTTTGTATCTGGCCCACAGGTGTTTTGGGTTCATTTGGCCCACGTTAGGCATTTTACAATCTGGCCCACAGGTGTTTTAGGTTCATTTGGCCCACGTTAGGCATTTTTGTATTTGGCCCACATGTATTTTGTGTTCATTTGGCCCACATTGGGCATTTTTGTATCTGGTCCACAGGTGTTTTGGGTTCATTTGGCCCACATTAGACATTTTTGTATCTGGCCCACAGGTGTTCTGGGTTCATTTGGCCCACATTGGGCATTTTTGTATCTGGCCCACAGGTGTTTTGGGTTAATTTGGCCCACGTTAGACATTTTTGTATCTGGCACACATGTGTTTTGGGTTCATTTGGCCCACATTAGGCATTTTTGTATCTGGCCCACAGGTGTTTTGGGTTCATTTGGCCCACGTTAGGCATTTTACAATCTGGCCCACAGGTGTTTTGGGTTCATTTGGCCCACGTTAGGCATTTTTGTATCTGGCCCACATGTATTTTGTGTTCATTTGGCCCACATTGGGCATTTTTGTATCTGGTCCACAGGTGTTTTGGGTTAATTTGGCCCACATTAGACATTTTTGTATCTGGCCCACATGTGTTCTGGGTTAATTTGGCCCACATTGGGCATTTTTGTATCTGGCCCACAGGTGTTTTGGGTTCATTTGGCCCACGTTAGGCATTTTACAATCTGGCCCACAGGTGTTTTGGGTTCATTTGGCCCACGTTAGGCATTTTTGTATCTGGCCCACATGTATTTTGTGTTCATTTGGCCCACATTGGGCATTTTTGTATCTGGTCCACAGGTGTTTTGGGTTAATTTGGCCCACATTAGACATTTTTGTATCTGGCCCACATGTGTTCTGGGTTCATTTGGCCCACATTGGGCATTTTTGTATCTGGCCCACAGGTGTTTTGGGTTCATTTGGCCCACGTTATGCATTTTTGTATCTGGACCACATGTGTTTTGGGTTCATTTCATTTATCATTTTTGTATCTGGCACACAGGTTAGCCTTACTTCTATCTGGCCTGCATGTGTTTATGGGCTTATTTGGCCCAGATTAGCCTTATAATTAACAAGCCCTAAAGGGCGATCTCGCGCACATGGGTGCATGCACATGAGCCCTTGCACATGGGCGTTTTGGCATGTATACCCTTCTGCTGAGCTGGTTGAGTCACACTGTGATGTCAAAACAGGTCAGCTATATCCATATATGGGGTCTCTTTGGCTTGGATGTGTTGAATCCTAAATGGTAAATGGTGCATTTATATGGCACCTTTTTTATCCAAGTCCCTTGGATTAAAAAGGCTGCAAGGCAGCAACCTGCGTACCAGGAGCAATAAGGTTCAGAGTCTTGCTCAAGGACTCTTCGACATGTGGACCTTGAAAGTGTATTCTCCGGGGTGGGTAACCTCTCAGCACCCCACCCAAAATAGACTATTTTGAGCAGAAAACAAACCATGCCATGTCGGAACTACCATGTCATGTCGGAACTCAGCACACTACCACTGAAAGTCAATGGGGATGTGCTAAGAGTTCTGACACTTTCCGACATTGAAGGACGCATAAGAACCTTTGTTTATGTGAGTAGCGACGTAGTTTAGTTTATTTTGACTACAGTTTAGCGCCCGTAGCGCGGTGCCTCGCACGGTCCGTTTTTTTGTCATGCCGGAACCGGCTTGCCATAAGTGAGCCAGATCTGGGCCAGATCTGTTTGCCAGATTTGGCTGTGTTTTGGATGTGGATGTCTTTGCTCTTCGCACCATGGCAACCTCTTCCACCCCCTCCTGGGGGGCACCCACGATCCTGCCCGCCCCCCCAAACCCTCTGAGCCGTCTGAGTGAAAAGAGCTTGCTCTTTCTTCTGCTGTGCAGTGCATTGGCATCATCGGACCAGTCAAGCGAGCTGTTTAGGTGCACACCCAGGAATTTGTAGCTGTCCACCAGCTCCACCGACTCTCCTTTGATGATGCTGGGTACTGGTGGGACCTTTCCTGCTTCTTCGGGGATCCACCGGCATCTCCTTAGTCTTGCCGGGGTTGAGTGGGAGGTGGCCCACCTCGCTCCATTGCACAAAGCCGTTCACCACGAATGTAACGTGGATAATGCAGCAAAGTGAATGGCAGTGATGACAAACACTCCTGAAGAAGAAACAGTAGTGCAGACACTCTCCAATGGAACTGTACGTGGAACTGATACTCACATGCACTTGCCAGTATCCTGAACATCAGCTGTACATGAGCTAAGCAACAAAGTCCTTATGAAAATATGTAATTCTTATACTCCAAAACGGCACTGCAACACGGCTGTCTCTGTAAAAAATGACACATGACTCAGAGTTTGAACACCTGTTCCATAACAGGCTTTGAGAACCCACACATGTGGGACTGGACTCCTGATTGGCTGTCAACTATGAATAAATCAAAACTCAAAACCCTCCTTTGAGGGGTTTCCACATGGGTCTGTAACTCAGACAGACTCCAGCATGTAATGGTTTGACATCCTGTAATATTGTTTTAAATACCGGGGTCCCACAGGGTGTCTTGCCACATTCTCTTCTCCATAAACACAAACAAAATCACATGCAATAACAATGGACTGTCATTCTTTAAATATGCAGGTGACAAGCGCTCTCTGACCACTTGTGGACATGCATGGTTCTCCCTGAAGCTGAGTGTCAGTATAAGACCCAAAAGCGCATGTTCCTCCTGTCTGAATGATTTTAATAACAAGGACAGTTTAACAGTATTGAATCAGTTCTCACATTCAACACATCACAAAAAAAGTTAAAAACAACAACTCACAAGAATCATTAAACAATAAAGCTACCGAAATCACCCACCACACCAATATGTGTCTCTACATGCAGTAAAAAGTAAGGCAGATCATCAAGGACCCTTCAAACTGGGTTGAGGGGGTTCCAGGGGTACCCAGTTAAATGACATGACAGAGCCTTTTACTCTGTTATAAGTAAAAGGCCTGTGTTCAAATTGTTACTTGAGTAAAAGTACAAAAGTATTGGCATCAAAATACTTAAAGTATCAATAGTAAAAGTACTAAAATGTTTGAAAATAGCAGATCTACAAGCTCACAACACGGCGCCAATGCAACACGTTGTGAGCTTGTAGATCTGCTATTTTCATTATAATTTATATCTGCAAAGTAACTAAGTATAAAGTTTTCAAATAATTGTAGTGGAGTAAAAGTACATTATTTGTCTCTAAGTTGTAGTGGAGTAGAAGTAAACGTATTGAGAATGGGAAATACTCCAGTAAAAAAAAAATACCTAAAAATGTTACTTTAGTACAGTGAGTAAATACACTTATTAACTTTACACCACTGTGATCTACAAGCTCACAACACATCGCTTTGTGACGCGTTGTGAGCTTGTAGATCTGCTATTTCCAAAGGATTTTATACACATGATAACTTGTAAAATGGGACATTGTGCATATATGAGTACTTTTACTTTGAGTACTGAAGTATATTTTGATGCCAAAAAATGAAAACCCTCCAACTCTATTCCCATTGCCTGAGAGACAAGAGCCTGCGGTGATTGGTCGTGATGGTTTCCCTGACAACCGATAAAACCTGCGCTCATTGGTCGTCCCTCAGAACACACCCCCGTGTCCTGTGCTCTCATTGGTTGCATGACTCCAGCGCATGGGATAACCAGCTCAACTGGTCTAATCAGCAGCAGCTGTGACTGAGATTGTCTTTGGGAGACGTCGACAGAACACAGAACAGCAAAAAGAGGTATGTTTATGCATTTATAATTATTTAGATCACGTCTGAACATTAATGGTTGAGAAATAACGTTGTGACTCAACATATGCTGCACATAATGTAAGATTCTGTTGGTTAGTTAGCCTGTAGTGTAACAGGTATTTCCTTGTAAACACAAACCGTTTGTTTGGACGTTTTAAAAGACAACATGCTATTAAAACAAAAGTATCTTGCCTTTTGTATATAGAATACATAGGTGTGTGGCCTTTTCTACTGTTTATCATGAAGTTGCCTCAATAATCTATATTTATTTTACTTATATTGCAGGGCTTTGTAGGCCAGGGGGGACTTTTAATAAGCAAGTCAAAGGTAAGGTTCCATTGGTACACTCTTGAGTTACTGACACGTAAGGGTCCATTTGGTTCCATTTGTACACTGTGAGTGTACACATGTAACCAAATGGACCCTGACAGGTCTGTAACTGACAGTATATATGGAACCAAATGGACCCTTACAGATCTGTAAGAGTTACAGACCTGTACGGGTCCATTTGGTTCCATTTGTACACTCACAGTTACAGATATGTAAGGGTCCATTTGGTTACATGTGTACACAGTTACAGATATGTAAGGGTCCATTTGGTTACATGTGTACACTCACAGTTACAGATATGTAAGGGTCCATTTGGTTCAATTGGTACTCTCAGAGTTAAAGGCCTGTAAGGGTCCATTTGGAATCTTGAGGGTCCCTGCTGAACCCCACCTGAGAACCACTGTACATTTAATGTGTTGGTTCTTAAAGTGGGTTTCTAGAGATGGTTCCTCCAGGTGTAAATATACTTCTCTTGTGGGGTTCCTTGGCGCACAACCTTTTCAAATCTGAAGCCAAATACAATTGACATGGAAATCTTTGAGAACCACTGATATGATATAGACTTATAACTTATTTTAAGGTGAATTGTAATATGACAACTGTAAACAAAATTAGAGTTTGAATATACTGTATTGTTAGTTAATCAAACATTTCTTTCCTTGCAGGGCTGTGATTGTCATTGGTTGTATGACTCCAGCGCATGGGAGAAGTTCATTACTGTCTGATCAGCAGCTGTTATTTTCACAGCAAGTAAGTTCAATCTGGTTGATTCTGTTGCATCTCTGCGCTATCTTTTTCCTTGGTGTGCTAATAATCGTTCAAACAAGGCATATATATCATCAAAGACGTATTTGACTATCTGTCAGGACTTATCTAACTTGACTGCGTGACTCATTTACGCTGCACCGCACACACACCGCGTTTAGATGCGAGTGAGCAACAGGCATGCTGTCGCTGAAATATGGACCGTGGTGACAAACGCTCTAAAGTGTGGCTTCACTAAAGCCTTAGATCAAGACTATCGTATATGTATTTTATCAAATCTGACTTTTACTTTCGTATCTACGAGAGTCTTAGTGACCACACCCCCAGTTTGCCCTGAAATGTCACCGGTAAAACCTGGAGCTGTATGTCTCCAAACATGTAGAAATGCAAAACATAAGGTGCTTGCCCCAAATGTTAAGTAGGTGTCCAGAGTATTTGTGCAATGTATTAGTTCATATTTTTCAATAAAGAAGTGCTTTAATCCCATCTGTGGCCGAACGCCATTCCCCCCCCTCGTTTACTTCCTATTTACATGTAAATTGTGTAATTCCGGCTTTCACTAGATGCGCCACGTCACTACCGCCGATCTACAAGCTCACTGCCTTTTTAAAAAGGAGGAAAAAAATTAAAACGTGCAGCTCACTGTATAATCCACAAATGAATCGACTGTTGGAATAAAGGCGAGGATGTTACTCTATTCATTAAATGTCTTAAATTGACTAAGGCTTAAAAGAATAAAGTTACTTTATTCTTGTGTAAATATGTAGATGCATTGTTGTTTTTTAAAATGTATCTTCTCTCTCTTCCCCTTGCTCCATCTTCTTCCCTTTCTTTATGGAAATACACCCACTGTTTTACACCTGCAAACCTGTGATGTGATAAAGCTTTTCTCATTCTCATAGGTGTTGAACCAAATCTGCTGCCATTAGCTGATACCCAATCCCTAGAAAACCTGGAGGAGCGGCTACAAAATAGCCCCGACCTCAAAATCCAACTGGTAAGAATTTCAGTTCTACTCGGGGAAGACACACACACAAAACCCTTTTTGTTTATTGTTTAATGCTAACCCTTATCTTAAATTGGCTTCTAACAACTTTGCTGGGACATACAATATAGAATTGAGAAGCTAATTTAGTCAATCATGAAGGAACACTGCTATTCTATAGCTACTGCTATTTTTTAAAGAATTGTGCAGTAAGTGATTTTGTTTATTAAAAGATAAACATATCTATATTCGGATGGCAATAATTACTATGAAGTGTTCAGTAACAGGGGTCTCCCTGTCTCTCCAGGTGTTTAGTAAACAGAACATGCATGTTATGGTCAGATACCAATGTTATCCAATCAGAGATGACTCATACAGGATAAACAAGTGAAATTGGAAATGATGACACAAAGAAGTGAGCAGTAGCAGTACTCCAAGTCTTTCGGGTGACTGAACTCATTTCGGCTGCTTGTACCTGTGACCTTATGCTTTTGGTCATGACCCACACTTCAGCACAGAGCACATCATCCTTAGTTCCAAATTCTTGTTCTAAACAAAATTGATTTATTTTCCCTTACTGTTTTATTTACCGTTGCACTGAGAATTAAGACACATTACTAAAGAAACATTCTCATGATTGCTTTGATTTCAGGTCTCCAGCGTCAGGTGGAGGTGGGGGCAGAAGAGGCCGAGACAGGGGGTTCTCAAACAGCTCCAATGCAGAGTGAGTCTTGTCTAGAAAGATGGTGTGTTTACATTGATACAGTTCATTCTGGAATAGGGGTCTTGTCTGGCCATTAATAACTGAGCTTAAATTATCTTAAATTCCAAGTTCTTCTTCTAAACAATATGGATTTGTTTTTTCTTTTTTTTCCCTCCAGTTTTCCTTACTGCATTTTATTTTATTTATTTATTTTTTTACCGTTGCACCGAGAATCAAGCCCCATGACTAAAGAAACATTCTGATGTTTGCTTTGATTTCAGGTCTCCAGCGTCAGGTGGAGGTGGGGGCAGAAGAGACCGAGACAGGGGGTTCTCAAACAGCTCCAATGCAGAGTGAGTCTTGTCTAGAAAGATGGGGTGTTTACGTACAGTCAGTCCGGAAAGTATTCAGAATGCTTCACTTTTCCTACATTTTCTTATGTTACAGCCCTATTGAAAAAAGTATTTTTGAATATGTTTCCACAAGTTTGGCTCACATATTTTTGGGTAGTTTTGACCATTCCTTTTTGCAGAACAGCTGCAATATATGCCAGCTTATGTTCAGCTAAACAAAGTAACGTTTTAATTCAAATATCAACTTTAACGATCGGACCAACATCTAGGCTAAACATGTCACGTTTGATCTCTTCGCAGAGCATCAGTAGAATAATGATAAGTGGCTGAGCTCATCAGTATTAGTGTTGGGTCGATAGTCAAACTAGGCTATAGATTTTAAGATATAATGTCAAATGATTGAATAAATCTAAGATAGTCTAATTGATACTGTACAGTATCAGCGGCGCTATAGACAAATTGTTTCAAACAGGCTGTTTTAGAAACAATTTTACATCAAGTTGTGCAGATGTGAAGGCGAAATATATTGAACTTGCAACGAAAATGAGAAAATCAGATTGATCAGAATAAGAGGAATTAGAGGGGTGTGTTCTAAAATAATAGCCTACTCTACACTGAAGGTATGATAATGACTGCGCGTGCATGAGGACTCCAGTCTTTGAGCTCATGACAAAACACAAAGGTTGCATTCGTTCAGAAAATAATGTTTGATACGAGCTGTCCAGAAGGCTCTCATCCACTGCAATGTATTCACTGAACTTCTGGTAGATGTTATGCCACCGAAAGTGTCATGGCGCATCTCTATGGACGCAACCACGTGATGTATGACACTTCCTTATGAGATTTTCCTTGACGGCTACAAGGAAGTAACACGGAAGTATCCATTATTGTTTTACAATGGGCGGCGACACTACAGGCCAATCAAAGCCTTGTTTTTCCAGGGACTTCTGGGGTTGTTTCTTCAGTGCACTCAGGGCATGGTGCTGCAGCACATCAAGCGCACCGTAGATTCTGTCATGTGACGGGAAAGACCCGCGGTGATTGGCCAGTTTCTCCAAGAAACAAAAATGCCGACCATGTATGCTAATTACTGAGAATGTCCATCGGCCATTGCCGGATGAGGCATCTAGGTATTTATATCTATGCTTGTACCTGTGACCTTGTGCTTTTGGTCATGACCACATCTCATCTTTAGTTCCAAATTCTTGTTCTAAACAAAATGGATTTATTTTTCCTTACTGCGGTTTTATTTACCGTTGCACTGATAATTAAGACACATTACTGAAGAAACATTCTCATGATTGCTTTGATTTCAGGGCTTCAGCGTCAGGTGGAGGTGGGGGCAGAAGAGACAGAGACAGGCGCATGTGAAGGAGCTCCAATGCAGAGTGAGTCTTGTCTAGAAAGACATGGTGTGTTTACGTAGATACAGTTAGTTCTGGGATGGGGTCACGGCTCCAGACGTAACTTTTTCACTGGTGCCACTTAACTTTTCAGTAGGTAGCACCACCAAAAATTACTTACCCCCCCCCCCCATATAGCCTACAGTATGTAGGAATTGTGTTTTAATATACTACTTAAGATGTCTGCCAATATTGATAATATGGTGTACCATCACTAGCTTAAGTTTTTATGTGCTTTATTTATAAAGTACATACAAAGTTCTTTTTACATAGAAAAATAAATACTCCTGGGAAGAGGAAGAGGAAGAAATCGTTATTTACCCAGGGTTTGGACTAAGTTGCAGTAACTTATTTCTTGCCAGACCCTGCAGGATTGTTAATCACCCGGTGATTTTCATACCTAGTGTCGTGTTGGGGAGTCGAACTGGGAACCTCTCGGTAACAAGCCTGACCCTCTTAACCACTAGGTCACCGCATCCCTTGGGTATACAAGCCTAAATAATAAATGTACTTTGATGCTGCGTTTTCCCCCCTCTTTTCTTACACAGGTTTTTATTTATTTACTATTTTACCAATAATTAAGCCACTTGACTAAAGAACAACATTCTTATGTTTGCTTTGATTTCAGGACTCGGATCTCATCAGTTCTGTTCTGACAATGGCCAGAACAGCATCTACAACAGCCTCGTGGAGGAGGTCTGCCATCTCTGCGTGAACCTTGGTTCTGAGGGAGGTGCGAGCTACGTGGATGAGGGTCTCCTGGTACAGTTCTTTGTGACTCACAGTTGTCACATCGGAAATGTATAATGGACATGATGAGATTTGTTGACTCAGAACGTCAAATTCTGTGAGTTAAATTTTGGCGAGGGAGGACCGTCACTTCAGCAAAAAAGCACTACTTTTTTTTTCAGTTTACAGTTTCTTGTTAACTGCATTGTTCACATATTCCAAATGTTGACTGCATTGTTCATACACGCATTTGCCTCACATGGTTTGCAGTTTAATAATAAAAAAGCAGAAAACTTTATGCTTGTTTTTATTTTATCTTAGTCAATTATAGCCTGTGTATGGCATTTAGTATGGCTTGATTAAAGGAGAGAGCCTGACTAAAGCACAACCCCCCCTAAATAAGACCTTTGTCACACCCCATCTTAACTTCTACAGTTGACTTTTTTCATAGGTGCTCCTGTTTCCATAGTGGAAACACTGTTCTGGCTCATCACTGGGTCAGCACAGTGTGGCCCTTTACAGCTGGCCCATGCACGGTTCATGTATGTCTGAGCTTCTGGCAAACCGATCTGGCGCCAGACCAGGGGGTATAGACCATTGCTCCGAGCGAGCCATGACAAACTGCATGATCCGGGCCATAACTTTGCCAGCTTTGGGCCAGAACATTATGTCCACAGCTGGCCCTGTCCTGGCAAATGTATGGGCCAGCTGTGGGCACAGTGTTCTGGCCCTATGCTGGTGACCCATATCTGGGCCAATTATGGACACATTGTTCTGGGCTAGTTCTGGCCAACCATGCCTAGGCCAAGTATGGACACAGTGCTCTGGCCCTGTGCTGGCCAACCATGTCTGGGCCAGCTGTGGAAACACTATTCAGGCCCTGTGCTGGTGACCCATGTCTGGGCCAGCTGTGGAAACACTGTTCAGGCCCTGTTCTGGCGACCCATGTTTGGGCCAGCAGTGGAAACACTGTTCTGGCTCATCACTGGGTCAGCACAGTGTGGCCCTTTACAGCTGGCCCATGCACGGTTCATGTATGTCTGAGCTTCTGGCAAACCGATCTGGCGCCAGACCAGGGGGTATAGACCATTGCTCCGAGTGGGCCATGACAAAGAGCATGATCCGGGCCATAACTTTGCCAGGTCTTTTTTGCTATGTTCTGGCTCATCACTGGGTCAGCACAGTGTGGCCCTTTACAGCTGGCCCATATACGGTTCATGTATGTCTGAGCTTCTGGCAAACCGATCTGGCGCCAGACCAGGGGGTATAGACCATTGCTCCGAGTGGGCCATGACAAACAGCATGATCCGGGCCATAACTTTGCCAGGTCTTTTTTGCTATGTGGGGAGGAAAGTCTTCTGTGTTGAATGGAGAACAGATCTATATGAGTCGTCTGGTGTTCCACACTGATCTACAAGCCCTCAACGTGTCTCCATGCAACACATTGTTGTCTTGCAGTGAGAGCTCCACTGTGCAGAGAGGCTCAAAGCCAGCAGCTGTGCCCGACAGTAGAGCTCACAGGCAGGGAGGAGAAGTACAGACACTCCATGCTCATCTCTGGCAGCTTGTTTGTAAATGATCTGTACGTCTTAGTTTAGAAATAGGTCATGCAGTTGCTCAGTCTTGATTCATTTCACATAATTATCGTTGCTGTCGGTGGAAACCTCATATTATGTCCATGACTGTTACTTTCAGAATTCAAAATTAGCACAAATAGCAGATCACAACGTGTTTTAGCTTGTAGATCGGCTATTTTTACTACTTTTGTGTAACACTGTAGAAAGACAAAGTAGGACATCAATTTATGAAAACATAAAAACTAGTTTAAAACTTTGTGGAGATGCTCACATAAGATAAGTTCTGATAGTATCTGATAGTGAATCTGAAACTCTCTCTCTCTCTCTCCTGTAGGCTCATAGTGTAAATGTGAAGACCCAGGTACGTTCTACCTACCAGGATGTGTGCAGTCTGGAGATCACAGGTACAGATCTACCCTCTCTGCTCTTTCTAATACAACATTACATACGTTAGTGATGCACGGGTCAGACCGCCTAACCTAACTCAACATGAGAGTCTATCAGAACTGAACCCTCCCAACCCGTTTTCATGCACATTAAACAACCAAACCAACCCAGTCCACCAACTTGTAAATTGGGGGAAAAAATCCAAAGGCTCTTCTCACATTCAGCAAACTAACGAAAACAAACATGACGGTGCTTTTAATATCCCAGAAGTCCTGTTACATGCATTACTCTTCAGGAAACGTCTCCTGTATAAATATGACACATGAAAACAGCGTAGCATCGTTGTCTGTTTAGAACTGACATTCAACATTTCCAGCTCAACAAAGCTTTAGACTTTCATGTTCAACTTAATCACAAGAGCAGCTTATTAATGGTAGACTAGACTAAAGATGAATCTTTAGTCTAGTGCAGGGGTCTTCAACGTTTTCAGGCCAAGGACCCCCTAGCTGAGAGAGAGATGAAGCAGGGACCCCCTCTATATTGTATAAAATTGTGTTTCAGATGTAACTTTTTTTGTTTACTTGGTCGGCTCTCTTTTCCCTCTACACCAAACACCTCTTTGCCAAAAAATAGCCGATCTACAAGCTCACAACGCCTCGCAGCGCGAGGCGTTGTGAGCTTGTAGATCTGCTATTTTTTGGCTAAAGTTCTCCCCAGAAAAAGGATGCTAGGGTTCAAGTGGTTAAGGTAAAAAGATCACACAAAGATTTGGCGGACCCCCTGTAGTAACTCTGAGGACCCCCTAGGGGTCCCGGACCCCCTGTTGAAGACCCGTGGTCTAGTGACCACAGGAGAGACTGGTGACAGCCGGAATGTAGACGGCATCCCGGGAGCAGTATGGGTTGGCGCCCCCCAGCCTGTGTCTTCCGTGAGGAAGAAGCCCCACAAACCCACGGTGAGGCCTTTAAGGAGGGCCTTTCAGGCAAGCCGCAAGTTTAGCCTACAGTACCACCACGGCCCAAGACACCAGAAGGAAATGTATGTTTGGAGCGGGGGGAGTCTGGTGCAACGCTCAGGTCCTGGACCTGGTGAGACGAAGGAGGAGCCCGGCCAGGAGGCCATCCACAGAGTCTAGTCCCTCCACGTGCCAGAGCCTCTCCTCTCCTCTCCCCCAGCCCCGATATTGTAGATCTTTGCTTTTGCTGCAATAGACCGTATTCGCACGGCGGCCATATTGCCATTAAGTCAATGAAATCATAGACATATAAAGGTAGACGCCTCCTCTGGCTCTGAAGCGAGTGCATCTCTGACGCACTTCCGCTTCTGGGGGGATAGCTGGAAACTTCTGTGTGCGTCACAGAAGGGGGCGTTCGGTAGGCCAATCAGAGGAAGGTGGGGGCGGGACAACTAGATTCTGGCAAGTCCTGGAAAAGACGCGCTGTGGTTGGCCAGTAGTCAACACGCTGTGATTGGCCAGTGCCCGTTACCCCCGGAAATATGGTGGCCACCATACCAAGCATGTCGCTCCAATGAACTGCAGAGGCCAATGAGGTATCTAGGTTTCTATATCTGTGAATGAAATGCCACCCCAGTTGCCACAGCGGCGCAATGTTAAGTTCCAAAATGGCCGCCGTGTGAATATGGACTACGTCCTTCTTTGACACATACAAAACCCTCCTGGACACACATGGCCAAATGGTTTGGGCCAATTTAGCCCCATTGAGTGTTTGCAGGTGTGCTTCCTGTGTGCAAACCTATAAACTGGCCTCAACCCCACCCTGACTCTTTTAGGATCCAGAGCAGAGCCGTGGTGAGAGAGATTTGTTTGTTAGTGTTTTCCTCTGGAATAAAGAACCTTTGTATAGTTTGTGTTTTGTTGTTTGTTTGTCCACACACACAACCTAACAAGTGTATAGTTTGTATTTTTAACAAGTGTATAGTTTGTATTTTTAACACATTGGGTGCCAAAACCGTATATACTTCTTTTCAATTACAACCATGGAGTGCCAAAACCGTATATATACAGTTTTGTTTTTTTCCCCAATTTTTTTTTTCTTTTTTCCTCCATAGCAACAAGAGATATCATTTTTCGAAGATTTAGACTCCCATCCACTTCCTGGTTAACTTACGACTTCAAAAGCCTGTATCTCGGCTCCTGTGTACTTTTCTTTTTACAATGTATTTTTGACTATTTTTGACTATTTTCAACTGGCTGCAACTATGGAACGGATTTCCGAATGTTTTAAATTTTTTTCCCTCCGATTGTACGAGACCTCTATATAATGAATGGATGCTTTTTTTTTTACATGGATTTGCTCGTCGTGGATTCTAGCGCTTTAAACAGTAAAGTGCAGTCAATGGGGAGAATGCTGGCACCCAACGTAAGTTGATATGAAAAAATGCTGGCACCCCATGTGTTAACAAGTGTAGCCTATAGTTTGTATTTTCAACAAGTGTATAGTTTGTACACACACACACACACACACACACACACACACACACACACACACACACACACACACACACACACACACACACACACACACACACACACACACACACACACTAAAAAGTGTGCACCATTGATAGGCATGTGCCACAGAACAATGACTGTGTGGTCACACACACTGTCACAATGAACCTTTAACTAAAGTTTAGTATTTTGTAACTATTTTTTAATTATTGTCTTTGCAGCTTTTTGTACGTGCCCCCACCTCAACCTGTTTGAAGGGCCTGGTTTGTCCCCCACCCAACAACCTGTCACCACTGGTAAATGAAATGCATTCCCTTCATACGATACGTACATATATAGTTGTATGTATCACAGATTTCATTTCGACTACAACAATGTATTACAAAGCAATGTACATAGACTTTTTAAGTGTTATTGCATTACTAAAAAGTATATTCTACTTAACCCATTGAGACCTGAAGCCGATTCTACATGTCTCCTAAATCTCATCAGTGGCGCTCAAACTTTTTCATGTCAAGGACCCCTAAAATGATATGTATGTGGCCGCGGACCCCCATCAAAATATTTTGTTCCACGAACCCCCCAGAAGCAAAGATTTGAGTTAAAAATGTTCGCTTTAAAAATATATATATTCAAAGATTTGCACACATTTTCACGATTTTGAAAAATCGTGAAAATGTGTGCAAATCTTTGCACACATTTTACGCGGCACTACGTAGCTCGTAGTGCCGCGCTACGAGCTTGTAGATCTGTTATTCTTGAATAGCCTAAAGTGTAAAATAATGCTTTTTAGCTCAAATCTAAAAATGACACAGTTCCAGGTCTTAATGGGTTAAAATGTAATAGTAGAGAAGTTGGACAACAAATTTGTAGATTTTGATTATTATCACAAAACATACATTAACCACTACAGCCCTGCAGTATATACATTTCGGCCATTTGAAAATAGCTGATCTACAAGCTCAGAACGCGTCGTGATGCGTTCTGACTCTTATGGATATGAAGCATCAACTGACGGTGAGAAAACGATAATGTTACTTCCGCCGAATTAGTTACATTTTCACCAGAAACGGACTGTATCAAATATGAGTGACTGACTATCATAAACGATACTGACAATAGCGAACGAAACGATCCCTGACAATATCGCCGAGACAGTTTGTTCCTTTATTTTTGGACCACAATTCTTATATGAGACGATTCTATTATGACCCCAATGTTATTCTCCATAGAGACATTACTTTACGACCCTTAAGTACTTGCTTATGGTAGTCCATCGTATCCGATGATGACTTCTACTTCTTCCTTTGAGTTTTGAGGTGACTGAAGTCCAATGCGAGAGCCACGTACATTGTCTATTGCAGTGTGGGCATATCGTCACCTTGCTAAACTAATGGTCTAAGTCATGTTTTGAGGAAAATTATATTTTTGCCTAAGTCAGCTCCTCATACCTCCTTTCCTAATGGAAAAGGATCATGCTGTTCACTTTTGCCATAACAGTTTTGTTCACACTGTTTGTATAGGACGTTTAGATGGAGACTAGGGATGTTAACAATTAATCTATAATCTATAATCGATTGCCGTTAAGAATGTAATTGAGTCTGTCTGTCTGTTTTCTTTCCCCCTCCACAGGCGTGGAAGAGAAGAAACTCAAGTCAAAGAAGGAGAAGATGAAGGAGAGGAGAGACCGCTGGCTCAATAGTGAGTGTCCATGACGAGGCCTCTTTTAGCCATTCATCACTGTGATGTGTTCAACATATCCATGATGAGGTCTTCATACTCACTCATTCACCACTGTGGTGTGTCCAACATACCAGTGGCGTGCACAGACATTTTGAGGGGCAGGTGCTCAAGTAAATTATACTTTTTTTTGTTTACTTGGTCTGCTCTTTTCTTCCCTCTACACCTATACCTCTTTGCCAAAAATAGCCGATCTACAAGCTCACAACGCCTCGCAGCGCGAGGCGTTGTGAGCTTGTAGATCTGCTATTTTTGGCTAAAGTTCTCCTCAGAAAAGGGATGCTAGGTTTCGAGTGGTTATGGTAAAAAGAAAAATCATATCACATAAAGATTTGGCGGACCCCCTGTATTAACTCTGAGGACCCCCTAGGGGTCCCGGAGCCCCTGTTGAAGACCCCTGCTGTAAACTGAAAAAAAAAACTTTTTC
>NC_139961.1:1847240-1872240 GCF_963454915.1 Gymnoscopelus microlampas | reverse complement strand
ATTCAATCTGGGAATGCATCTGTGTCATTTTAAATGTTTAGTTATAACCATTATTTTGTACTTTGGGCTATTCAAAAATAGCAGATCTACAAGCTCCGCGCTATGAGCTTGTAGATCTGCAATTTCTTTTCAAAAATCTTGAACATTTTAGCAAATCTTTGAATATTGAATATTTTTTTGAAACATTTTTAACTCAAAAATTTGCTTCTGGGGGGTCCCTGGAGCAAAACCTTTTCATGTCAAGGACCCCGCAAAATTATGTTTTTGGCCCGCCGACCCCCATCAAAATATGTTGTTCCAGGGACCCCCACCAGTTTAAAAATATATATATATGTAGGCTATTCAAAGATTTGCACAAATGTTCCAAGATTTTTCAAAAAACAGCAGATCTACAAGCTCGTAGCTCGTAGCTTGTACATCTGCTGTTTTTGAATAGGCAAAGTGTGAAAAAAAATATGGTTGTGGCTAAAATGAAAGTGTCTTTAATACAAAACAATGTCATTTACATATCAGTATTTCTGTGTATTTTTCTGTTCCAGAGAAACGGAGAGCAGCCGTTTGGGCGAGGCAGTGAAGAGCCTGGCCTCCAAGGCCAACCCTCTGGCAGACATCGCTGAGCAGCTGAGGAAGAGGATGAAACAGGAGGAGGAAGGAGGATGACCCAGTTACCCCCCCCCCACCCACCCCCACATAGAAGAACCCCCTCCAGCTGGCTCACACACTGCCCCCCCCCCCCCTTTTTTCCACCTAAAGAACGTTGGTTCTAGAACCCCGGTTCCGTTTAGTAGATTCTTGGAACCCCGTAGGTGCTTTTCACGGGAACCGGCGGCCGTGAACCCGCGGCTTGCGTTTTTTCCACCATGTTTTAAGCAGAGCCGTTGTAGTTTCGGGGCGGCATACAGTAGCTGAGCCCGTTTGGGGAGCAGGAATCCCCAATTTGAAATCCCAAACTCTGACAGTATACAGTATACTGTCAGAGTTGAGGGGAGACCTCCAAATGTAAAAGTTTGAGAACCATTGAGTTACAGTTTCCCTTTTCTTTAGTCTTTGCCATTGTTTATATCGCATCTGCATCTTCCAAACCTGTAGAATAGTGACACGGCCACTTTGGTTCCCAGAAAAAAAAAGTTATTTTGGTTCCACTTCCGAACCAACTTTTTAGGGTTCTGAACCCAATTCATTTTTCACTCTGAACTGGTTCAGAATTAGGCGGGGGGAAAAGGAACGGAACCAGTTCAACCTACGGTGGAAAAGGGTGGGCCCACTGTGAGCCGAGAGGCAGAGACTTTACCGACCGAGCCCACCTCACATCATGGTCGACCTTCCCCCCCAAGCAGCAAGCGTGTTTGAGGCGTACTGACTGTCCTCTGTTCCTGGATTATGTGTCAACCACGGGCAGGGCCAGAGTGGGACTCCAAATCTGGCCGGGAGATACACGCCCACCCAGGCCACCCTGCGCGCGCGCAGCGCGCGGCGATTTTTTTGGGGGGGCCTTATTTTTGGGGGGCCTTACAAAAGGGGGGCCT
This sequence comes from Gymnoscopelus microlampas, assembly GCF_963454915.1. NCBI lineage: Eukaryota > Metazoa > Chordata > Actinopteri > Myctophiformes > Myctophidae > Gymnoscopelus > Gymnoscopelus microlampas. Next base: position 1,870,714 of record NC_139961.1, on the reverse strand, counting down.
TTTTGGGGGTTAAAGGTAGTGGGGAGGCCTGCAGCTGCACTGAGCTGCAAGCAACACTGACTGCATTGAATTGAAATTGACTGTGGTTGGCCTGGCCTGAGCTTAGGAGAGATTTTTTTTTTCTGCATCACTGAAGCGCCGCGCTGGCTGTGGATGGCTGGCCTGACCTGATATTTTTTTTTGATGCAAAAAAAAAAAAAAAATGTTTTTTTTTTTTTTTTCAGGCAGGCCACTAGAGGGCAGGCCACCGGGAATAGTCCCGGTCCTCCCGACGGCCAATCCGGGCCTGACCATGGGACAAAGACACTTTGACAAGACGCCTTCACTACAGCCCAGCCCCCCGGGTCTGTGGTCTCTTTGTTTTAACCCTTTAAGCCCTGAAAAAGCATCTGTGTCACTTTTTGATTTGAGCTAAAAAGCATTATTTTACACTTTGGGCTATCCGAGTGCCGCGCTACGAGCTTGTAGATCTGCTATTTTTGAAAAATCGTGAAAATGTGTGCAAATCTTTGAATATATATTGTTTTAAAGCGAAAAATGTTAACTTGAGTCTTTGCTTCTGGTGGTCCCTGGAACATATATTTTTAAATGGGGGTCCGCGGCCAAATACATGTCATTTCGGGGGTCCTTGACATGGAAAAAAGAACCACTGATATTATGGCGACATAGGTTTTTTCAAAAAACTGTTGAATCCCCCAGAAGCAAAGATTTGAGTTACAAATGTTCGCTTTTGTAACTCAAATCTCAAGATTTGCAAAACTTTTTTTTTTTCAAAAACAGCAGATCTACAAGCTCGTAGCTATGAGCTTGTAGATCTGCTATTTTTGAAAAGCCAAAGTGTAAAATAATGCTTTTTAGCTCAAACCAAAAAGTGACACAGATGCTTCTTCAGGGCTTAAAGGGTTAAAGGACTATAGTTCACCCCAAAAAAAGGGCTTATTTTCTATCAATTACACGCCCCACGAAGCCTTGAATTCATGGAGATCGTTTAGTTTTTTCGTCGCATTCCTAAGCCAATAATTTGATGACCGGTGGAGTCTCCAGTATAGGAGACATTATAATAGCACATACATGGGCAACTGGCGGCCCGGGGGCCACATGCGGCCCCCACCTTCACTTAATGCGGCCCGCAGGTTAATATCAGAATACTATATAATATATAGATAGATTATTGATTTCAGCTGTAACAATGCCAAACATGCAAACATGACCCGCTTTAATCTATATTAGTAGCTTGATGATGACTAGCATTAAAATTATATTGTCTTTTTCATGTCCAACGTATTTGTATTTAAGTTCATAAAGTTAACATAAGTATAACTAAATGCATTTGAAATTAAATCAAAATGTTACTTTTCAGGATCCCAATTCAAAAAGTCGCCAAAATGGCGGATCTACAAGCTCAAAACGCGTCGCACTGCGACGCGTTTTGAGCTTGTAGATCGGCTATTTTTGCTACTTTTGTGTGACAATAGCCCGACAGTATATGCAACGTGGCCCTCTAGTGTGAGTGTGGAAATACAGTGGCCCCTCTCCATCATCAGAGTTGCATCACCCCTGTAATAGCATCTCTCCGCCGGTCATCGAATTATCGGCTTAGGAATGCGACGATAAACTAGGCTTCGTGAGGTGTGTAATTGATAGGAAATGCGTCATTCTTGTGGGTGTAACTACTCCTTTAAGCTCAGCCTGAGGGAGGAGAAAAAAAGTGAATGCTGAGAAAGCCAATTAGGTGGGTCGTCTTTGGATATTACCACACCCACGTTTCCACACATACAGTTAGTAATCCAATGGTGCTTAAATTAAAAAAAGACACAATTTCTATGTTGATTTTGTTGCTGTCATAATTATTCATCAGAATCTATCTACATGCATAGCTTTAGTTCAGAATCTATCTACATGCATAGCTTTAGTTCAGAATCTATCTACATGCATAGCTTTAGTTCAGAATCTATCTACATGCATAGCTTTAGTTCAGAATCTATCTACATGCATAGCTTTAGTTCAGGATCTATCTACATGCATAGCTTTAGTTCAGATCAACGACGTGCGGCCAGACCGCACCGCCATGGTCATCTTTATCTGTGTGACCACTTAAACCATTATTTTGTGCTTTGGCCATTCAAAAATAGCAGATCTACAAGCTCATAGCGCGGCACCGAGAGCTTGTAGATCTGATATTTTTGAAAAATCTTTGAATATAAATATATTTTTTTTAAAGGGAGGGGGGGGGGTATTTTGCCGCCGACCCACCCCCCCCCCCCCCCCCCCCCCATCTAAAAATGGTGTTTGTGCCAGCCAGGGACCCCCAGAAACTCTTTCAAGATTTTTTTTAAAGTAGCAGATGTAGCTTGTATATCTGCTTTTTTTTTAGAACCACTGATTCCTCTAATTCCTAAGAGTTTTCTGAAAAAACGTATGCTATTCTCAGTTCAAAAATGTCCAAATCCGCAGCCTTCCAAGAAAAGTCGAGAGAGAGAAGACAAGTCGGACATTAAAAACTAGGTATAAAATACCTCAAATGTGATCAGTGTTGAATATAATAAGTGTTTATTAATTAATTGGTCAAGAGTTACAGGTTCAGAGTAGAGAAAGGAGAGAGCGTAACAATAAGAACCGCCATCAATACAGACATAGCTCACATATAGATGTTAAAGTGACGACCAGAGTCGGCCTCACCCTCCAGACGGGCACCGGTATGATTAGGTTTGAGGTAAGAAAAGCCCAATCAATAGACACGGCTCCAGCCATTAGCAGTCATAAATAATGGATGCAGAGGGTAGATCACAGTGTCAAATTAAAAGTAATGCTATCTGTGTGTGTGTGTACACGAGCGTGCGTTTGTGCAGTGAAGACGGTTAAATATCTGAAAATATTTCGGGTCATAAGAAAGATTTGTATTAAAAAAAAAAGTCAGCTCAGAGGAGTAATTAGAAATGTCTTGCTCAGGGACATCCTGGCTTGCTGCTGTGGTCGTTTTATATGTGTTGCTTGCATGATCATCCATCCATCCATCCACCAGCCTGCAAGAGGAGACCTACGAGGTCCAAGAGTTCCAGGCCGAGCTGCAAGCACCGCAAGGAGGAGATGAGGCAGTCGTTCGTCCAGCGCGTGAAGGAGAAGCAACTCTCCACCCCCCCCAAAACACGCACAAACTCCCACAAAAGCAGCCTACTTTACCATACAACCATTTAATGACTTTAAAACAGATATCTGTTGGAATTAAAACCTTCCTCAACATTAGAACTGTGTTAATATGGGGAAAAAAACGACGAAAATCAAACTTATTCATACTCATTTTTCTAGCCACAGTCACATAATGTGAAATGTGTCCTCTTCACTATAACAACTAGCAGCCTCAAATCACTCTTAAGCATACACCATATTGCAGGCCCACTAACCACTCAGCTATGGCACTTTCATTAAGATGTAATGTTACAAATTGAAAGGAAACAAAAGGCAGACTCTAGCTTTACAAAATGTAAGTTGTAAAACATAAAAAAAAGTCAGGCTATACTCATTTAAAAGGTGTTAAATTATCATTTTTATCCCCCCCATAAGCTCTATATTTTGGATTTGTGATCTAATCATTGCTATGGTTTTGTAGGGAAGTGACAGTCTGTGGCCAACTACAGTGGTTGAGCCTTGAACCTGTAACCTATGGCGCACCAGGCAGTCACACTAACCATTCACCTACAGCTTACCTTTGAACCTGTGAAACATGTTCTTGTCAAGAACCCCCAAATTGACATTTATTTGGCAGTGGACCTCATGTGAAAAGAGAAAAAGTAGTGTCAGGGCCCCCCATGACAAAACTTTTAAAGAATATACATATTTATTCCAAATGTGTTCATATTGTCAGAGTTAAGAATCAAACTCATAACCTTTGGTTTCTCAGGCAGGCTCTTAATCCAGTGGACCACTGTGCTGTGCTAAGGATTGAAGGCCAAATAGAAAAGCCAAAGGCTTCGTTTCCATTGGGGTTCATTAACATTCAAACATCTAGACAAGCAACAGCACTACAAACCATAGACAAAATATTATGCTGTTAAGATCCTTTTTTTTGGTATTGTGTGTTGTTTGTCAAAGACGAATGGAGACCTTATCACAGTCAGGCAGTTGATAGCTCAGTGTGTAAGACACTGCCTGCATAATCCAGAGGCTGTGGGTTCAAGCCCCGCTCGCTCTTTACCAGGAATCTTTCCTTTACAAGGAAAGGTTCAGGGTAAGGAGTGAGTGAGGTTTGAACTCACACACCCAGAAAGCCTTAAAAGCAACACAGAAAGCAGTGAATTTCAGCCGGTACTGATGGCCTAGCGGACTAAATTCAAGTCACAAGGACTGGCATTGCCATGCCAGATACTAGTCGAAATAAGTTGCGCCAGTGTCGAGTACCGAAGATCATCTCATCCGTGCGTGAGCGGGGTGAGCCCGGGGGATCACTCCCCCGTGGTTTCCAGACAGTACAGCGGAGGGGGTTATAGGAAAAATATAAACGGGCAGCTGAAATATTACAGAGAGATGGATGAAGGGGCGTAGCTAGAGAGAAAGGGGTGGAGCTAGGGGGTGGAGTGTAGTAGTATATTCTAGTAAGTATAGTAGTTATAGTAGTAAGTATATTAGTTTAGTAGTAAGTACTATATTAGTTAGTTATATAGTAGTAAGTATATTAGTTATATAGTAGTAAGTATGTTATATAGTAGTAAGTATGTTAGTTAGTTATATAGTAGTAAGTATATTAGTTAGTTATATAGTAGTAAGTATATTAGTTAGTTATATAGTAGTAAGTATATTAGTTATTTATATAGTAGTAAGTATGTTATATAGTAGTAAGTATGTTAGTTAGTTATATAGTAGTAAGTATATTAGTTAGTTATATAGTAGTAAGTATATTAGTTAGTTATATAGTAGTAAGTATGTTAGTAGTAAGTATATTAGTTAGTTATATAGTAGTAAGTATATTAGTTAGTTATATAGTAGTAAGTGTTATATAGTAGTAAGTATATTAGTTAGTTATATAGTAGTAAGTATGTTAGTTAGTTATATAGTAGTAAGTATATTAGTTAGTTATATAGTAGTAAGTATATTAGTTAGTTATATAGTAGTAAGTATGTTATATAGTAGTAAGTATGTTAGTTAGTTATATAGTAGTATGTTATATAGTAGTAAGTATATTAGTTAGTTATATAGTAGTAAGTATGTTAGTTAGTTATATAGTAGTAAGTATATTAGTTAGTTATATAATATAGTAGTAGTAGTAATATAGTGTAGTAGTAAGTAGGACACTGTAGAGAATTGAACCTAACGAAACATTAATATTCTGGTCGTTTCGGTAAGCCTGGAACTGGATGGACTGGCATTATTTGTGAGCAGGGCACTTACACCACCCAGAGAATACCATATGATGCACAATACACATTGAATACCGACCACAGGTTATTAATAAGAGGCAGAGACGTGGGTTTCCAGTTTAAAAATGATGTTTGTTTGTTTTTATTTATAATTCAAGGCAGAATAAGCATCTAAAAATGGAAAGTTCATGAAGTTTAGGAAATATATTTATTTAGCAGCAATTTCACAACTAATGAAAACATAGTACAAATATCTATCAAAAAGGGGCATTAGCTAAGATACCAGTAGCCGGGGGGTATAGGTGGGAAAGAGGGGTTTCACTGCCATCAAAAGCGCACACAAGCACTTCACTCACTGTAAGACAAGAGAGAAATATATTAAAATACACACAACACTGGATTCTTGATCATGCACTGAAGCTAAATACAAAACCCCAATACTACACCCGTGACCACCCACCTATCGGCCTTCTAATTATCAGTGAGAACAGCTGGTTTGCACAAACAATAAACCAAAAATAATAAGGACAAAAACAGCAGAGGCAAACGGAGCTTCTAACTAAACAAAGGGACATAATAACCTGATCAATGACTTAAAACAAAAACTACTATGTGCGCAGCGACCTCCATAAAGTGGCACAGACTGGACGGACACCGGGAGCACCTCCGTTTACAAGGAGGTCGGGAGAGCAGTTAGGACAACATTAGGTTTCTCCAAGCTCACACATCAATACATAGTTATGGTACCTTAAGAAAGACACGGAAACGGTGCCACGACCAGCCAGACAAACAAACCAGCGGCCACGTACAGCTGCCTGTTGATTACGGGGGGCGTGACGTTGCGTTGCTAGGGGCAACCAGCATAAAGCTCAACCCACTACAATCTGAAAAGTTGAAGTGGGACATTCTGCATAATGAGTACTTTTGGTACTTGGATAACAATGACATGAGTGAAAATGTAGGCTATTTTATTAGTTAGGGAACAGGAGTTCGTCACATTTTATATACCTAGAGAGACGTTAATACAATGAATTGGCGTCTGATATAAACTATTCACCCTGGGAACGAGAATGCGTTGATCTTGTGCTGCAAAGTGTAGACGCTGCCTTCATGATCTGACCTAAACTCCGCTCATTCTTTACCCTCTACTGCCCTCTAGGGGCTACAGAAGCACTAGTCAAAAGCAACACAGAAAGCATCAGGTTTAGCCGGTACCAATAGCGTGGCGGACTAAGTCATAGCACAAGGCCTAGCAGTTCCACCAACAGGCTAGGGCTCGTCGCACTAAGGGCCGCGGGTTCGAATCCTGGTTTGCACCCAAGTCAAATCCAGCTAAGTCCCGTGAAGCAAGGTACTGAAGATTGTCCCGACCATGCGAGAGCGGGGAGGGTGGGGGGGTTTGTTCCCCCTGGTTTCCAGACAATAAAGGGGAGGGGTTATAGAAAAAATATGAATGGACAGCTGAAATTTTACATAAAAATTGAGAGAGGAAAGAAGGGTTGTGGCTACAAAAAAAAGATGTGGGGTTATTTAGTTTTTGAATGTTACACCACTAATAGTTGCAGTCACGACAGTCTATAATAATTATATTATAATTATATTATATAATGTACTGTAGTTAATGACCACATTTAGACATGTCTTTCTTTGAACTATTCCATAAATATGATCTAATGGCCAATAATGAACCAAACTAGGCACCACAATTACAATACAGATCCTGTACAGTTACACGGCACATGTTTAAACCAGTTGAATTAAAGGTAATTCAATGTTTGTAAGTGTCCCCATTCACTGCTGTCTGAAGCGTTCCTGAATGGCTGGGGAGGAAAAAAGGGACAGACCGACAGACAAAGCCTCCTTGGGTCAAACATGTGACACAGATACAAAACAAACCCATAAAAAAATACAAACAACATGTTATCAACAGCAACATGGTCATGGTCATAGGGCTGGGGGTTAATCTACTTGATTTAATCAATTAGACAAAAAGTCAATTCGAATTTGTTGATTTGTAGATTTAAAAAAATGTAAAAAATATATATAAATGTGTAATCGATAAGAGTTTTGAAAATAATGGATAGCTGCAGCCCTAGTTTGAAGTGTCTGCTGTTGATTGTACTGGAATCTTGTCATTTAAGTATACTTGATTCAAAAGCTGCACAATGTGTCCAAAGAATTAGTGCACTTACAAATGCCCATGTTTACTAATTATGAGGTTTTGTTCAAGGAGGTCATAGAAAAAAGGATTTGGAAGGAAATAAAGCCTGTGAGAAATGGGAGTATATATCCTTGACATGAAAAGGTTTGAGAACCACTGGTTCTCAAACCAGTTTTCATGCCAAGGACCCCCAAAATGAAATGTATTTGGCCGTGGACAAATCTGTTGTTCCAGGGACCTGTGATTGTGATGCTATATTAACAGTAACACATTCCCTTACACCTTACACCATACAGTTTGTAAACCTGGTTTAAACGGAATGTGTTGTCTTCAAGTCTATGCCTATGTCTATTAACCTATTCAATCCAGGAACACATCTCTGTCATTTTTAGATTAATTTGGCTATTCAAAAATAGCAGATCTACAAGCTCATAGCGCGGATCATAGCGTAGATCTGCTATTTTCTTTTTTGAAAAATCGTGACAATTTGTGCAAATCTTTGAATGTATACTGTATATACTTTTGAAGCGAACATTTGTAGAATCCCCCAGAAGCAAGCAAAAATGTTTGCTTTAAAAACATAAATATTCAACGATTTGCACACATTTTTCACGATTTTTCAAAAATAGCAGATCTAAAAGCTCATAGCGCTTGGTGCCGTGCTATGAGCTGAATAGCCAAAGAAATCTAAAATGATACAGATGCGTTCCCGGTCTTAATGGGTTAACCTCCTGCAGCCCAGGTTGCTGGTCATGGTGTCCAGTATCACTGGCACCATGCTGTGATCACGAGCACGGCCACGTTGTGCCACCATCAGCTTCACCGTGCCAGTAGCCCAGGTTCCCGTCGATGAGCAGCACCACTGGGGCCGGGGGAAGGGTGGTGGCCAGGACCTGTGGTACAGTCAGGCTTTATTTCTGTTGCATTAGCATTAGTTTAGGGGTTTATAATAACAATACATCAATTTAAACACTTTTGCAGTAAAATATGTCTGCATTTGATCCATTTGATGTATGGAAGACCTTAGAGATGTTGTGTGGTTGTAGCTCCTCTCCAGTAGGGGGAGCTGTTTGTCACTGCTGGGGAAAAAACCTGACCCTGAAACATGACAGTCATACCATGACAGTCATGGAACCACTTGTTCCTGGTTTGCGAATGTTTTACATTTACAACTGCCACATCTACATTAACGTTCACATTTCAAATATAAAGTGCTTAGCCCCAAGGCACGGATGTTACAAGTTAAAGCGCACCGGTCTAAGTACCCGTATCTTCTGTATTGTTCAATAAAACGCATTTTAATCCGATCGGCGGCCATTCTCCATTTTATTTTTTATAATGTATTAGGGTGCAATACATCTTCCAACCAATAGGGTCACGTGGTTGAAAGTATCAGAGAAAATTCTGAGAAAATGGCCACCAATCGGATTAAAGGCTTCTTATTGAACAATACGGAAGACACAAGCACTTAGACCAGGGGCGCTTTAACTTGAAACATCCGTGGCCGTGGGTTCAGCACTTTATATTTGAAATCTGAATGTTTATGTAGATGTACAAGTTGTAAATGTACAAACCTCGCAAACCAGGAACAAGTGGTTCCATGACGCTTGTAACAGACAAGCATCATGTGAACCATGTCTACACTGGCTTCAAGCATGTCCTGTTTAAATCCTCTCATTGTGATTCACAAGATTAGCATTAGTTTAGGGGTTTATAATAACAATACATCAATTTAAACACTTTTGCAGTAAAATATTTTTACATAAGAATCCATTTGATGTATGGAAGATCTTAGAGATGTTGTGTGGTTGTAGCTCCTCTTAAAAAGGTTAAAAACATACATTTTTAACCATTTTGTACCAAACCAACGTAAACAAAGCTGTGACAATGTGACTCACCGCTCAGTGTGTTTACAGATGTGATATGTAATATGTAAAGGACTTGTCTCTCTGGCAGCAAAACAAACACACTGACTGTTGACCTGGATGTGACATCATACACAACACCCTGAGCCCACAAACCCAAAAGACAGCGCGCGAGCGCCATCTAGTGGACTGGCTGTATTCCATCACATGTGTGAATAGATAACGGCAGTGTGTCTCTCAACTGCTACTGTGCTTCATGTAAAATCCTGCTGCAAGCAATTATGTATCTGAATATTTTCAAAAAGCACTGAAATGTTAAAACTAGCGTTTCTAAGAAGGGGGAGTATGTGACACAGATGAGTTTGATTGCTTGCATGCAATAGCTGCTTCTGTTGATGCACATTTCTCATCATTTCATTTTTCAGTTTGCAAAAAGCACACTGCACACATAATAAATGTAGGCTAATTAACAAATTACAAGTGGTTTAATGATATGATATTATAAGTGCAGATAAGTGGAGTGGAGCCTGGTTTGAAGCCAGCATAGGCAGGAGTAGGGTCAAGCTCACCGCTGTAGGCTCTGTATAGCGTAGACCTGGAATAACAAATAAGTGATCAATTGGCATTTTTGTAACACAGTGTAGTGCAGTGTGCCCGTTTACACCAATCTAATCCACTTTATTTATAAAGCACATTTAAGGTAAGGTAAGGTAAACTTTCAATTCAATAGTCCCTCAGTGTGTGTGTGTGTGTGTGTGTGTGTGTGTGTGTGTGTGTGTGTGTGTGTGTGTGTGTGTGTGTGTGTGTGTGTGTGTGTGTGTGTCTGTGTCTGTGTGCATGTGGATGTACTTAAGACCTGGAACGCATCTGTGTCACTTTAGATTTCTTTGGCTATTCAAAAATAGCAGATCTACAAGCTCATGGCGCGGAACCGAGTGCCGCGCCACAAGCTTGTAGATCTGCTATTTTTGAAAAATCGTGAAAAAATATTTTGTATATTTAAAAAAGAAATCTGTTTTATGATTTAGAATACATTTTTAAGAATCACCTCAGGTCTTAATAGGTTAAAGTAAAGGACAGTACTTGGAGAGAGAGAGAGAGAGACGAGGAAGAGATGCAGTTCCACCTGTATGCATTCCGGTTTCACATCCACAAGGAAACACATACTCACAAAACATATTTATTTACATGTATATCTTTAATAAAGATTTGGAATGTTTTTGAATTACTGATGAATTAAACATGGACAAGTTTCAGCCAGGCACCTTAAAGCTGTAGTTTACACCTTTAGGCTGTAGTTCACACCTTTAGGCTGTAGTTTATTTAGTGTGTTTTTGAGTTTAGAGTTGTTAGTGTATAGTACGCGGCACGCCTGCACCCTCTGCTGTGTGCAGTCAAGCCCCCAGAACCCCAGTGGGTTGCATTGAAGCGCATATGGACATGCTGGCCATTCATGGGTACTGCAGCTTAAAACGGCCCGGGGCCCACTGACTGACTGTACATGAACGAGCCAAAACGCTTTCGACCAATGGGGGCTCGACTCACGAGCTTGCGCACGGGGGCTGTGCACCGAGGTGACGCAAAACGCGTCGCAGAAGCACCAAATAGGCCCCGCCCATCACATTTCTCAACCCGGAAGAAGGGGTGATTATGGCCCATTATGCGCTGTGTGAGCAACTCAATGCTACCCAAACCAGTGAAAATACCCCAGGGGTCTTCAACGTTTTCAGGCCAAGGACCCCCTAGCTGAGAAAGAGATGACGCAGGGACCCCCTCTATATTGTATACAATAGTGTTTCAGATTAAAGTTTTTTTTTTTTACTTAGTCTGCTCTTTTTTCCCTCTACACCTATAGCCTCTTTGTAGATCTGCTATTTTCGGCTAATGTTCCCCTCAGAAAAGGAATTCTAGGGCTCAAGCGGTTCATGTAAAAAAAAAAAAAAAAATCCTATCACAGAAAGATTTGGCGGACCCCCTGTAGTAACTCTGAGGACCCCCTAGGGGTCCCGGACCCCCTGTTGAAGACCCCTGAAATACCCGATCTACAAGATCACAACGCGTCGCATGATCGACGCGTTTCATTTTATTAATGAAAATCTTTTGGAAAAAAATAAAAATATGTATTTTTTATTTTTCGAAAATATTTCGAAATAATAATTGCAAAAAATGAAAAAAAAAAAAAAAAAATGAAAAAAAAAAAAAAAAAAAAGTACAACTCATAAAAATGGGTCCGCGACCCAAAAAATGGGTCCCCAGCCACAGTTTGGGCAACACTGGTGTAATGGTCCTGTTGTTCTGAGTGTGTAATGTTTCTATTGTTTATGTGTATAATGTGTGTGTTTGTTTTTATATCGGATTTAGTGTGTGTGTGTTATTTGTATTTAGTGCATGTGTGTGTGTGTGTGCGCACGTTTCTTCACTGTGTCCACCAATAGACGATGCCCACGGAGGCCAGTAGACCAATCAGAGAGCTGGTGGCCGAGGAGGGGGCGGAGTTACACAGGTCAGAGTTGCAGCACTTGAAGGTAAAACTGGAGACCTGAAAATGATGTAAAAAAAATATAAATAAAGGATCAAATATAATATAAAAAGTATACTTTAATATAATATAAAAAGTATACTTTAATATAATATAAAAAGTATACTTTAAATAATATTCAAGTATTATACATGGCCGTCCTTTTGGGATATGGGAACAATATCGCCAGGAAACACAAGGCCATCCCTTTGGGATATGGGAACAATGTTGCTAGGTAACACAAGGCCATCCCTTTGGGATATGGGAACAATGTTGCTAGGTAACACAAGGCCATCCCTTTGGGATATGGGAACAATGTTGCTTGGTAACACTAGGCCATCCCTTTGGGATATGGGAACAATGTTGCTAGGTAACACTAGGCCATCCCTTTGGGATATGGGAACAATGTTGCTTGGTAACACTAGGCCATCCCTTTGGGATATGGGAACAATGTTGCTAGGTAACACATGCATTAATGGGAACGACATAAAGATCATCAATGTTTTTTTTAACATTAGCTTAAAGTTATTGTTAAATAACCAGCCATAGGCTCTGAGACCAGCAGCCGTATAGAAAAGAAAATGGGCCTCTTTCTTACTTGCTCCGTTCCATTTCGTGTAGCACAGTGGTTCTTACAACCTTTTTTTTTCATTTCAAGGACCCCCATAACTCTGAGAGTTACAAAGTGAAAAAAAAAAAAAAAGAGAGTTTGGAGCGACAAAAATAGTCGAATTACAGTAGCTTTACGCACTAGGCTCCATTTTAGCTGTGGGAGGGGTCTTTAGTGGGAGGGGTCTGCAGTGGGAGGGGTCGGCAGAATGGAGAACAGGGGCTTCTATGGAAAAAGTCAACTGCATCAGGTATGTTGGTGAGTGATTATAGGCAGATACAACCCACATGTGTTTTGGTCTGGATCTCTCCTTTAACCTGGAACTGTGTCATTTTTAGATTTGAGCTAAAAAGCATTATTTTACACTTTGGGCTATTCAAAAATAGCAGATCTACAAGCTCTTAGCGCGGCACCGAGTGCCGCGCTACGAGCTTGTAGATCTGCTATTTTTGAAAAATCGTGAAAATGTGTGCAAATCTTTGAATATATATTGTTGTAAAGCGAACATTTTTAACTCAAATCTTTGCTTCTGGGGGGTCCCTGGAACAAAATATTTTAATGGGGGTCCGCGGCCAAATACATATCGTTTTGGGGGTCCTTGATATGAAAAAGATTGAACACCACTGATATGGAAACATACGTTATTCAGAATACTGTTGAGATTTAGGAGACGTGTAGAATCGGCTTCAGGTCTCAATGGGTTAAAGGACTTAGGACAGAATAGAACAGGACAGAATAGAACAGGACAGAATAGAACAGGACAGAATAGAACAGGACAGAATAGAACAGGACAGAATAGAACAGGACAGAATAGAACAGGGCAGAATAGAACAGAACGCTAGACTTACGTGAGGAAACATCTGAGAGAGTCGACTGTACTCACAGTCTGAATATTTCAGACACTGACGGAACGTCTGACCACCTGGACAGACAAACAAACAAACAAACAAACAAACAAACAAACAGACATATTTATTATCTAATAAAAACTATTTAAATATCTCTTCTATCTTTCGTTTAATAAACGTCAAACTAATAATTGATATTATACAGTTTATATTTTGGTCTGAGGGTGGCGCTAGAGGGAAGGTCAAGGGGTTGGTTACAACTAACAGTTTTAAATGGTTAATTTTGGCCACTCTGATAAAGAGTGAGACAGGCGTCTCACCTCTCTGATACACAGTGAGACAGGTGTCTTACCTCTCTGATACACAGTGAGACAGGCGTCTCACCTCTCTGATACAGAGTGAGACAGGCGTCTCACCTCTCTGATACACAGTGAGACAGGTGTCTTACCTCTCTGATACACAGTGAGACAGGTGTCTTACCTCTCTGATACACAGTGAGACAGGTGTCTTACCTCTCTGATACAGAGTGAGACAGGCGTCTCACCTCTCTGGTAAAGAGTGAGACAGGTGTCTTACCTCTCTGATACACAGTGAGACAGGCGTCTCACCTCTCTGATACACAGTGAGACAGGTGTCTTACCTCTCTGATACACAGTGAGACAGGTGTCTTACCTCTCTGATACACAGTGAGACAGGCGTCTTACCTCTCTGGTAAAGAGTGAGACAGGCGTCTCACCTCTCTGATACAGAGTGAGACAGGCGTCTTACCTCTCTGGTAAAGAGTGAGACAGGCGTCTTACCTCTCTGGTAAAGAGTGAGACAGGCGTCGTCATAGCTACACTCTCGTTGTTTGGTACAGCTGCCGGTGTAATCCTTACAGCTGAAACAACGGATAGCTGAGCCTGTAAAACACACACACACACACACAATATGAATACACACTACTACATGTATCTTTCTCTCTCTCACACACACACACACACACACACACACACACACACACACACACACACACACACACACACACACACACACACACACACACACACACACACACACACACACACACACACACACACACACACACACACAGTAAGGAACCGGTATGGTTAAAATCCTAAAGGACCCTAAACCCTATCGTTCTGTGATGTGTCATCTGTGCCATGTTGGATCAGAACCCTAGTCCCTACCAGACCCTAGTCCACACATGGGCAACATACGGCCCGGGGGCCGGACCCGGCCCTTTGACCATCTCAATCCGGCCCTCCAAGTCATATGCCATATGTTAATGGTTTTGAGACAAATTAATTTAACTCCAATTCATGATAATTAATTGCCATTTGAGTACATACCTGCATTCCTCCATCCTTATGTACTCAAATGTTTTATGTTTATAATGTAACAGTCTGCCGTGAGTCCATATATAATGAATGCAATGTGAATGCAATGTGTTTTATCAGTGACCTATAGAGCGTGCCAACGCGTCGTCACCACGGGGGGCGTTGGCATTGGGCGTGGCATTGGGCAATGTTAAGTCAACCTGGTTTTTAGATGTCCGCAGCTACCAAAAAACACTTGTTGACGCCCCTTTCGGGAATTTTGGCACGCTCTATAGAGTGGTGCATATCAGATAAGATAAGATACAGCATTGACGTGGATTGTTTCATGTGATCTATTCATTGTAATCTCGTACAGAGTACACCAGAGTGATACAAAAAGATAAAGAAAGATCAACATTTTGTAACTGAAAATTCTTGTTGTGAAAGCAAGGACCTTATTCTAAAGTAGTCTGGCATGTCTACCAATTTCATCCAGTTTTAACATCATTCAGCACCATGTGTTTCAAGTTTCAATTCATGTGTTTCAAGGTACAATGTGTGGCCCTTCACTCATTTTATCGAAGTCAGTATGGCCCTCTGGAAATAAATGCTGCCCACCCCTGCCCTAGTCCCTACCAGACCCTAGTCCCTACCAGACCCTAGTCCCTACCAGACCCGCTCCAGTGACTTCCTGACGCTCAAGGTTCCATTTGCTCACACAGAGCTAGCCCTTTAAGACCTGAGAACGCATCTGTGTGTCATTTATAGATTTCTTTGGGCTATTAAAAAATAGCAGATCTACAAGCTCATAGTGCCGCACTATGAGCTTGTAGATCTGCTATTTTTTTTTAAAAATCGTGAAAAATGTGTGCAAATCTTTGGATATATGTATTTTTAAAGACAACATTTCTAACTCAAATCTTGTCTTCTGGGGGATTCTACAAATGTCTTCTAAATCCTAACAGTTTTTGGAAAAAACATATTTGCTATAATATCAGTGGTCCTCAAAAATGATATGGCCATGGACCCCCCATCTCAAAATATTTTGTTCCAGGGACCCCCAGAAGTTGTAAGAGAGTCAAAAATGTTCGCTTTAAAAAAATATATATATTCAAAGATTTGCACACATTTTCAAGATTTTTCAAAAAATAGCAGATCTACAAGCTCATAGCGCGGCACTCGGTGCCGCGCTATGAGCTTGTAGATCTGCTATTTTTGAATATCCCAAAGGAATCTTAAAATGACACACACAGATGCGTTCCCAGGTCTTAAAGAGCTAGGCAAGGCAGCATTCTTGGGTCCTTTTAGGGCAATGGTTTCCAACACCTTTGTTCCAGACTGTAAGTTTTGATTCATTTCCGGCCTATCTGTCTTAGTTATTTGAATACGTTTCTCTGTCCTCTAAATCATATATTTAATATTGATGTATGTCACATAACTACATTGAAAATGAGGGCTTGCCCCTCAACTGAACTCCGGGTTGAAATAAAGGTTATGATGATTCATAAAGCATGTTTAAAAACCACCAAAGTGCTGCAAGCAGCATGAACATTATAGCACACAAAAACATCACTTTAAAAACACAAAAAGCATCAAATACAGAGCATAGGAATCCAGAGAGGACAAATAGCTGAGGTTAAAACAACGTGGGAGTTTAACAAAGCTCATGAGTTTAACAAAGCTCATGAGTTTAACAAAGCTTCATTTCTCCATGAAGACAGGAGGTTTTAAAAAGGCCAGAGAAAACAGTTTTGAGTCTGAGATGATTCTGATTCTACCACTAATAGTAGTAATAGTAGTAGTAATAGTGAATGGTATTAAAGTGTATTGATAAACCAAACGTACCCAGTAGTAATAATAGTGAATGGTAGTAAAGTGTATTGATAAAACAAACGTACCCAGTCCCATCAGAGCACAGAAGAACAGTAAGCAGAACCCCAGGGAGCACTTCATTTTCACCTCAGCACGACACAGGAGCACACTGGAGACCATACACATCATGATAGAGATATGAGAGATAATATGGAACAACATATTTTGAGATGGGGGTCCACGGCCAAATGCATATAATTTTGGGGGTCCTTGATATGGAAAGGTTGGAGCACCACCGATATAGCAACATACTGCTAGGATTTAGAAACACATTTTAGATTTATTTAAATCGTGAAAATCTGTGAAAATCTTTGAATATATGGTTTTCAAAGTGAACATTTTTAACTCAAATCTTTGCTTCTGGAGGATTCTACAAAAATGTCTTTGTAGATTTGAGTTTAAAAAAAAATATCAAAAAAACATATTCAAAGATTTGCTGTTCTACAAGCTTGTAGATCTGCTATTTTTGAATAATGCATTTTAAAGTGAAATATCCCTTTAAACGCATAGCGTTGCTGATGAACCCAACAGAGAGAGAGTTACTCACCCAGGAGACAGAGAGACCAGAGCGCTGATGTGAACTCTACTGCTGTGAGACTGGACACTGCTGACCGCCCAGCCACTGACCCTGATGCTCTCTCTGTGTGTGTGTGTGTGTGTGTGTGTGTGTGTGACACAAAGAGATGTCTTTGATAATTCAAGTGATTCTGGGTCAGCTGTTAGGATTTCAGTTTTCTCAAGAGTTGAAGGAAGTTAATTAACTCGTTCACTGCCAGAATAAATTAAACAAATAAATCATCCACTGCCGGCGATTTTTAGATGTTCTTACCTTTTCAAAATAGCATGTCTCGACAAAAATATTGTACACACATACAGTACGTTAACAAGGAAGTGTTAAATAGCTGATCTGACAGTTGAAGGTGATTATTATTATTTTTTTTACTGCTGTTAAAACTCTATATGAATGAAACATCTGGATGATTTGATGTGATTTGATCATGGATCCCT
Source organism: Gymnoscopelus microlampas (assembly GCF_963454915.1). Taxonomy (NCBI): domain Eukaryota; kingdom Metazoa; phylum Chordata; class Actinopteri; order Myctophiformes; family Myctophidae; genus Gymnoscopelus; species Gymnoscopelus microlampas. The sequence continues at coordinate 1,853,162 of NC_139961.1, read as the reverse complement.
GTCTTCCTGGGCTGAACATAAGTTAATAAAGTTCAGCCCAATTTACTGATTTTCTTCTTCCAAAAAATGTAAAAAGAAAAAGAAAAAAGGGAGTACATAAAGTACTTAGTTACTTTGTTAAGTGTTCCTGGAACACAAAAACACAATTGCAAATGCAAAAACAAAAGGTCAGGATGCAACACACAATACATAACAAAGCTACTAACATGAGGAAAAAATAAATACATACAGTAAATGTTGCGATAATGAGACATTTTAAATCATATATATATATATATATATATATAGACAAATTTGAGATTTTTTACGTTGATGATGCCAAAACCTTTGCAATTTTAGTGAAGCAAACTTCTGAATAGTCCTTTTACTCGTCTACCTGTTGTAAAATTGTTATTGGAAATTTGACTCGTAGCTGTGTGTGTCCTGTTGAGATATTGGGTTTTGTTGGCCATTCTACACAAAGTAATAGGAATTTGTCATCATCATAACCCTCTTACGGTTCACTCATTGATGCAAAAATAGGGGAGAAACGTTTGGAACATTTAGAAAGGAGCCAGAACAGGTACAGAACCAAAAAGTGGCCAGTTTTGGATGTGATTGTTTTGGATGTTTTTTGAAATATCCAGTGTGAAGCTATGGGCCCAGAATACCAAACAGATCCCCTGGACACAAACATACAAAGTACACTTAGCTCTATGCATATGTGATGAGAGATTAGACGGGACAACTTTGACTTTTGTGTCATCAATAATAATGCTGACTTCCCAGCATTATTATTTTATTTTTTCTGTTAACAGCTGGTCCAAGTTGGAAGGCTGACCCTGTTTCCCGTCAGAAGACTGTTCCTCCTGCTGTTCCTGACGCAGATGCTGTTGATGTGTATTTTATTAGCACAAAGCAATATGTTCAGCAAAACTCATCAAATTATTGGCTTAGGAATGAGACAAAAAAAACAATAAATCCTAGTCTTTTGAATAACACGCCATTTAGTTTGTGTCCTATTTTAGTCATGTGAAACTGTTTAGTCTTAGTCTAGTCTTAGTCGACTAAATATCAACATCTTTTAGTCTTAGTCAACAAAATGAACACAGGTTGGGGGTTGAAATGAAAAGGTTTGATAAAGACCTGGGTTACACATCAGGGCTCCAGATGTGAAGCTCAGCGTATGGTGGTGATGGTGATGTGACCCTGTGACTGGTGTCACCAACACATGAGATGAGAGGAGAGAGAGAGAGAGAGAGAGAGAGAGAGAGAGAGAGAGAGAGAGAGAGAGAGAGAGAGAGAGAGGACAGCTCTCTGATAAGAAGGGTTGTCCCAGACTCTGGTACTTTTTATCTCTGTACTGTAAGCAGAGCTTGTGGCAGACATTTTTGTCAAAATTCTATTTTTGCCACGGACATACAAAATGAGCGGGCAATAATATGACCAGAAGAGATTGCCCTGAACAGGTCATTCAGGGCAAAAGGAAGCTTATGGGTCCATTTGGTTCCATTTGTACACTCTCAGTCATGGGGCGACCTTCAAATAAAACGTTTGAGAACCAAACGGACTCAAGTGTTGTGTCATAGTGAATCAGTGTCATAGATATTCTGAAGAGAACCTGGAGACTTGACATTCAGTAATTGGGTCTTATGATCAAAATAAGAACATAAGAACATTATAATAAACATTTGCCACGGACACATGTGTGGGTCTACAGCACCCGTTTCAGACGCTGTCAATTCACTGAATGAGACATTATCACCTTTAATCACACTATTGATTGGTCTGAGTAGGTGAGATAAAGGTGTTTTGTATAAAGTATAGTTTTGGATACATATTGATGACCCCCTGACTGACTGTAAGTATGTTTTGATGCCAATACCTTATTTTGCACATTTTCCCCTCCTGTACAATATAGTGATCACAGGCCTGTTCACTTGTACTTAACTCAGGACAACTTGTACTTAACTCAGGAGTACTGGGCGGTGATGGTTCTTCTTCTTCTCTCCATCACTGGTTAAATGTCCGGGACCTCAGGCCACCCAGATGTGAACGTCATGGCATGGTGCTGCTGGTGACCGCGGCTGAACCCGGGGGGGGGGGGGGGGGGGTGTCACCCGTCAGATGAGACCAGAGGACACCAGAAGAGGAGGAGAGGAGAGGAGGAGAGGAGAGACAAAGAGCTTCTGTCCCGTCAACAAAGAGCTCAGCGCTCACAGAACAAAACAACCACCCCACGTCACACACCCTGCTCTGTCACTGGGTGTCCCTGAGCAACCCCACCCACCCCCCCACCCAACAATGACCTGTCTGTCTGTCTGTCTGTCTGTCTGTAGGTCTGTCTGTCTGTCTGTCTGTCTGTCTGTCTGCATCATGAGGCATTATGAAGCCTTATAGGATTCATAATCATAAATTGCACAGGGCAAATAACTGAAATATGAAAAGAAATTATTGACATTTAAAAAAAATGTATGCAGGTAATAAAAATGCAGAAATAGCATAGAAAATCTACAAGCTTACTACGCGTCACAAAGTGACGATGATAACAATGTTCAATGTTCAATAAAAGGTATTAAAACACTTTTTTTTTTTTTTTAATACATTTTTATCCCACGATTTTGTAACCCCTATTTTTTACACCCAGTGCCAATTGTCTATGTAATCCTGGGCACTACCTTCCCTCTGCCAACCTAGGGAGGCCAGGGCCGAGCTCATGCCTCCTTCAATGCATGAGAGCCAACTGACCTTCTTGTCACCGCGTGGAAGGAACACGTTATTCCAACCAGTTCCTTTCCCCTCCATCGGGCGCCCCGGCTGACCAGGGGGAGGCAGTATAGTGACCAGGATTACTACATGTTTTTGTGAGGGTACCTACCCTAGGAGACACGGGGAGAACATGCAAACTCCACACAGAGTAGGCCCTTTGGCCAACCCCACCTAGGGTGTGGGCACTGATGACGCGGAGGAGAGAACACACCACCAGCGCCCACAGCGTCCCCTGCGGGAATCGAACTATGAATTAAAACACTTTTAAACTTGACTTTCCAACAGACGGAAGCCCAGTGAATAGCGGGGGTGGAAAAAGTACTCAAATGTGTCATTTAAGTACAAGTATCAATACTGCAACATAGACATACTCTGTTACAAGTAAAAGTCCGGAATTCAGACTCGAGTAAAAGTACAAAGGTTTTGGTATCAAAATGTACTTAAAGTACCAAAAGTATAAAGAACTCTTTATGCAGGTCTCCTTTCACACATTTTTAAATGTATATATATATATATTTGAAAATAGCAGATCTACAAGCTCACAACGCGTCGCATCGCGACGCATTGTGAGCTTGTTGATCTGCTATTTTCAAATGGCCGAAATGCATATAGGGCTGAAGTGGTTATTGTATGTTTTGTAATAATAATCTAAATCTGCAAAGTAACTAAAGTTTTCAAATGATGTAAAAGTATAATATTTGCCTCTGAGATGTAGCAGAGTAGAAGTAAAATGACAGAAATTTGGAAATAGTCCAGTAAAGTAAAAAAAATACCTCAAAATGGTACTTGAGTAAATGTACTTAGTTACACGGAGACAGAAGCCCAGTGAATAGTTCTGGTTTATTTTTTTTTGCCCAAAACAAATCCAACCAATCACACATCAGATATGAACACAAACACACTGTGTATAAAGACCAATCAGAACAAAGCGTGGAAAGAGGAAGTGATGCCCCGATTGGTTCATTTAAAGACAGGAAACAGCAAGTGATCAGGCGCTTCATTAAAGACGCCTTACCTTCTATAAACAAAAGAAAATCAGACCGTCTCCAATATGTAAATTATTCATTTATATAATCATCAACTTATTATACTGCCTGCCTGCCTGTCTGTCTGTCTGTCTGTCCTTTAGAGCATTGGTTCTCAAAGTAGGGTCCGGGGACCCCCAGGGGTCCTTGAGGGAGTTCCAGGGGGTCCCCAGCTAAATGATGGATAGTTAAGAACCAAATGGACCCTAACGGGTCTGTAACTCTGAGAGTGTATAAATGGAACCCATTTGTACACTCTCAGAGTTCAATTAAAGGAGCTACACCATGAATTTAAAAAATAATAATAATATTTAATATCATATTGTTTATGTCCCTCAAACGTTTTTCAAAAGGTTTGAGCCTAAATCAAGCCTCAGATATACTCATTCCAACTAACTTCTCTCTGGCTTATAAAGCACTTTCACCTGCAATACCACATTGTCCTGTTTGGCACGGGGCGCTATTGAGACAGTCTGTTTTAGAGATCCCACTGTCTGTCTGTCTGTCTGTCTGTCTGTGTCCTACAGACAGAGTGGTGAGACAGAAGTGAGGACTGTGTGTCTTTCTGAACTGTCCACAGCCCTCCTCTAAGACACAGCGCGAGCGGACACAAATGGTACCTTATGATAATGAGCATTATTAGTGAGGACCAGTTACATGAACGTTACGTAGGCTTAAAATGGGTGAAGTGCGCCTTTAATTCTGTCTATGCTCATAGCGAGGCACCCGGTGCTGCGCTAATGAGCTTGTAGATCTGCTATTTTTGAAAAGCCAAATAGATCTAAAAAATGACACAGATCCGTTTCCGGTCTTCACACATTCGGCGCCCGAGTTTTATTTAAAAAGTGTCGTTGAGCGGCAGAGATCTCACCGTTTGTAACGCTGCGCTGTTCAGAGCTGCAGACCCCACGGCGAGCACACGCACGTAAACAATGCATGAGAGCACGCCCATGGATGGTCCTGGCTAACGCCTGGAACAATAACATCTCTCACGCGAGTCACCGTTGCGATGGGATCGCGCATCGAAAATGACTCGTTTTCCCCCACTGTAAAAAGTTAAGGAGATGCTGAGGTTTTTTATCAAGGAGATAGAATGGGAGCGGACGAGAGCCAGGCACGGTGATCCATCTGTCCCTTCCTTCTCAGAGTCACCGTGGGTCATTCCAGAGCTGCGCTAGCCCCCCCCCCCCCCCTTGTGGAAAAAAACGAAAAGATTGATTTCACGGAGAATCCCGGTTTTGGCACCCAATGTGTTAATGGATTAATTAACTCTTAAATAACTCTGTCTAAGTGACGTTTCAATGGGCGTAAATGTTAACATGAAACAAAGAGAAACGCTTTGCACACTGTTGAGCTCCAGTTCAGCAAAAACCTTCATTTTGTTTTACACCCGAGTCCAAACTGTGATGTTTGGAGCTTTGCCATCTTCATCAGAGTCTGATGAAGATGGCATCTTCATCAGAGTCTGATGAAGATCTCTGATGAAGATGCCATCTTCATCAGAGTCTGATGAAGATGCCATCTTCATCAGAGTCTGATGAAGATCTCTGATGAAGATGCCATCTTCATCAGAGTCTGATGAAGATGGCATCTTCATCAGAGAGTCTGATGAAGATGCCATCTTCATCAGAGTCTGATGAAGATCTCTGATGAAGATGCCATCTTCATCAGAGTCTGATGAAGATGCCATCTTCATCAGAGTCTGATGAAGATCTCTGATGAAGATGCCATCTTCATCAGAGTCTGATGAAGATGGCATCTTCATCAGAGTCTGATGAAGATGCCATCTTCATCAGAGTCTGATGAAGATTTCTGATGAAGATGCCATCTTCATCAGACTCTGATGAAGATGCCATCTTCATCAGACTCTGATGAAGATGGCAAAGCTCCAAACATCACGGTTACACTCAGTGTGCAATAAAAAACACAAAAATAAAGAATTGGGGCCAAACAGTGTACGAGTTTCTTTTTGTTTGACTTTTGACTGTTTTGTTTTGTTCGCTCAGCACCTTCCCGACTTGGGGTTTGGATGATCTTCCTCCTCGTTATGTAAACGTAACAAAACGTGTTCATAAAACCAGGTCAGTAGCAGATTCTTACAAAAGGACAGAGTGAACCGACAGAAGGAACGCATATCACTGCAGTCGGG
>NC_139961.1:1761719-1847040 GCF_963454915.1 Gymnoscopelus microlampas | reverse complement strand
TGATACGTGAGCATAACGGCCCATTAATTCAATCGGGGGAACGCATCTGTGGCATTTTTAACATTTCTTTGGCTATTCAAAAATAGCAGATCTACAAGCTCCATGAGCTTGTAGATCTGCTATTTTTGAAAAATCGTGAAATGTTTTGAAAAATCTTTGAGAAAAAAAAAATATATATATATATTTTTTAAAGCGTACATTTGTAACTCAAACCTTTGCATTTGGGGGGACGTCCCTGGAACAAAATGTTTTACAAATGTTCGCTTTTAAAAAAAAAAAAAAAAAAAAAAAATATATATATATATATATATATATATATATATATATATATATATATATATATATAACAAAAACAAAAACAAAGACAAATGGACGGCAAAGACAAACGGACGACGTCCTCTTGCAAACCCCACTCCGGAATTTTCCTGTCGGACGAGTGGCTACGACGTGGTTTTCGTTTTAAAATGAAACCCAGTTCAATTCCAGCTTTTCTTTTCAGACGCGTTTAAAAAACGTTCGATCATAAACATAAAAAAAGTAGCTCGTCGCTCGTCTTATTTATACGTGGTTGTGCAGCGTGCCGAGTTTGTAGATCTGCTATTTTTGGCGCAGGAAAACGGCAGACGGGGGATTGGCAATGACTGAACTGGGGGGAACATTAACGATGATAAATAGTTGTTTCAAACAAAAATACAACAAAAATACTATATACTGAATATCATGTTGTGGGGTCTGGTGACAACTAGCCTCACCAGACAAATGGCTGACTCACGGGATGTTCACATGTTTACGCCCAACCGCCGAAATGTGACAAAATAACAGCGGATGTCAGGACAACCCCGCCCCCCCCCGCCAACACTTCCGTTTTGTATTTGAAATCACGTAAATGTGTCCTACTGTATAACTAATTATCGAAGCATACCGTATCTAGGTTGCTGCTTAGCATAACTGGTAATTCATAAAAGTTCATTTTAAATACATTTTAATACAAACTGATGTTTTTTCTATGAAAAGGAAAACGACAAAACAAACGACGGCTTTGCGTTCGTGACCTTGAGGAGGCGGAGTTACAGACTCTTGAGGAGGCAGAGTTACAGAGTCTGGAGGAGGCGGACCCTCTGAAGCGTTGGCAGGTTTTGTTACAACAACGGTTCCCAAACCTTTTGCTGGATGGAGGGCCCCTCTTGAAGAATCTCCAAAGCTTTCGCGGCCCACCCACCTGGGTGGGCCGTGCGCATTTTTAGAGCATGTTTATTTTATCGGTTTATCAATCAATCGGTTGTGTCCCGGCCTGGATCAATGGAACTAACGTAATAAGCTTTAAGTTCATCAGTATCATCATGAAAACTAATTGTTCAAGGTTAAAAAAAAAACCATTACTTCGGGCCCCGGGGCCACAGGTTGGGAGTCGTTGTGTGAAGGCCGATTTATGCTCGGAGCGTCACGCGTCGAGCAACGTCAAAACGGAAAAATATGCATCGCGGAGTACGTCCGCCACAATGTGGCGTAGCTCTGGTCAAACGAAAATGTCGGTCAATTCATAAAATGCAGCGTTCTCTGATTGGTTGGGAAGACCAGGGTAAGTTCTGTTACCGTGGGCTAGCTTTTTGCGCGAGACCACGTCCACGTTCACACTGTCACTGACAGTATGAACACTGTGAACTCTGTCACTGACAGTGAGTGTTCACACTGTCACTGACAGTGTGAACACTGTGAACTCTGTCACTGACAGTATGAACACTGTGAACTCTGTCACTGACAGTGAGTGTTCACACTGTCACTGACAGTGTGAACACTGTGAACTCTGTCACTGACAGTATGAACACTGTGAACTCTGTCACTGACAGTGTGAACACTGTGAACTCTGTCACTGACAGTATGAACACTGTGAACTCTGTCACTGACAGTATGAACACTGTGAACTCTGTCACTGGCAGTATGAACACTGTGAACTCTGTCACTGACAGTATGAACACTGTGAACTCTGTCACTGACAGTGAGTGTTCACACTGTCACTGACAGTGTGAACACTGTGAACTCTGTCACTGACAGTATGAACACTGTGAACTCTGTCACTGACAGTATGAACACTGTGAACTCTGTCACTGACAGTGAGTGTTCACACTGTCACTGACAGTGTGAACACTGTGAACTCTGTCACTGACAGTATGAACACTGTGAACTCTGTCACTGACAGTATGAACACTGTGAACTCTGTCACTGACAGTATGAACACTGTGAACTCTGTCACTGACAGTATGAACACTGTGAACTCTGTCACTGACAGTATGAACACTGTGAACTCTGTCACTGACAGTATGAACACTGTGAACTCTGTCACTGACAGTATGAACACTGTGAACTCTGTCACTGACAGTATGAACACTGTGAACTCTGTCACTGACAGTATGAACACTGTGAACTCTGTCACTGACAGTATGAACACTGTGAACTCTGTCACTGACAGTATGAACACTGTGAACTCTGTCACTGACAGTATGAACACTGTGAACGCTGACAGTGTGAACGCTGTCGCTGACAGCGTTAGTGTGAACGCTGTCACTGACAGTGTGAACATTGTCGCTGACAGTGTGAACGCTCAAAACTCAGAACGTTGAGAGACGCGTGGCGCTACGCGTCGGAAATTGGCCTCGATAGTTGTGTAAAAGTTGCGCAAGAGACGTGCGATGCTGCGTTCACACTGGCAGCTACAAAAGATACAAAGCTTATAAAGACACACACACTGTATCCGTCACAGAGTCGCCGTCGAAGTGTTGATCAGCACGCTTTGATGACGTCATCGACTCCGATTAGCGAGAGAAATACAAAGGAAAATATAAAGTCTGGGGTTACAAAGCACTCAGAAACTGGCTGATATTTCATTTTCCCGCCCATTAAAAGCAGGAATTGTTTGAAGAGAGAAGGTGAGTGGTAATGGTTTTGTAGCTTTGTAGATTTGTGTAGCAGCTACAGGCCTCGGGCGTCGCTTTGCATCTCGCTGGCTTCCATTGAGAACGATAGCCTGTAGCTTCGTAGCTGGCAGTGTGAACGCGGTATAAGGAGTCATCCGGCTTAAGCTGACATCTAACAACACACCACTTCCTGTCGGGGGGGGGGGGGGGGGGAGTTCAGGAGGGTCAGAGGTCAGGGTTGAACCCGGGGCAGCCCCCCGCCCCGCCCTGCATGGCGGCCATGTTGATCCCTCTCAGCTCTCCTCCGTCTTCGCCTCCCGAGTCGTCAGAGTCGTCGTCGTTAAACGGAGACACCTCACTGGCTGATCCCTGCTGTGGGAGGGGCCAGACGACATGAAATAAGAGGTCAGTGGAAAAAGTCTGACAAACGGCATCGCCGGGCGCCAGCACAGCGGTGCACGCAGGGAGCAAAGGCGGGAAACAAGGCTATTTCAGTTTAGAATTAGCTCTTATTTAGTTTTGACTAGATGAGTTTATTTTTGGATTTGATGTTTTAGTTTAGTTAACCCATTAAGTCCTGGAACTGTGTCATTTTTAGATTTGAGCTAAAAAGCATTATTTTACACTTTGGGGTTATTAAAAAATAGCAGATCTACAAGCTCATAGCGCGGCACCGAGTGCCACGCTATGAGCTTGTAGATCTGCTATTTTTGAAAAATAGTGAAAATGTGTGCAAATCTTTGAATATATATATATTTTTAAAGCGAACCGTTTTTAACTAAAATCTTTGTTTCTGGGGGGTCCCTGGAACAACATATTTTGATGGGGGTCCGCGGCCAAATACATATAATTTTGGGGGTCCTTGACATGAAAAAGTTTGAGCACCACTGATATAGAAACATACGTTTTTCAGAAAACTGATTTAGGAGACATGTAGAATCGGCTTCAGGTCTCAATGGGTTACGAGTTGTTGTTTTTTGGCCAGAGGCGTGGCCCAGACAATGTTTTCACCCCTGTCCGTCCGTCTGTGAGCAGCTAATCTCCGGCACCGTTGGGACTGATCGGTTTTGAAACTCCCCGGAGGCCAGAGCAGAACCTCCGGCCCCAAATCTTTCACATGGGCTTGTCATAGCGCCACCAGGAGGCCGGTTTCTTTGCAAAACTGATGTTTTGACGTTACTCCTACACATGTTATCCAAACTTCAAGTGAATCGAAACACACTGGCCCTCATTTATCAACGCAGCGTATAAACCGCCATATATTTTTCCATATATTCGGCCGTACACCAACGTCGAAGTCACATTTATCAAAGGATCCTACACAGCCGATCCGAGCGTACACTTGGTCCCAGCGTTGATAAATGTCACGGCTGAAACCGAGCGTCATTTAAATAACACGCCCTTAAATATTCTCAAAACGCCCCGATTTTACGACATGAAGACGAACCAGAATACGACCAAAGACATGAAAAGCCAATAAGAAATACTTTCCCCCGATCGCTTCGCTTCATCTCGCCGCACACGCACACGCCCCTCTCTCTCTCTCTCTCACACACACACACACACACACACACACTCCGTACCGTAGCGGTACAATCTAATTGTCACGTAGGCTTGTAGCCTACATGAATGACATATTATGAAACCAATTACATCGCCATGAATGGAATACGTTTGTATATTTATTTATTTACCCCATACCGAGCAGTGCGCGTTCCAAGTTACACTAAAGCAGTCATGTAGTAGGCTATATTCCCCATGAGACTCGGGCGGTCTGCAGACTGCAGTGATCCCGCGCCGCCCACGTTATAAGAGATTGGAGCGTTAGGTTTATATCCTTAACCCAGCCAGGTTGTAGCCTATAACTCCCTATGACATAACTCCATACCATAGGACAAGCTACTGTAAGTTAGTAGACCTCACTGTCCCGACCGCGCGACTCCCGACGCAAAAGCGCTCGTTGTTTTGAAAATAGCAGATCTACAAGCTCACAACGCGTCACGATGCGATGCTGGCTTGTGAGCTTGTAGATTTGCGGTGAAAACGAAAATTGCGGTGAAAACGCCGTACGCCCATTATTTGGGCTGCACCGCGTTGATAAATGAGGGCCACTATCTCTATAGACATGTGATCACTACATCCTGATTAGCTATGATTGGCTTCCTAAAAACAGCAGGAGTGTCCCGTAACCCGTTTTGAACAAAATGCCTCAAATCATGAACACAGCTCCCGCTTGCTGTGAAACTTTACACACACACACACACACACACACACACACACACACTCTCACACACACGCACACGCACACACACACACACACACACACACACACACACACACACACACACACACACACTCACAGTAGGCGTGCAAACAACTGTGTCATTCAGTGGTATAGTAATGATAACTGTATCATTCTTACCGTTCTAACCAGTGATTCTCTGAATGGAGGACACACCATGTGGAAACGTGGAATGGCAACCTGGAATACCTCCTCCTTATTGGCTGAAACAACAACAATAACAACAGTAATAATGCCTCCTCCTTATTGGCTGAAACAACAACAATAACAACAGTAATAATACCTCCTCCTTATTGGCTGAAACAACACACAGAAATAATACCTTGTCTATGGAAGGTATAATGTATATATTTACATATATATGTACCTTGTCTATGAAAGGTATAATGTCCCTCCATATATTCTGACGTTGTGGAGAAGGTGGTACAGCTGCTGTACTCATGAACCTTCCCTGGAGTCATGACTGGAAACTCACCTACACGCGCACGCACGCACACACACACACACACACACACACACACACACACACACACACACACACACACACACACACACACACACACACACACACACACACACACACACACACACACACACACACACACACACACACACACACACACACACATCAAAACATGTGAAAGAATATGGAATTCTTTAGACATTTTTAAACACAAATCTTAGTTTCTAGGGGTCCTTGACATGAACAGGAGATAGACTCCTGGCCTATGGGCCATATGGCTCTGTGGGGGTCCTTGACATGAACAGGAAATAGATGCACACGGCTTAGTGTCATCACAGCAGAGTCGGCTTGGGGGAAAAACACAGATTTCCCCCAGCTGGTATAGACCGAGGGATGTGGGTCTTTTAAACTCATATGCTATAAAAGTTTACCAATTTAAAAAGCAGGCGTCATGGCTTGCCAGATCACAGGCACAGAACCTTGTTGCCACTCGACAAGGAATGTTACATTAGCAAATTAAACAAGAGTCCGACTGGAATGTTGTCCTGACTGGACAGAGGATCCAACACAACACAATGGCCCGAGGTTAAAATGACAGTTCCAGGTCTTAATGGGTTAATCGCCTGGTAAGAGACACTATTACATTTTCTATAGATATGATCAAAAAGAAAAAGCCATTCATTCATCAATGATGTTTATAGAACTCTTTGTAGTGAATTCCAAGTACAGGAGACATCGACACCATTACAGTTTGGAAACGCAGTTCAACATGGCAGAGATTTACACACAACACAAGCCAAACCCTAGACTATCCTCGTTTAAAAACCTACAGAAAACACAATTGTAAATCTGGCAATGAACACGTTGCTAAAGCAGTGTGTGAATCCTGCATGATATTAACCCATTAAGACCTGGAACTGTGTCATTTTTAGATTTGAGCTAAAAAGCATTATTTTACACTTTAGGCTATTCAAAAATAGCAGATCTACAAGCTCATAGCACGGCACCGAGTGCCGCGCTATGAGCTTGTAGATCTGCTATTTTGAAAATTTGTGAAAAAAAAAACAAAATTGTGAAAATTTGTGTGCAAATCTTTGAATATATATATTTTTAAAGCGAACATTTTTAACTCAAATCTTTGCTTCTGGGGGGTCCCTGGAACAAAATATTTTGAGATGGGGGTCCGCGGCCAAATACATATAATTCTGGGGGTCCTTGACATGAAAACGATTGAGCACCACTGATATAGAAACATACGTTTTTCAGAAAACTGTTGGGATTTAGGAGACATGTAGAATCGGCTTCAGGTCTCAATGGGTTAAATGGCGCACTTCGCCAAATGATAACGGCGTCGGTACGTGCCGTTCACAAAGCAGACTCTAAACTGTACTTCAAATTCACTATAAACTTTATTGATGACGTTGGGGCAAAAACCCATCCGCTTGAATGGAGCTTAATTGCTTCTGACAGCAGCAGTGGTGTGAAACAGCGATGACTTTACAGGCCATTCATATAACTGTCACTACCTAAATAGACTCAATTTCAAAAGGCGGAGGATGAGGGCTGGGCCCTTGGTTTTAACCAATGAGAACGCGGTATACTCACCGACAACGCCAGGTCCTCGTACTTCCTCCACTTTTCCGTTAGCGTTGGTGATTCTCCAGTAACGGCTGTCCAGCTGACACGTTGCCTCTGGTGACGCACTGCCACTCATCTCTATTCTGTTCATTACATATTCATTATTATGTTAATTCATTCATTAATGCACTGCCACTCATCTCTATTCTATTCATTACACATTCATTATTATGTTAATTCATTCATTAATGCACTGCCACTCATCTCTATTCTATTCATTACACATTCATTATTATGTTAATTCATTCATTAATGCACTGCCACTCATCTCTATTCTATTCATTACATATTAATTATTATGTTAATTCATTCATTAATGCACTGCCACTCATCTCTATTCTGTTCATTACATATTCATTATTATGTTAATTCATTCATTAATGCACTGCCACTCATCTCTATTCTATTCATTACACATTCATTATTATGTTAATTCATTCATTAATGCACTGCCACTCATCTCTATTCTATTCATTACACATTCATTATTATGTTAATTCATTCATTAATGCACTGCCACTCATCTCTATTCTATTCATTACACATTCATTATTATGTTAATTCATTCATTAATGCACTGCTACTCATCTCTATTCTATTCATTACACATTCATTACTATGTTAATTCATTCATTAATGCACTGCCACTCATCTCTATTCTGTTCATTACACATTCATTATTATGTTAATTCATTCATTAATGCACTGCCACTCATCTCTATTCTGTTCATTACACATTCATTATTATGTTAATTCATTCATTAATGCACTGCCACTCATCTCTATTCTGTTCATTACACATTTATTATTATGTTAATTAATTCATTAATGCACTGCTACTCATCTCTATTCTGTTCATTACACATTCATTATTATGTTAATTCATTCATTAATGCACTGCCACTCATCTCTATTCTGTTCATTACACATTCATTACTATGTTAATTCATTCATTAATGCACTGCCACTCATCTCTATTCTGTTCATTACACATTCATTACTATGTTAATTCATTCATTAATGCACTGCCACTCATCTCTATTCTGATAATAAAACATTCATTAGTATGTTAATTCATTCATTAATGCACTGCTACTCATCTCTATTCTGTTCATTAAACATTAGATTAACATTTTAACAGACCACTATTCTGGGGTGAACATGGTGAAAATTAGCCTGGTAAAGCCCCCTCCCTCCGGAAAATCTCATTTCCATTTGATTTCAGGAGTGAGTCTGGCCTGGAGGCTTGTCTGAGCGTTTCTAGCCCGTTCACCAAATGGACGAGCCTATCAGCGTCGTCGCTCATCGTTCTGTGATTGACAGCGAAAGTTGGCCAATCAGGTGGCGAGTTCGAGGGAGCCCGAATGGAGCCGACCAAAAACGAACGGCAGCCATTGTTTTTTGTGCGTTGTCTTCACTTCTTACTTTCGGTTTTAAAACGCTCTCAAACTTATTTTTTGAGGCACGGAATTTACTTTTCAGATATCGTTTGGATAGAATTTAGTTGTTTAACTTCATATATGTGGTCAATGAATCATGACAGAGCCTGTTTAAAAATAAAAAAATCAGAGAACCGGCAGGGGCGGGCAGTGACACGCATGTATCTGAATAAGACGACCTATTTTGGGCATGGCCGTCTCAAAAGTCCCGTTGCGTCACATTAGTCTGGAGGTGGTGAAAATGTACAGGCTGAAGGGGAACACTGCTGATTGGCTGAAGGGGTTGTCAGTCAACGGTATAGACCACCGAAGTCCTGACGTCACTCGTTCATCCCCTGGTTCGTAAAGTAATTTCTCTATGGAGAATAACATTGGGTCATCATAGAATCGTCTCATATAAGAATTGTGGTCCAAAAATAAACAAACTGTCTCTGTGATATTGTCAGGGAGGAGGTTCTGTATCGTTTATGATAGTCAGTCACTCATATTTGATACAGTCTGTTTCTGGTGAAAATGTAACTAATTCGGCGGAAGTAACATTATCGTTTTCTCACCGTCAGTTGATGCTTCATATCCATAAGAGTCAAACCGCTGGGGTCATTTGTTTATTTCTGGAACACAGTTCTTATGTGACTCGATATTAAACACGTCTATGGGGATTCAGAATGGGGGTGGAAAACCACGAACCAGGTAGACAAACAAAGGATGTGTAAATTACGTCAGACTTCAGTGGTCTATTACTCCCGCCCAACTCCAGCCCACAGCCAAAATTGCAGAATGGGCGATCATGCCATGACTCACTCCTGAAATAAATGACAAATGAGATTTCCGGAGGGAGGGTTTACCAGGCATATCAGATCTACAAGCTCACAAAGACTTTTGAAAATTACAAAACATGTAAATTATTTGAATCATTCACCTTTAATGACCTATAGATGTTCTGACACACACACACACACACACACATGCAGACAGACAGGTAAACAGGCAGACAGACAGGTACCTGATACGGTAGGTGAAGAAGAAGTGAGGAGGATGGACAGACGACAGCTCTGGCAGGAAGGAGGTGGAGACAGAGACGGTGATGTCATCTGTCCTCGTGATGCACTGTTTGTCATGAACATACCTGTTACACACACACACACACACACACACACACACACACACACACACACACACACACACACACACACACACACACACACACACACACACACACACACACACACACACACACACACACACACACACACACACACACACACACACACACACCTATTCAATCTCAGAATGCCATAGAGCAGTGGTTTCTAACCTTTTTCATGCCAAGGACCCCTACATTGAAATACATTTGTCTGCGGACCCCCATCTGAAAATGTTTTATGCCAGGGACCCCCAGAAGCAAGGAAGTTGGCCTCTGGTTGTCATTTCCGTTCACAGGTAAACATCTTTACTGCTAAGCAGCAAGCTAAATATGCTTTAGATGATTCTGATTTAGTTTAGGATAAATTTGCGCGACTGTAAAGACGAAGCGGAATCAGGGAGGAAGAGGAGGCATCATGTCTGCTTTACCAACATCATGTATCACCAGCCAACACACGCAGGTACCTGGTAGGGCTGCAACAACAGAGGCAGCAACAACACTGGACTGCTTTAAAGTTACAGGGAAAGCTAGCATGTATTCCCACTGCAGATCATACAGTTTCCCATACAATATTCAAAAACCACGCAGTTAATGAGGATATTCTTTGCAGTTAAAGCTAGATTACAGGTCCTCCCAACCAGACTCAATCTCTCTCTGTGGTACCCCAATACATTTTCTCCTCACTGCCTGCACCATCACAACACCCCAACCATAGAGTCACTGTCACATATTCTGAATGGCTGCCATGTATACAAAGGAATGTATATTTCCAGACATGACAGGATTGTTGACTTACTGGTTAAGGACATGCTTCTATACATCCCACCTTCTTCTGTTGAAGTTTATACTCACACAAGGGTTTCATCTGACATGTTCATACTATGCAATAACCAAACTGAGATCTTTTCAAATGTGACAGCTACAATACACCAGATGTTGTTGTAGTTGACGAAGAAAGCAGAGAAGTCACCATCTTAGAAGTAGGCTGTACGTTTGACTATAGTCTGGAGGAGACATTCCTTGCCAAGGTTTTAAAATACCAACCTCTCAGAAATGAGATTGAACAACTTGGGTACAGGTGCAAACTACTTGTGTTTATATTTGGAAGCCTTGGCAACGTCCACAGACAAGGTGTAAGGGGTTTTGCAGACGGCAGGAATTCCAAAGCCAAAAGCTAAAGCATTAGCAAAATTCTGCTCGATATCTGTGATAAGAGGCAGCCGCCACATATGAAGGAGACGCTGCTTCCTGTATCCATAGACAGATCAGAGATGTCAATGAGATTCTGAGCTTGTATGTGCATCTACCACTATTTGTGTTCAAGAATGTGTTCTCTTGTAAAATGTGAACATAAATAAATATATTAAATGTGTGTGCGTGCGTACTTTTGATTACAGCTTAGAGGAAGCCTTCCTAACCAAAGTGCTAAAATATCATCAGCTAGAACAGACCATCTCACAGCTGTAGGGCATCGCAGTTGCAGCCACTTCCGGGTTCCACTGCAAAATACTCAATGCATTTTTCCCATTGACTTTTCCGAAAATATTTATATCAATTAATTTAAGCCTAGAATCAAGCCATCCAGGCTCCTGGTGAATCATGACCATTAAACATTTTTTTCTGTGATTTTATTTTATATTTAATTATATGATATACTATATTTAATAAATACCCTTTGTTTTGCCATTTTCAAATTTTTTTCTCCACAGAATCAAACGTTTTATGGTCATGATTCACCAGGATCCTGGATGGCTTGATTCTACGCTTAAATGAATTGATATAAATATTTTTGGAAAAGTCAATGGGAAAAATGCATTGAGTATTTTGCAGTGGAACCAGGAAGTGGGCGGGAACTGCGATGCCCTATTAGGCTACACATATCTTTGGTACCCTGGGGCATTGGTTCTCAACTCCTTGAGGGAGTTCCAGGGGTCCCCGGCTAAATGATGGATAGTTAGGAACCAAATGGACCCTTATGGGTCTGTCACTCAGAGTGTACAAATGGAACCAAATGGACCTGTTCCATGTGTACAATCTCAAGAGTTAAATGAACATTGATGTGACAATATGAATTGGGGTCACAGAGATATACCGTATTTTCCGCACTATAAGGCGCACCGTCAGTGCGCCTTATAGTGCGGATGCGCCTTATAATCCGATGCGCCTTATATATGTATCAATATTGGTTCCCTTGGTTTCCGCACTATAAGGCGCGCCTTATAGTGCGGATGCGCCTTATAGTGCGGTGCGCCCTATATATGAAAATAATACATGTATTGAAGGTGCGCCTTATACTCAGATGCGCCTTATAGTGCGTAAAAATCATCTCTTATGGGGGGTCTGTGGCATATCTTTTCAAATGGGGGTCCGCGGGCTAATAAGTGTCAATTTGGGGGTCCTTGACATGAAAAAAGTTTGAGAACCACTGGCCTAGGGCACAGGTTGGTTGTGAGGGGCCTTCAAATGGCCGGCCTCTCCAAAAGGAGGGCCACACAGTTCAGTATCAGCTGTTATAGGAAGGAGGCGTTGTTTCCTTTATCCATGATTGATGTCTGCTGTGTTTGACAAGTATGTCAACATTATTGTATGTAACAATGTTCTGTCTTATATGCACTTTGTAACTGACTGTTCTCCTAGTGTCTGACTGACTGACTGCACTGTTTATGTCCTTTATACAAGGCAGTCTTGTACTTCTGTTTATGGGGACATAAATACATATTTAACATGTATGTGTGTGTGTGTGTGTGTGTGTGTGTGTGTGTGTGTGTGTGTGTGTGTGTGTGTGTGTGTGTGTGTGTGTGTGTGTGTGTGTGTGTGTGTGTGTGTGTGTGTGTGTGTGTGTGTGTGTGTGTGTGTGTGTGTGTGTGTGTGTGTGTGTGTGTGTGTTACCTGAAGATTTGGTCTCTGATGATTGGATATTCTCCTGTGACCACATTGTTGACGTACGTAGTGAACCACTCTGAGAAACTACAACCTACACACACACACACACACACACACACACACACACACACACACACACACACACACAGACAATGTAAAGCATGCATATACACACCAGCAGAGAGTGAAGTCTCACTCACACAAAAAATAAATTAAAAACTAGAAAAAGTGCTCCTCGGAGCACAGGTCTCTGCCAGGTCAGGTAGGTTATTGTGGCCTCCTGGTGGCGCTATAACAGGCCAATGTGAAAAGGGTGGCATTTCTTCCTCAGCCTAGTGGGAATGTGTGTGTGAGATTTCACAGAAATCGCATGCTGCGTGCTTAGTTTGAGGCTTTTTGTCCAAAGCAATCCTGCAAACTTTGGAAGCCAACCTTAGCGAATCAGGATGGAATATGGACAATCGGACAGATCACATGACTATAAAGTGTTGATCACATGACTATAAAGATATGTGTGTACCGATTTGCATGACGTTTGGATATAATCTGTAGGAGTAATTTGGTTTTGCACAAATCGGCCTCCTGGTGGCGCTATAACAGGCCCATGTGAAAAATGTGGGGCAGAGGTTCTGAATTGGCATCCAGGGAGTGTGTGTGCACAGGTTCGGAGCGACCGGGCCAACGGTGTCGGAGATTAGCTACTCGCAGACAGATGGACGGACGGACAGGGGGTAAAACATACTCTCGCCTGGCGGACACAAAAATGTAAATAGCCTACAGTATCTACAGTATCTACATGCTCACAAAGCGTCGCGAGGCGACATGTTATGAGAACTGCCGACAGGTGAGCTGCCATACTGTTAGTCTGGACTCGAACCAACCAACCAAACATTGTCTGTTAGGCTGTAGTACAGTATGTATGACATTATACAGTATGTATGATATTATACAGTATGTATGATATAAAATGGTAAATGGTGCATTTATATAGCGCTTCTATCAGAAGTGCTTTACATTGATTGTGCCATTAACCCATTCACACACACATTCATACACCGATGGCGGAGGAAACCACGCAAGGCACCAACCTGCTCATCAGGAGCAATTAGGGGTTCAGCGTCTTGCTCAAGGACACTTCTACACTAACTCTAGGGGAGCGCCCCAGTGCGGGATCGAACTGGGAACCTTGGCCACTCTACCCCTGAGACACTGCCGCCCCATATTATGTGTATATGGATTACAGCAAAGAGTAAAATCTCACGACTGGAAATGTTTTGCGTTGTCAAACAAGTGTGAAAGGAGCCATGCGTCTGTGACGCATTGAGAGCTTGTAGATCGGCTATTGTTGGCTTCCATCTTCTAAAAAATGACTGAGGTCGGCCGTGTGGCGACAGAGAACTTTAACCCATGCATGGACACACGACGTGGCGTTCAACTCACCTGTGATAAACATGTCAATGGCTGAAGGGTCCTGAGCCATCTGATCCTACACACACACACACACACACACACACACACACACACACACACACACACACACACACACACACACACACACACACACACACACACACACACACACACACACACACACACACACACACACACACACACACACACACACACACACACACACAGAGAGAGAGAGAGAGACAGACAGAGGATAGGTTAGATCAGTGATTTGGCAAAACACTAAGATCTTAATTTAACCCATTAAGACCTGGAACTGTGTCATTTTTAGATTTGAGCTAAAAAGCATTATTTTACACTTTGGGGCTATTCAAAAATAGCAGATATACAAGCTCGTAGCGCGGCACCGAGTGCCGCGCTACGAGCTTGTAGATCTGCTATTATTGAAAAATCGTGAAAATGTGTGCATATCTTTGAATATATATATTTTTAAAGCGAACATTTTTAACTCAAATCTTTGCTTCTGGGGGTCCCTGGAACAAGATATTTTGATGGGGGTCCGCGGCCAAATACATATAATTTTGGGGGTTGACATGAAAAAGATTGAGCACCACTGATATAGAAACATAGGTTTTTCAGAAAACTGTTGAGATTTAGGAGACCTGTAGAATCGGCTTCAGGTCTCAATGGGTTAATGTAAGGTAGCTCTCCAGCGCACCGACGTCGATGACGGTAAGCGCTGGGAAGCGCGGCAAGCACGCCGGAAATCTGACCTCTGACCTACAAATGGACAAAGCGTCGCGACGTGGCGATACCTTGTAGATCTGCACTTTTGCACACAACACCGTCGCACCACAGAGAACGATGGTGACGCACACGTAGGATAGATAGCATAGCATAGTGCATCACTCTTTTGAATGAGACACGATCGTAGTCTACAACATTGGTTCTCAAAGTGGGGTCCGGGGACCCCCAGGGGTACTTGAGGGGGTTCCAGGGGGTCCCCAGCTAAATGATGGATAGGAACCAAATGGACCCTTATGGGTCTGTAACTCTGAGAGTGTCCAAATGGAACCAAATGGACCCTAACGGGTCCATTTGGTTCCATTTGTACACTCTGAGTTAAATTAACATTGATTTTACAATATGAATTGAGGTCCAAGAGAAATAAATGCCATTAAATGGGGGTCCGTAGCCTAATGCATGTCAAACATGGGGGTCCTTGAAATTAAAATGGTTGAGAATCACTGCTAGAGCCGTAAAAAATCTTCTCTTATGGGTGTCGTATCTGGCATATTTTTTCAAATGGGGGTGCGCGAGCTATTAAGTGTCAATATGGGGGTCTTTGACATGAAAAAGTTTGAGAACCACTGGCATAGTCATAGTACATCACTCTTTTGAATGAGACACGATCGTAGTCTACAACGTAGGATTTATATTGATCTTACCTGGGCTTTTATCAGCGGTTTATGTGCGGGTGGATGCCGCGGGGTCCACCTATAATTCTGTGGCGGCCCGCGGTGCAGACAGAACCAAATGGACCCCGTAAGGGTCCATTTGGTTCCATATGGACTCATGGACTGGCCGCTGTTCCGAGGGACAGGGTCAGCAGAGCCGTGTGGATCATGGATCGTCTTTTATAGTCAGACTGCCTTTTCCTTTTTTAACCAAATTCAATCTGGGAACGCATCTGTGTCATTTTCAGATTTCTTTGGCTATACAAAAAAAAAAAAAAGTGCAACATTTTCTTTTTTTTTTAAACGTATGTTGCTTCAATATCAGTGGTTCTCAAAGTTTTTTCATGTCAAGGGCCGCAGACCCCCACCTGAAAATATGGACCCCCAAAAACAAAGATTTGAGTCAAAAATGTTCCCTTTAAAAATATATACATTCATAGATCTGCACACATTTTCAAGATTTTTCTAAAATAGCAGATCAACAAGCTTGTAGCTTGAGCTTGTAGATCTGCTATTTTTGAATAGCCAAAGCAGAGTCCTACAAGTGTCCAATTTTGAGAACCCGCGCCCGCCCCGCCCGTCAATACTCAGATCCGTAGACCGACCCGTCACCCGTGATTATTTCAAAATACGAACCAGATCCGCCCTGTCCGTCAAATAAACAACCCGCTGTCCGCCCGTTTACCCGTGATTACATGCTGAGTAAAATGTAAATCCTATTGAAAAGTGTGTTGAAAAAGAAAGCAGCCTTCAACAACAGCGCTACATTCAGTGGTCAGTTTCGTACAGAAATCAAGTGAAGACGGAGGAGCGAGCTTAAGCCACGCGCACGAACGTGCATCTACGCAGCACACATGTGTCCTTGTTTACCTTATCAGATGGTTTTAATTTGAAGGTTTAACAGGATGTTCAATGTGTTTTAGTGAGTTCAGATAACTGACCAGCGTGCTCCATGCAGTTGTGCTGTGTTAAGTTACACAAGTGACGTTGTTTGGGCGGAAACAGCGCTCTCTGATTGTCACAATAAAATGATACACGCCCGCGATTACTTCAGTACCGCCCGTCCCCGTGATCTTATCAAAGTAACATTTTCACCCTTTTTCACCTGTCAAACGCCGGTACTCGAGCCGTTGCAGGACTCTGAGCCCAAGTATAAAATAGTGGTTATATGTTATCAGATATTTATACTAACAGGACAGTGGTAGAAGATGTAGATATATATATATATATATATATATATATATATATATATATATATATATATATATATATATATATATATATATATATATATATATGTATATACTAACAGGACAGTGGTAGAAGATGTATATATATATATATATATATGTATATACTAACAGGACAGTGGTAGATGTATGTATATACATAGATATACTAACAGGACAGTGGTAGAAGATGTATATATATATATATATGTATATACTAACAGGACAGTGGTAGAAGATGTAGATATGTATATATATATAAGTACTAACAGGACAGTGGTAGAAGATGTATATATATATATATATATATATATATATATATATATATATATATATATATACTAACAGGACAGTGGTAGATGTATATATATATATATATGTATATACTAACAGGACAGTGGTAGATGTATATATATATATATATACTAACAGGACAGTGGTAGATGTATATATATATATATATATGTATATACTAACAGGACAGTGGTAGATGTATATATATATATATATATACTAACAGGACAGTGGTAGATGTATATATATATATATATATATATATACTAACAGGACAGTGGTAGATGTATATATATATATATATATATATATACTAACAGGACAGTGGTAGATGTATATATATATATATATACTAACAGGACAGTGGTAGATGTATATATAGATAGATATACTAACAGGACAGTGGTAGATGTATATATACATAGATATACTAACAGGACAGTGGTAGATGTATATATAGATAGATATACTAACAGGACAGTGGTAGATGTATATATAGATAGATATATGTACTAACAGGACAGTGGTAGATGTATATATACATAGATATACTAACAGGACAGTGGTAGATGTATATATAGATAGATATATGTACTAACAGGACAGTGGTAGAAGATGTCAGACACGTTTCGTCCCTCTGTGGATTCCAGAGCCATGTATTGGCTGAGTCCGGTGTGGAAGCAGAAGGTCAAAGGTAAACACTGCCTCATGCCTTTCCTCTGCTGGAACCCGCCCGCTGCCGTCTCTATGTCCAGCAGGTCCTCTGAGCGGTAGTGGTTAGAGAGAGCCATGCTGCCCATCAACCTACACACACACACACACACACACACACACATTTGAAATATTTATTTATGTCCACATAATAGGAAGTACAGGATGTACAAAGGACATAAACACTATGTATAAAGGGAAAACAGCCAGATACAAAGTGCATGTAAAGCAGAGCATTGTTACATACAAAACAAAAGATGGCATACTTGTCAAACACAGCAGACAACAATCATGGGTAAAGGAAACAACGCCTCCTCCACATTGAGCGTCTTCCTATAATAGCTGATCATGATATTGAGCAGTACCTTGCTAATTGTTTAGCCCTCCTTTTGGAGAGGCCGGCCATTTGCAGGCCCCTCACAACCAACTTGTGCACGTGTCCTAGACTACCAAAGATAAAAAACAAAAGTTTACATCTGTAGCCTAGCTGAGAGATGGTCTGCTCTAGCTGATGATATTTTAGCACTTTGGTTAGGAAGGCTTCCTCTAAGCTGTAATCAAAAGTACAGCCGGCCTCGAGAATGAACACCTCCCTATGGTTTTCATTAACAGCAATGACATCAGGGGTGTTAGCTGAAATGTTAGAGAACACAGAATCATAATTACACATGTTAAACATGCTCGGCTTCACAGTAGAATGCTTATACAGCATAATGGAGGACCTGAAAATAATATATCTTTAGATATCAAATCCACTATTCTGTCATGCCTACTTATGTAGAGTCCCCTGTATACATGGCACCCGTTTAAGATGTGGGACATGGTTTCAGCTCACACACACACACACACACACACACACACACACACACACACACACACACACACACACACACACACACACACACACACACACACACACACACACACACACACACTATTAGGGGTAACGGTTCGCACCATGGTACACGGTTGACAATACGATACATAGACGATATTTGGTTCATTCATGGCGATACCATTCAATGATTTCAGATGGATACAGTAACTATTCAATGATTTCAGATGGATACAGTAACTATTCAATGATTTCAGATGGATACAGTAACTATTCAATGATTTCAGATGGATACAGTAACCATTCAATGATTTCAGATGGATACAGTAACTATTCAGGGCCCCAGCCTGTGTCTTCCGTGAGGAAGAAGCCCAACAAACCCACGGTGAGGCCTTTAAGGAGGGTCATTCAAGCAAGCCGCAAGTGGAGCCTGCAGTACCACCACGGCCCAAAGAAGCCATCACGCTAGAATGAAATGTTTGGAACGGGGGGGGGGGGGGAGTCTGGTGCAACGCTCAGGTCCTGGACCTGGTGAGACGGAGGAGGAGCCCGGCCAGGAGACAACCCACAGAGTCTAGTCCTTCCACGTGTCAGAGCCTCTCCTCTCCCCCAGCAGAGTAGTTCCAGAGAAGCGGACTGAGTGGTCCTGTCTTTCCCTAAGAGCAGGGGTTTTCAAACAGTGGTCCGGGGACCACCAGTGGGGGGGGTGGGTGCCAGGGGGTCCCCAGGGAAATAACATAGCGTCACAATCATTTTAACCACTTAGCATTGGCTATTCAAAAATAGCAGATATACAAGCTCATAGCACGGCACTCGGTGCCATGCTATGAGCTTGCAGATCTGCTATTTTTGAAAAATCTTTTTTAACTCAAATCAAAAATTTGCTTCTAGGGGGTCCCTGTTCATGTTGTGCGGTTTAACGGTTTAATGCGGTTTTATAAGACCTTGACGGTTTGTCAGCCAAACAGCATGTCATGTGCGTTGCGCTTATGTGAAAGTGTTTACGTGTATGACCAGTGCTGTTTTTGCCCCCTCATTGACTTAACTCTCCAAAAAAAAAGAAGGCTCTGGTACATGCATGTGAAAACGTGTCACGTGATTATTGATTACGGAAGCACAGCAGCAGAAATCAGTTGGGAAGCGGCCACGCTCTGCAGCAGTGGCCTACTCGAGACTCGAGAGAATGGGCAGCGAGCCAAATAACAGCTGAAGACCTGGTCTCAAAAAGTAAAACGTCAGCCCCAATATGGGATCACTTTGGATTCATAGCCAACGAAAATGGACAGGGTCCCCACACATTTTTAGCAATGAATTTCCAAAACTTTTCCAAAATTTTTCCAGAACATTTAGCCCAATTTCCAGGCCTATAAAACAATCATTCAGCGCAATAATGTGTCTCTTACTCCTATGTACAATGCCCAAAGATAGGCAGTGTAGCAAAAATAAAGCATAGAATATAAAATAGTACAATTTCATTCAACATTTCGTGCAAAATTCATTTGCGATTCAAAAACATGTATTTGAATGAGATTTCATCGCCCGCTCGCTTCGCGTCACGTCGCATCACTGGCAGTGCGGATGGGGTGTTACACAGCCCGTTCGGCGAAAAACTACTTATGTTACATATTTTGTGTAATGTTGTACATGTTTATGAAAATGTTTTGTACTAAAAAAAATCAATAGCCAAAAACAATGCATAGCCAAATATTTTTCCAGTACCCTTGATACATTCTAGGACCTTTGATCAATTCCAAACCTTTTCCAGTACTGGATTTTTTTTTTTTTAATTTCAAAATATTTCCAGGAATTTCATGACCGTGGGGACCCTGAATGGAGAACCTGCCGCTGCGGCTGCCGACGGTAATACGTCAAACCTAAAAAAATCACCTACAAAAGAACCACCCGCTAACCTACTCGAGGATGGCTCCAACTCAAGTGGGCACAAAGCGACCTGTAGCTAGAGGACAGCCAGGGATCTTATCTGCCTTTGCTAAATGCACAAAATACAGCAAGGACAGTGCGAGGTGGAAGTCACGCACCGCGGCGCAGCTGTATAACTTAAACCTCGCAGTCGATTGGACTTTGTCATTGCATCACTACTGCGTTCTCTCACAGCTGGCGTAGACAGCAGGAACTACACACAAGAAACAAAAGGAGCTGAACCTACCAGATCATCGTCTCATAACGGTAAGATATAGCACGAAATAGGTTATTTATTTGGCATACTAATGATAAAATTCATTCTATTCTCGTTTAACTTACTTATGGCCAATAAATTGTGCCTAGAGTAGGCTGACAAACGTGTGCTTTCCTTTTATTATTTTCGTGACTTATAATGTTCTCGTGTTTTTTTTTTTTTGTATTTACTTTTAGGGGTGTGTGACCCGGCCACTGGGGTTCCCGACAAGCAATGATCGACCGTATCCTGGAACAGAAGATGATGTCACACAGGGACGTGCACAGATAGACTCTAGGTGGTGCTAGAGCACCTGCCCTTTGCACTCTTGACCAGAAGAGCACTTTTTTTTCCAGTTTACTACAGGGGTCTTCAACAGGGGGTTCGGGACACCTAGGGGGTCCTCAGAGTTACTACAGGGGGTCCGCCAAATCTTTATGTATTATGTTTTTTCTTTTTACCATAACCACTCGAACCCTAGCATCCCTTTTCTGAGGAGAAATGTAGCCAAAAATAGCCGATCTACAAGCTCACAATGCCTCGTGCTGCGAGGCGTTGTGAGCTTGTCTGTGCACGCCACTGATGTCACACTAACGAAGGACATCTAGTTGGGAATTGTTGACAGGCTAAATGACAAATATGACTCTGACAAGGCTCAGAAACTGCTGCGCAAGTGCACGCGCAGAGGGGCAGTTCAACTTGGTTTAGATGATACGAAAGCAGTTCAACAGGCATCAATACTTTTGTACTTCTACTCAAGTAAATTAGTTCCGGACTTTTACTTGTAACAGAGTATTTCTACATTGCAGTAATGATACTTTTACTTAAAGTAAAAAATGTGAATACTTTTCCCAGCGCCTGGAGTCCGTCAATAAAGTGCAGTTGTTTCTCCCTGTAAGGATCTGTTTATTTCTTTAAACGCACTGAAAGAAAACTAACTGCTTTAATTTGATCCTTTAGCAATATCAGCCTGTCTAAATGGCAATGTTGTCAAATGTTGGCTGGAAACGTAACGTTGCTTTGTTTGAATGGGTCGACATTAACGCTCATTAAATGGACGATTATGCATTCATTTTAGAGTGGTAATACCACTGGTATTGGGGAAAGGAGCCATCTGGTGGTGACAGACTGTAATAGCAGTCTCTGTTTGCATTAATTTAACAGCCTGTCATATCAGATCAGGTAATGCGGCCGCTGGCCGTGTTTTAATTAATTAAAATTAATTAAACGGTAAAACCGAATACTGTGGTTTTTTGGGGGGGGGCATAAACCGTGGTTTAAAATTTTGGAAACCGCACAACCCTAGTCCCTGGCACAAAACATTTTCAGATGGGGGTCCGCGGCCAAATGTATATCAATTTAGGGGTCCGCGGCATGAAAACGGTTGAAAACCACTGCCTAAGAGGACTGACCGTGGGTAGCTACTGGGACGTAAGCCGGGGCTTGATCAAGGCTACAAACACACAGGTGCATCCATGTGATGTTTTTCTTTATTTAGCAAAGAAATGTATCTGTGTGGATAGTGTAGTTTTTTTTGTTTTTTTTACCCATTAAGACCTGAAGCCGATTCCACAAAATAATGTCTTCTAAATCCCAACAGTTTTCTGAAAAACTGTTTCTATATCAGTGGTGCTCAAACTTTTTCATGTCAAGGACCCCCAACATTATATGTATTTGACCGCGGACGCCCATCTAAGTATAACTAAGTATAAACCAGGCATGACTCCAAACATAAACCTCTAAACCTGACCTCTAAATGTCTACTCCAAGAATGTCTACTCCTAGGATTACCCTCAAAGCACAAGATCCATCTTTTTCTAAGTGAAAACCTATCTCTGAAATATGTTTATAACCATAAAAAAACATACTTCTCTCTCTCTCTCTCTCACACACACACACACACACACACACACACACACAAACTTACTTTGAGCATTTAGCTACTATATAGTCATGTGATAATAACATAGACGGGTAGTTCAGACAGACAGACAGGTGGTTCAGACAGACAGGTACTGACCCAGGGACGACCAGTTTCTGTCCGTTGTGTATCCGGTAGGAACAGCGATAGTCATTGGGCAGCTTGCAGCCAATCTGAGCCTCGATAGCGTCTAGCTCCTCCTCTTTGGCACCCTCTGAAACAGCCAATCACAACGCACACAGCTGCATTAGCCAATCACATCAATGATGATAATAATAATAATAATAACTTGGATTTAAATAGCGCTTTTCTAAGAACCAAAAGTGTCTTTACATAAAGAAAAGGAAGGAACCAACTTTATTAAGAAAAAATAATTAAAATAAAATAAAAGATAAGTGCTAGATGAAAAAGATCAAAGGTTAAGCATGGGTTGGGGAGGCATCTTAACTCACTGAGTGCCAGAATTATTTCTGGCTATGGTGTCCCAGTGCCAGAGATTTTTTCAAAGTAAAAGAAAAAGTGCTTTGGAAGGGGTGATTAACTAGACCTATGCTGACTGGAAACCGGTGTTTGGTCTCTGCCCTCAGACCTCCACTTCCGGTGGTGCGCCTATGTTTTCATTCCCACTAACACCACTTCTCCCACAGAACATGGATGGTTTTGGTTATAAGCCCACTTGTTTCTATGATGAAAGAACAAGTTAAAATGTTACTAACTTTCCGTGGTTTTGTCGGCTCCCTGGACGCTATTGTTAAATGAGTTTCGATTTGTTCTTGAGAGATTGATGAGAGACAGACAGACAGACAGACAGACAGACAGACAGACAGACAGACAGACAGACAGACAGACAGACAGACAGTACCTTTCAGTGAAGCCAGCATCCTAGGACAGGTGTTTTGCAGGAAGCTGTTGAGTTGTTGCCAGGCGGTCTTCAGAGTAGCATAGTGGTCGATGTACCGACCCAGATCTAAATAATACTGTTTAAATAACGTCTTCCACGACACACCACTCTGAGCTCTGTCACTCCTGAAACACACACATTATTACTGTTTATTTTACATGTTCAGATTAATAATAATACTGTTTATTACACGGCTTGGATGAATGCTTGATTCTGATTGGTCAATCGCTGAATTCAGCGGTCTGTTATTTCTTGAAAATGACCAAAGAGCTCAATAACAGACCTCTGTCTAATCCAGTGCTTCACAAACTTTTTCATGTCAAGGACCCCCAAACTGTCACTTATTAGCCCGCGGACCCCCATTTGAAACAATATGCCTCAGGGACCCCCATAAGAGAAGATTTTTACGGCTCTAGCAGTGATTCTCGACCATTTTCATTACAAGGACCCCCAGTTTGACATGCATTATTAGGCTACGGACCCCCATCTAGTGGCATTTATATCTCTGGGACCTCAATTTATATTGTAAAATCAATGTTAATTTAACTCTGAGAGTTACAGACCCATATGGGTCCATTTGGTTCCTATCCATCATTTAGCTGGGGACCCCCTGGAACTCCCTCAAGGACCCCTGGGGGTCCCCGGACCCCACTTTGAGAACCAATGGTCTAATCAAAGACTCAGAGCACCTGCTGCGCTGCTTGATTTGACGCTGTATCCAACATGACAGTCATGTAACACCATGGGTGCGTTCGGATATAAGGCACTGAGCGCACTGGCCAATACAAACTAATACGCGAGTGAGCATTTCAGAACACACACCATGTGATTCACAACTAAACGTTGCTCTCAAGAATGTTTTAGAACAGGGGTCTTCAACGTTTTCAGGCCAAGGACCCCTTGGCTGAGAGGGAGATAAAGCAGGGACCCCCATTATATATTGTGTAAAATATTTATTTTTTCATAATTTCATAGGCATCTTCATAGACTTGTTTCACAGCACTATCATGTTGGATTCATGTTAATGTGTGTATTTACATTTAACCATGTACTTACACAATACTTAGTAAACCTGACCTTTCACGTTGTACTTAGTCTGCTCTTTTTCCCCCCTACATCAAACCACTTTGCCGAAAATAGCAGATCTACAAGCACACAACGCCTCGCAGCGCGAGGCGTTGTGTGCTTGTACGAGGCGTTGTGAGCTTGTAGATCTGCTATCTTTGGCTAAAGTTCTCCTCAGAACAGGGATGCTTAGTTGAAGTGGTTAATGTAAAAATCACACAAAGATTTGGCGGACCCCCTGTAGTAACTCTGAGGACCCCCTAGGGGTCCCGGACCCCCTGTTGAAGACCTCTGTTTTAGCAAAACATTTGAACTGATAAATAGACGATGCAGTAACTAAGAATGTATTCTATTTGATCAACACTTCCATGTTTTCCGAGGCGCCCGTGGCCCAGCGCAACACTTATGGAATACTTTCATTACTGTAAGCAAGCAAGTCGACGTGTAAATAAGCGGCATAATGGACGGGTTGCTGGTCATTTATTAATGACCGGTGACCCGTCAATTATCCCTTGATTAAATAACATCTTCCACAACACACCACTCTGAGCTGTGTCACTCCTAAAACACACACATTATGCTGTTTATTTTACATGTTTACCTATAGATACACACTACAGTTGTCTGTCTGTCTGTCTGTCTGTCTGTCTGTCTGTCTGTCTGTCTGTCTGTCTGTCTGTCTGTCTGTCTGTCTGTCTGTCTGTGTGTGTGTGTCTGTGTGTGTGTGTGTGTGTGTGTGTGTGTGTGTGTGTGTGTGTGTGTGTGTGTGTGTGTGTGTGTGTGTGTGTGTGTGTGTGTGTTAAGTTCTGTAACTCTGAGAGTGTACTAATGGAACCAAATGGACCCTTACAGGTCTGTAACTCTGAGAGTGTACACATGGAACCAAGCTTGTGTTGTGTTTAAAAAAGTCATAATTACATTGTGTGTTAGCTCTTGAATGTCTGTGATCTTACATATATGTCATGTATTCCAAACACACAGCCACAGATCAGCTCCATGTCTGCCCGGTTAGCAGGCTGATCTCCGCTGCATAAAAGTGCTCCGTGCTGCGTGTGTAACTCACCCAATAATTAATCCCTAATTAAAAGACTTGGAGTCACATATTATCCTCTAGTTTCATATCCATATGAAACGGTGTTGATTTTGTCAGCAAATTTTCATTTAGTTTTAGTCCTATTTTAGTCATCTGAAATGTTTTACTTTTTGTCTAGTTTTAGTCGACTAAATATCATAAAATTATAGTCGACTAAATCAAAAGTTGATTTAGTCGACTAAAATGTATTTTGTCGGTGCCTTGATGGCGTACGTATTATGGCTGATTTTACACGTGGTTGCATGCTGAAAATAGCCGATCTACAAGCTCACAACGCGTCGCAGCGCGACGCGTTGTGAGCTTGTAGATCTGCTATTTTCAGCATGCAACACCCGAGTGCAACCAAATATAAAATTACCTCACTCACTAACATTTTAGTTTTTATTTGTTGACGAAATTGTCAATATATTTAGTCTTAGTTTTAGTCATCAAAGCTTAGTTTTATTTCGTTTTTATTTAGTTTTTGTCAGTGAAAAAAGGTAGTAGACGAGCATTTTTCGTCATAGTTTTAGTCGACGAAATCAACACTGATATGAAAGTTCTGCCAGAAAACGTGTGTTTAGTAAAATGTCTCCACTTTTCCACGAGCTGCACACGGACATCATTCTCTGTCAGCGACGAGGCCGGACCTGTAATGACTGCTGACTGAACATATGAAAACCTCCTTTGGAAACAGTCTGTGTGTTTAGGAAGCACAAACGTATGGGCCACACAAATGACAGGTGCGTTGGCCCTCATTTATCAATGGAGCGTAAAAAACGGCTTATATTTTACCATAAATTTGGCCGTACACCAACGTCCAAGTCACATTTATACAGCCAATCCTATACAGCCAATCCTATAGCGTACATTTGGTCGGAGCCTTGATAAATGTCACGGCTGAAACCGAGCATCATTTAAATAACACGTCCTTAAATATTCTCGAAACGCCCCAATTTTACAACATGAAGAACCAGAATACGACCAAACAAAGCATCGCGATGCGCTCGTCGCGGCGCGTTGTGAGCTTGTAGATCTGCTGTTTTCAAATAGCCAATGCAGACAGATCTGCAAGCTTAACCGAATGACTGTTAAAGCAGTTTGTTTAAATGAGTTCATAAAATGTTATATTTTCACAGGGATTATTTATTAGTGTGTTAGATATACATGTTGGAGTGGATACTAGGGATGGGTATTGGCAAGAACCTCACGATTTTTCATAAAGCCTGTATCTGCAAAAGAAAAAAAAAGGTGCCTGTCAGACAGTCAGACAATGCTGCAATGGAACAAACGGGTTCAGTCAACGTCTAAAACTGCTCTCGACCTGCCCATTGTGTGCCTCATACATTTGTGCTTCCTAAAGGAAGTTTAGATCTATTCAGTCCTTCACTCACGTCAGGCCCCTTGCCTGGACAGAAAGTCGTCCGTGTGCAGCTCGTGGAAAAGTGGAAATATTTTACTAAACACACGTTTTCTGGCAGAACTTTCAAATGGATATGAAACTAGAGGATAATATGTGACTCCAAGTCTTAAGAATTCATTATTGGGTGAGTACAGACACAGCATGGAGCACTTTTATGCCACGGAGATCACTCTGCTAACCGTGCACGGATGGGACCGATCTATGGCTGTGTGTTCGGAATACATGAAATGTATGTAAGATCACAGACATTCTAGGACTAATTGTGTGTGTGTGTGTGTGTGTGTGTGTGTGTGTGTGTGTGTGTGTGTGTGTGTGTGTACTCACTCAGACAGCAGCCAGTGTCTGACACACAGGTTCTTCCACAGAGCGTTTTGTCCAGAGAGTTCATTCAGCCTCCTGCTGACATAACTACAACTGACACACACACACACACACACACACACACACACACACACACACACACACACACACACACACACACACACACACACACACACACACACACACACACACACACACACACACACACACACACACACACACACATTAATATGTATTTTTTAAAGTATGTATTACATTTATTTTAAGGCAGGAGTTGCATATTTCAACCAATGTAGATAATATTTAGTCACAAACTATTAATACGTTTCATTGGTTCAATTTTTTTTTTCATGTTCCCCCAAAAGTAGCAGATCTACAAGCTTGGGCTGTGATGCCTTGTAATAAACTGCTCAAAAAAAAGTTCGGAAACCTAACTTCGGTCAATTATATCTCCCCTTTAATAATACCAATTGGTATTGTGTTTTATATCATTTTTATCGTTGATTAGTCACCTTTACAACGAGGTACAGCTTGTAAGGATCGTGCATTCGTGGAATGAGCAACACAGCTAAATGTGTGGGTAGCGCCTACAAAAAATGTGTCAAAATCACCCAATATGCTTCTGTTGGTAATCACTCTTGTTTTGAGCAACCGGTCAGCACACACCTGCTGAGAGGTGTGTGCCAGTAGTCACAGGTGTGTGACTGACACCTGAACATGGGTTCTGCAACTTTGTTGAGTTTGTACTCCAAGCAGCAACACTGCCCCCATGGAAAGATGCCACGTTTGTCCCTTCAGAATAAGGCCCGTGCAATAGGGCAAGTGAAGCTGGTGTTCCGTTATGCAGAGTGACAGCATTATTTGGTGTTAGCCCTGGTACCATTTCCAAACTTAGGACCAAGTTCTGTGAGACTGATGAAGTCAACAAGGAAGACAACAACCCAAGACCCCTTGCTTCACTGAGGAACCATAGATTGACAGGCAAGATTTGCACAACGGTACCAAAGACAGATGTCAAAGTTGCAGGGTCCATGCTCAGGTGCCAGTCACACACCTGTGACTGGCACACACCTGCCTGCAAATGGTACCAGGGCTGACATCAAATAATGCGTAATCTGCGTAACGGAACACCAGCTTCACTTGCCCTATTGCACGGGCCTTATCCTGAAGGGACAAACGTGGCAGTCCATGGGGGCAGTGTTGCTGCTTGGAGCATACATAAACTCAACAAAGTTGCAGAACCCATGTTCAGGTGCCAGTCACTCACCTGTGAGGCAGTCACACACCTGTGACTACTGGCACACACCTCTCAGCAGGTGTGTGCTGGCAGGTTGCTCAAAACAAGAGCTATTACCAACAGAAGCATATTGGGTGATTTTGGCACATTTTTTGTAGGCGCTACCCACACGTTTAGCTGTGTTGCTCATTCCAAGAATGCACGATCCTTACAAGCTGTACCTCGTTGTAAAGGTGACTAATCAACGATAAAAATGATATAAAACACAATACCAATTGGTATTATTAAAGGGGAGATATAATTGACCAAAGTTAAGTTTCGAACTTTTTTTGAGCAGTTTAGTTAGGAACCAAATAATCCCTTAAACTACAGTTATTAAGTTAAAGGCCAGTAACTCTGAGAGTGTACAAATGGAACCAAATGGACCCTTACAGGATAATAAGCCTCCATTTGGTTCCATTTGTACACTCTCATTGTTAAATTGACACTGAGGATTTTACAGTGTTAGGGCTCCCAGAGATTAAAATAAATATAAAATCAAACAAAAATAAAAGTGAGTCTGTGGATGCATAGTCTCGCGTGGCCAGACTGTTGCCTCCCACAATGTTCAAATGTTTGCGGTCATACAGTCTGGGACTTGGTCATGATTAGAATATAAAGCGGATATGAAGCCTCCTCTCCATTTCCGTTTTGTCTTTACAGTCACGCAAATTTATCCTAATAATAATACAAATCATCTAAGTTTACATAGCTTGCTGCTTAGCAGAAATGAAAATGTAAAGTGTAAAGATATTTTAAAATATATTTTCATGAACATAAGTGTCAGTTTCCTCTCTCGGATTTGGGGATGTGTAGTTCCAGATATATAGCATTCAGAGACTGTGGAATAGTTGTCTGGCTACGCGAGACTAGTGGATGCATACTGTATGAAACTGATTCTGTTGTTTCATTTCATCATGCAACTCTATATGTGTGTGTGTTCACTGCACAACAACAATAACTATTTTAATAACAATAACTCAATCTATTAACACATTAAGACCGGGAAACTTTGGCTATTCAAAAATAGCAGATCTACAAGCTCATAGCGCTTATGAGCTTGCAGATCTGCTTTTTTTTTTTTTAAATCGTGAAAATGTGTGCAAATCTTTTAATATATTAGTAACTCAAATCTTTGCTTCTGGGGGATTCTACAACAACAGTTTTTAGAAAAAAACCTTATGTTTCTATATCAGTGGTTCTCAAACTTTTCCATGTCAAGGACCCCCAAAATAATATGTATTTGGCCGCGGACCCCCATCTCAACATATTTAGTTACAGGGACCCCCAGAAGCAAAGATTTGAGTTAAATGTTCGCTTTAAAAATATATATATTCAAAGATTTGCACACATTTTCACGATTTAAAAAAAATAGCAGATATGCAAGCTCACAGCGCGTATATCTGCTATTTTTGAATAGTATAAACATTAATGGTTAAAGTTACACACAGATGCGTTCCCGGTTTTAATGGAATAAACAAACACTTCAATACTGACATTAATATATGCATGAATTATAGTGTAACATTGTATTGCATCATTAAAACATACATTATGTTCCATAACAACATATAGTGTAATATTACAACATGCAGCTGTTATGTCATCATGTTGCGTTGTATAATTATTTGTAATCACATTAGCAGATCTACAAGCTCACACCAGGGTGCAATGCCACCCGTTATGAGCTTGTAGATCACCAAAAAAACATGTATTTATTAAACAAAAACTCTTTGTTTAATAAACAATAACAAACTTCATGCAGTGCTAACTGTGTTAGCTTTAAGTGTTTGGTTTGTTGTGGAAGCAGTTTACTGTTTAAAAATAACGTCATAATTAATTAAACATTATCTTAATAACAATAATATTAATAATAATAATAATAATAATAATAATAATAATAACAATAATAATAATAATAACAATATTTGTTTTGGTTGACAGTTTGTTGTTCAGACGTAAACAGCGGGTGGGTGGGTACATTCACTCTGTAAGTTCACATTTCCGGTGCGGAGCGGATACGGAAACGCACCACGTGTTTCACATGTGTGTCTACGTGGAAACAGACAGGATACGGCGGGCGGCCTCTAGACCGGATGTGCGCGCTGAGCGGTAAAGGAACCCCAGGGCTGAGTTGTTTTCAACGGAGAGCCGCTGAACCAACGAAATGCGAGTAAATAAGTACATTTACTCAAGTACTTAAGCACATCGCGACGCATTGTGAGCTTGTAGATCTGCTATTTAAAAAACATGTGTATACATTTTGAACACTAATGGGACATTCTGCATAATGGGTTCTTTTACTATTGGTACTTCAAGTACATTTTGATACCAATACTTTTGTACTTTTACTCTTTTAATTCTGAACACCGGACTAATTACTTGTAGAGTGTTTCTACATTGCAGTATTGATACTTTTACTCAAGTAAAAACAAAAAAGTAGTTATTTTCCCACCACTGGGTTTTTAGTTTATAAAATAACATGTTGTTGCGCTTGTTGTTGTTACTGTGAAACCTGAGCAGGTCAGTGAGTAAATGTACTCAGTTACTTTTAGTGTTTGTTATGGTTAACAGTGTGTTGTTTAGACGCAGACATCGGGGGGGAGGGGTCCATTCACTCTGATACTTCACATTTCCGGTGGTGGAGCGGATACGGAAACGCGACCCACGTTTCACATGAATGTCGATGTGGAAACGGACCGGATACGGCGGGGCGGGCTCTAGACCGGATGTGCACGCTGAGCGGTGAATAGGAACCCCCGAGGAGGGTCTGAGGATGTTTACAACGAACCAACGCGAGGTTTAGTTTGTAGAAGAGCGTCATGTGACTGAATGAAAGGTTCGTCAGTGAGTAGATGTACTCCGTTACTTTAAGGTGTGGTATACCTGAGCAGGTCAGTGAAGTCCAGGAAGGAGAAGACCAGCAGCAGAGGGTCTGAAGGCAGAGAGTTGAGCTGCAGCTCTGAGGCCGCCGCCATGTTGGATCACCGCCGTCTGTCTGGTTGCCAGGTTGTGGTCTGGTTGCCAGGTTGTGGTCTGGTTGCCAGGTTGTGAGAGAGAAACAAACGGTCAGCGCCCAGGAGCCATGTTGCACCACCCCACCTCACACTAAGTTCAAACTTAGCCTAGTTA
The DNA here is from genome assembly GCF_963454915.1 of Gymnoscopelus microlampas. NCBI lineage: Eukaryota > Metazoa > Chordata > Actinopteri > Myctophiformes > Myctophidae > Gymnoscopelus > Gymnoscopelus microlampas. Next base: position 1,815,036 of record NC_139961.1, on the reverse strand, counting down.
TAGCTTAAACACATTCAATCCTGGGGGACGCATCTCTGTCATTTTTAGATTTATTTGGGCTATTCAAAAATATCAGATCTACAAGCTCATAGCGCGGCACCGAGTGCCGCGCTATGAGCTTGTAGATCTGATATTTTTAAATAGCCAAAGAAATCTAAAAATGACACAGATACTTTCCCGGCTAAATGGGTTAAATGGCCTTTTTAAAAGCCATTTAAAGCTATAACTAGGCTAAGTTAGAACTTAGTGTGAGGGTGGTGCAACAGGCCCCAGGGGCGGAAAAGAGGAATATTATATTTAATACATTTAATGCCAAATATTTTTTACAAATGCTGCAAAACCTGCTTGTCCATTACTTCCTGTATAGTCAATCTCCTCCATGATGATGAATCAAGTCAATCAAGACCATGTGGTTCATTATCACACTACTATAATACACTTTATACACTACTATAAATGGATATGTAAATATAGTAATACAATATAATATAATAATCCTATAATATAAATGGATATGTAAATATAGTAATACAATATAATATAATAATCCTATAATATAAATGGATATGTAAATATAGTAATACAATACAATATAATAATCCTATAATATAAATGGATGTGTAAATATAGTAATACAATATAATATAATAATCCTATAATATAAATGGATATGTAAATATAGTAATACAATATAATATAATAATCCTATAATATAAATGGATATGTAAATATAGTAATACAATATAATATAATAATCCTATAATATAAATGGATATGTAAATATAGTAATACAATATAATATAATAATCCTATAATATAAATGGATATGTAAATATAGTAATACAATATAATATAATAATCCTATAATATAAATGGATATGTAAATATAGTAATACAATACAATATAATAATCCTATAATATAAATGGATATGTAAATCTAGTAATACAATATAATATAATAATCCTATACTATAAATGGATATGTAAATATAATAATGTAAATATAATATAATGTCACAAGAATGGAGATGGAAGGAGAGCATTGTCCAAACAGACTTACCAGCAGCTCCACAGTGACTCCTACAGGCCATCACATGCACCTACAGGACAGACTGACAGCAGCCTGAGGAGATGATGATGATGATGATGATGATGATGATTGCATTACATTACAGTCATTGATCAGACTCTTTTATCCAAAGAGACTTACAATAAGTGCATTCAACATAGGTAGGCAAGAAAACTACTAATCACCAGAAGTCTGAAGTGCATTCTCTTCTAAAACAAGCAACCAAGAGTATACCTAGCACTAAGGTAAAAGTGCAATATATCAGCTACCTACTGTCTTAAACAGATGAGACAAAATAGGAAAATCAAATGAGCAAGAGCTAAAACAAATAAGTGTATAGAATAAACAAGATCCAATAAAACAATAAATCAAGAGCTTGTACAACTAGTTAACAACAAGTAGGCCAGGCAGAGAGGAAGGATAGTGATTCCTGAAAAGGTGGGTTTTCAGCCTGCGATGAAAGATGGGCAGTGATTCTGCTGTCCTGACATCAGTGGGAAGTTCATTCCACCACTGTGGGGCCAGAACTGAAAAAAGCTGTGACCGTGTAGATCGGCCAGAAGGACCACTGAGCGACGAGGCAACCAGTCGCCCCGAGGCGGCAGACCCAAGTGGTCGGGCAGGGGTGTAAAGCTTGACCCTATTATGCAAGGTGCGCTGAGCGCAAACACTTAAGGAATAATAATACTCACGAGAGAGAGAGAGAGAGAGAGAGAGAGAGAGAGAGAGAGAGAGAGAGAGAGAGAGAGAGAGAGGCTGAAACACAGAGCCCAGACCTCTCCCTCCTTTAGCCAAGACAGTGAACATCACCACAGATGTTATTGGTTGAATTAGCAGAGGACAGTAACGGAGTAAATTTACTTGAGTACTGTACTTAAGTACATATTCTGAGGATCTGTACTTTACTTGAGTATTAGATTTCTTTGATACTTATTACTCTTACTCAAGTACATTTTCGAGAAAAATATTTTACTTTTACTCAAGTAAATTTCAAGGAAGGCTGAAAAGTACAAGTTACTTTTAGGTTTGCTGGTTGTTGTTTTTTCCCCCTAAAATGCAAAGGAACCCTATCCAATGTTCCCTGTAGCGTGCGCCCACGCGCACACGGCCGAACGATTCGTGCACAGAAAAAAACAACCATTCAGTCTGTATCAGTGCAGCCAGGACGGATGTGTGTGTGTGTGTGTGTGTGTGTGTGTGTGTGTGTGTGTGTGTGTGTGTGTGTGTGTGTGTGTGTGTGTGTGTGTGTGTGTGTGTGTGTGTGTGTGTGTGTGCGCGTGTGCGTGTGCGTGTGCGTGTGTGTGTGTGTATGTTGCAATATGTTTCTTTCTTCTTGTTCCATGGAACAGTGCATATTATCGACCTGGTGACCTATGATGACATGTCAATGTTGTCGGTTTCTGGGAAGTGAAGTTTCTGGGAGGTCAAGAAATTCCACAGAAAAAGGGAAGAATCTCAAGAAGGAGAAGTGGAGCGGATTGCCTGATGGAGTCATCATTATTAGGAAATGTGGCCATATAATTTCATGTGTCTGTGTAGTCCATGGACCACTGGTTGAGAAACAGTGGGATGTATCATGGAATGTATGCATACAGTAGCAAGTGTTAGCAAAGCACTAATCTTAGCTCTAATCTCATCCAACACAACAGTGGTCCCCAGGTTGATTCTCAATCAGGGTGGTGGTCCCTGGTTCACAATCAGTTGAAAACCCCTGCTTTAGAGAGTTTAAAACTATAAATCTCACTGGAGTTTAGGCTAGTACTAGTATTTAGCAGTGACATATGGTACTTTTTTGCCTTGAAAACAATGCATGCGCCTCTAATGGGGAAACGTTTTTATTTTATTAGGACTCATAGAATCACAAAATGTCCCTGGACTGGGACCCATTTAAATGACCACTCGTGGGTCCTGACACCCACTATCTACATTGAAAACCTAACATCACTGCTACGGCTTAGATGAGGAGTTATTTTATTGCATTGCTGAGGTTTTAGACATATTTTGGTTTGTTCAAGACAGTATATTTAAATGTATTTGTGGTTATTTGGTTATTTTATGCTGCACCACTAGGCTATAAAGATATTAATTTAGATTACCCAATGTGCCCAATATTGCCTTGCTTTAAAAAAAGAATCCAGCAAACAGCCCAAACAAAGTAGTCCATTGAAGTAGATAGGGACAACTCTTGTTGTTGAGGTAAGCACAACATTTTAGATCCCTTTAGAGCAGGGGTTTTCAACAGGTGGTCCGTGAACCACTTGTGGTCCCTGAAGGTATTGCATGTGGTCCCTGACCATGTTGCAATATGTTTTTTTTCGTCTTGTTCCATGGAACAGTGCATATTATCGACCTGGTGAGCTATGATGACATGTCAATGTTGTTGGTTTCTGGGGAAGTCAAGTTTCTGGGAGGTCAAGAAATTCCACAGAAAAGGGAATTAGAATCTCAAGAAGGGGAAGTGTGCCTGATGGGGTCATCATTATTAGGAAATGTGGCAATATAATTGCATGTGTCTGTGTAGTCCATGGACCACTGGTTGAGAAATATATATTTTAGTTTGTTCAACACAATATATTTAAATGTGATATTTTGTGGTTATTTGGTTATTTTGTGCTGCACCACTAGGCTATAAAGATATTCATTTAGATTACTTGTTTTGAACCAATGCTGCTCTAATTTGATTTGTGATTTTAAAAAGCCATATAAAAATTACAGCAATTCATTGATGTGAAAAATAAGAAATGTACTTTTACTTTTACTTGTACTTAAGTATTTTTAAAAGCATTTACTCTTAAATACTTAAGTAAATTTAAAAGCAAGGACTTTTTTACTCTTACTTGAGTAACATTTTGACTGAGCTACTTTTACTTGTAGTGGAGTAAATTTAACCAGGAGTACTCTGTACTCTTACTCAAGTACTGGGGTCGAGTACTCTGTCCACCTCTGTGAATTAGCAGTATGAGTCAATAACTTCATTAAAAAGAAAACTAACCAAATGAGTAACTAGTTCAATATGAATAATAAAGGTAACATGCTTCATGTAAAAGTAAATGTTTTACATGAACTTTTACAATACGATGACAGCACTTCATCAGGTTTCATGTATGGTACACGGTGGTGGGAAAAGTATGTTAATATTTTACTTAAGTAAAAGTAACAAGTAGTGTTGGTATCAAAACATACTTTGGCTGAAAGAATCTAGTCAGATGATTTGTGGGTCTGAAAGTCTCTTTCCAAGTTCTCTCTCTTCACCATCGCTGCACAAGTTTGACATGATCATAAAATGCACAAACAAATTGTCTCATGTTGTCTGTTCCTATAAAGTCATTCTACTGATGTTTGTCTCATTCTGTGTGGGTGAATAGTAGTATAGTATCATTGAACAGGTTTAATAGCAGTAGTAGCCTAGTAGTAGGTTTATTTTTGCTTTAATTATGGCTTTTTGATATTGTTTATATATTTGTATTTGTTCTCAAGCTGTTGGTGGGGCTTTAAATGCCTATAATAGGACAAATGTAAAAGGAAATGCAAGCTTTTATTCAAATATATCTGTATTCTAGTATGTACATGTGTCAATAAACAAACAAGAAAATGAATGTCATTCATACAAACAGGTTGTTTCGATCAAGCAACCAGATGACATTATGAAGGTCCTCGTCATTAGAAAGGTTTAGAAATGAACCTCAACAGGGTGTGAAATCTCACACTAAATATATATGCTTACAGTATATGCATTGTTTTTAAACAACACAGTTACAAGACAAGACACACTTATAACAGAGGTAGAGTAAAGGACCAGACTTTAAACCTATAGGACACCACATTATGTACTTTAATATAAATGTATATTATATTCTGCTTCCATAGAAACATAGTGTAAACACAGTCATAGCTGTGGTGTGTGAGGTGAACAAAGTGATCCAACATGTTTTATAACATGTTGATACACCCTACAGTCAGCACATTAAATGACACACATCACTGTCAGGGAGAAACCTTGTATCTCTGCACTACAAAAGTAGTGAATATAGCAGATCTACAAGCTCACAAAGTGTTGTGATGCGACACACTGTGAGCTTGTAGATCTGCTATTTTCACTACATTAAGTATGAATGAACATGTTTAAGTGTGTGTGAGTTGATAAATATCGAACCAATGAAAACAAGAGCTTGAGACTAATAACATTGGATCAAATGGAACACAGGCTATTTTTTATTTTATTTCTTAAAAAGATAAACAGTTTTGGACTTACAAGGTTTCCACCTGACAGACAATAATACTGTAAGATCAACAGGTTTCATACAGTCTCACAATACAAGGAAAAGGCGGAGTCAAACCAAGAGACGGACCAGTATAAATCACTGAGTCCAACTTTAACCTGGTTGTGTGTAACATAGGTTGTGTTCTGAGTTGTTCCTGTTGAATCTATTGGTTGGTGATCAGTGATAGATTCATCATGAAGACTGGTCTCCTCTCAGCTGTGTGTGTGTTGGCAGCAGCTGCATTCATCCTGTCATCAGGTTGGTGGATTCACTTTATTTAACATTAATAACATTTATAACATTTATAACATTGATAACGTTGATAACATTTATAACATGAAGGACAACTTGATTCATGTCTGTCACCTGTAGCTGCTTCGAAAACCGACCAGTGTGAATTTAACTCTGTCATACATTGAACCCTTAGGGCACGCTCCCACCGCACATTTATTTTACCTCTGGGGCAGAATCTGCCAATGCTTTGTCAATGTAAATGCGTGGATTCACGGAAAAAATGTGCAAGACCATGAATCCACGCATTTGCATTGACAAAGCATTGGCAGATTCCACCCCAGAGGTAGAATAAAAGTGTGGTGGGACCGTGCCCTTAAGGCTGATTTATACTCGGATGCACACCGGGTCATGCACCAAACAATAGCAGATCTACAAGCTCATAGCCGTTATGAGCTTGGTGGCTTTCTTATAGGGTGTCAAACTGGTGGCCCTGGGGCCGAGTACGGGCCCTTAAGGGGTCCAATCTGGTCCATTCTGTTGCATTTGTAAACTCAGAGTTACAGACCTGTAAGGGTCCATTTGGTTCCATTTACACCTCTCTGTTGTTTGTTCTGAGAGAGTTAAACATATAGTTTATTTGTCATCCAACGTTCAAACCTTACGCTGCCAAAAAGGGGGAGGAGCTATGGAACTATGGATGTGTATCTGAGGAAAAGGAACAGATCTACAAGCTATCAGCGTGTAACATCACGTCATGTGGTTATCTTGTAGATCTGTTTTTTTTAGGAGCGACACCGTTGTAAGACAAAGCATAAATGAAACATGACTCACATACAGCCAGGGGGAGGGGCTGACCGTCTGCTTTACTGAAGCAAAGACACACACAGACAAACGCGCGCACGCACACACGCACACACACACACACACACACACACACACACACACACACACACACACACACACACACACACACACACACACACACACACACACACACACAGGTAGCCTAAGGCTTGCATTAGTCATGTTAAACGGTTATGTATTGTTTAGTTGTTTGAAGCAGAGCAGAGGTTCTGTCTCAATAAAGTCATGTCAGAACAGGATCTCTAGCATTGCTTCATTGCCAGAGATGGAAAATAAATACTCTGTCATTTCATCCATGAATCTACATGTATTCATATGTATTATTTATCCTGCTCTTTATCATTCATTATATTAACTCTATTCATTATATTCTGTCTATGTATGTGTGTTAATATAGTGTTGTGTTGTGTGTAGTCTATGTATGTGTGTTAATATAGTGTTGATGTTGTGTGTTAATGTGTACTGACGACTGCATGCTGGTACAGAAAATACAGATCTACAAGCCCACAACTCATCGTGCTGTGACATGATGTAATGTGAGACAGACAGACAGACAGACAGACAGACAGACAGACAGACACTCATCAGTGTGATGTGGTCTGTTAAGGGCTCTATAAGGGGCGGCAGTGGCTCAGGGGTAGAGTGGCCGGGTAGAGTGAATTGGAAAACCGCAAGGTTCCCAGTTTGATCCCGGGCTGGGGCGCTCCCCTAGAGTTAGTGTCGAAGTGTCCTTGAGCAAGACACTGAACCCCTAATTGCTCCCGATGAGCAGGTTGGTGCCTTGCATGGTTTCCTCCGCCATCGGTGTACGAATGTGTGTGTGAATGGGTTAATGGCACAATCAATGTAAAGCGCTTCGGATAGAAGCGCTATATAAATGCACCATTTACCATTTACCATTTATAACATTATTTTTAGGGATCAACTTGTGTTGTCCATCGCTGTGCTACGCTGTCAAAAGGGGGGAGGAGCTATGTGTGTCTCTGGAAAAGGAACAGATCTACAAGCTATCAGCGTGTAACATCACGTCACGTGGTTATCTTGTAGATCTGTTATTTTTTGGGAGCGGCACCATTGTGCATGAAACATGACTCACTCACATACAGCCAGGGGGAGGGTCTGACTGTCTGCTTTACTGAAGCAATGACACACACACACACACACACACACACACACACACACACACACACACACACACACACACACACACACACACACACACACACACACACCCCCTAACCCTAACTATTTGAAGTGGGCTCTGGATAGAACTGGTCAGTTGAAGCGGGCCCTGTCCTGTCCAGTTGTGTATATATCTTTGTTTTAAGCATTGAGTTTAATCAGGGGTGCATTACTGGCTGGGGCCACTGGGCCCAGAGGCCCATTAAGGCCCAGTAGGGACCAGTAGGCCAGAGTCTTATGTTAATAGGACTTTAGAGTGTGTCTGTCTGTCTGTCTGTCTGTTTGTTTTATGGTTTTGTAAATTCAAGGAAGAGTTTACGAATATTGTCAACTATTAATAGTTGGAATACTGTATTCACTAACACATTTTACAAAAACAATATATCTCTCTGAGAGAGTGTAAAGGAACCAAATGGACCCTTACAGGTCTGTAACTCTGAGAGTGTACAGCCTGTCTTTAAATCAATCAACCTTTATTTGTTTGTATATGTAATTATGTATTGTAGTGTTTTAGGATCCATTATGGAGGTAAATACATGTGTTACAATGTAAATATAATGTATAATAATATAATTACAAGTTACAATGTAAATGTTGTACTGAATGCTAACAATGGGCCTCATTCACCATCCATTCTTAAGAAGATAATATTTCTGTCAAAGTAATTGTCATCTTTAGAGCAGGGGTTCTCAAGGTGGGGTCTGGGGACCCTCAGGGGTCCTTTAAAGCAGTGGTTCTCAAACTTTTTCATGTCAAGGACCCCCGAATTGACACTTATTAGCCCGCGGACCCCCATTTGAAAAGATAAGTCAGGGACCTCCATAAGAGAAGATTTTTACGTCTCTAGCCGTGATTCTCAACCATTTTAATATCAAGGACCCCCAGTTTGACATGCATTAGAGCTACGGACCCCCATTTAATGGCATCTCTATCTCTGGGACCCCAATTCATATTGTAAAATCAATGTTAATTTAACTCTGAGAGTGTACAAATGTAACCAAATGGACCCGTTAGGGTCCATTTGGTTCCATTTGTACAGACCCATAAGGGTCCATTTGGTTCCTATCCATCATTTAGCTGGGGACCCCCTGGAACCCCCTCAAGTATCCCTGGGGGTCCCCGGACCCCACTTTGAGAACCAATGCTTTAAAGGGTTCCAGGGTGTCCCAGGCAACACGAAGAACACTTTAACCTTATTTTATACTTTGGATATTCAAAAAAAGCAGATCTACAAGCTCACAATGTGTCAAATCGCATCATGTTTTCAGCTTGGCTATGTTCAAAGCATTTAGATACATGTTTTTGTAGGGGTCTGAATATTTTCAGACCCCTACAGAAGTGATTGTGTCATGTTGCTCAGTATGATTATCAAACACCTCATGCACTTGAAGGAAGGTTTACACTTTGAAAACTAAAATAATACATCAAACTGTCACACAGAGCCATCAGGTGCAATTCATTGTCAGTTCATATTGTTCAGGATAAAACTAACATGTTAGTAAACTATCTTGTAATATTTATATAACTAAAGATTATAAATGTGTAAACCTTTGAAAGAATGTCAACATGGTCACATTGTTTACTGTCAGGAACTGGTGTTAGGACCCAAGTGCAGGAACTCAAACTCAGAACTCAAACAAAGGCAGGAGATGAAGATCACATAAACTTAACTTTACTTGGTGAAAGACACAGGATAACAGTACTGTGCATACATGGAACATAAAACCTGACACTAACTTAAGATCCAGCACTGAACAAACACACAGACAGAGTCTAAATAGTCACTGGAGCTCATCACCCAGCCAGGCTCAGCTGGTCCTCAAAGGTGACAGCACTCAGGCCAATCAGAGTCTTTGCCTCAGGTAGAAGGGAGAGTAGGAGATTGGCTCAGGGGAAATAGGAGCAGGGCAAGGAAGGGGCAGAGGCACACCCAGTGGCTAAACAGTCACATGATGGACACAATAGGGGACGTGATCGTGACAGTTTATTGTGTGTAGAAAGGAAGCTAAAGGTTTATGTATGGAGTCACATTGCCCTCTACTGGTTACATTGGTGTACTGCTGCTGCTGTATACAGTCCGATGATTATTTTATTGATTTTATTATTATTAATGCTGCTACTCTACATAGTGTAACCTTGTAGATCAGCTATTGTTAAAGGGTCTACACCATGAATTTTAACTTTTTCTTCATTTTTGTGTGTTTTTGGTCTCCCCCACCTCTCTTCTGTTCCAACAAATACCCGACTTCGAGCATGCAGGCTTTCATAGGCTATCTGTGGTTTTCATGTAAATTGGTCTGAAAACAGTCCGTCAGATTTGTTCCCCCACCCTACGTCACGTCTGGGAACAATTCCTCCCGTTTTTCAGTTCTAACCAAAAAAAAAAATCGAAAAAATAAATATATATATTTTTTTTTCATTTTTTTTTTCTTTTTCATTTTTTCTTTCTTTTTTTTTTTACTTTTTCCACACAGAACCAGGACATGACATGCATACGAACTGGCTCAATAGCGCCCCGTGCCAAACAGGACAATGTGGTATTGCAGGTGAAAGTGCTTTATAAGCCAGAGAGAAGTTAGTTGGAATGAGTATATCTGAGGCTTGATTTAGGCTCAAACCTTTTGAAAAACGTTTGAGGGACATAAACAATATGATATCAAATATTATTATTATTTTTTAAATTCATGGTGTAGCTCCTTTAAAACACACATATTGTTAAAAAATGTTGAACAATTATTAAATACAAATCTTCTCTTGTGGGGGTCCCTGACACAATATTATGTTCAGATGGGCTCAATTTAGAGCTCCTTTCAACGGGCCTGAACATTTAAAGAGTTCATTAACCATTTGAACCCCAGCATCCATATTCTGGGGAGACGTCAGCCAAACATAGACAGTATTTTTGGTGTAGAGATTTGGTGTAGAGCAGGGGTTCTCAAAGAGGGTGCTGTGGAGCCCTAGGGTGCTGTGACGCTAGTCCAGGGGTATTTATCAATATCACTTCAGTTTAACCCCTTAAGACCCTCTATACCTGAGATGCACTGTACTTGATACATTCTTTCTTGATCTACGTCAAATCTCTTCACCAAAAATAACAGATCTACAAGCTCATAACACGTGGCCTTGCGACATGTTGTGAGCTTGTAGATCGATCTACTGTTTCTGGCTAACATTCCCTCCAGAATAGAGAGGCTGGGGTTCAAGTGGTTAAATGTCTAAAGTATAAAGTTATTTTCAATCTGTCCTAATGAAATGTCCATACTGTATCTTAGGAAGTATTTACATATTTATGTAGCGGAATATGATATATAGGCCTAATGTATCCTCTAATTCAGGGGTGATTCAGGGGTACCGTGGATGAAAAGGTTATTTACAGGAGACCCTGAGACACAAAGAACTGGTCTAGTCGTCTACAGGGGGAAAAGCAGTGTGCTCCCCCACAGGCATGTCTGTCTGTCTGTCTGTCTGTCTGTCTGTCTGTCTGTCTGTCTGCCTGCCTGCCTGCCTGCCTGCCTGCCTGCCTGCCTGCCTGCCTGTCTGTCTGTCTGTCTGTCTGTCTGTCTGCCTGTCTTATCTGTGATTATCTTAAATAACAACAGCATCTAAACACTACAGAGCACTCTGACTCCCAATGGAATGCTGACACGTTTGCACAAAATAATTGATTCTTCTGTTTCCTTAAATTCTACAGTTGTATAAAATAAGATTTAAACTAGACGCGTCGCAATTCCGGGGAAATTGCAGAGTGTGGTTGCGCCGACGCCGGTCGCGGGTCGCGGCCGCCGGGACTCGAGGAATACGCCGGGAGGAATAACGTCGGGGGCTGCGCCAATTACATTGTGTCGTCACTCCTGAGATCGCTTGCGTTTCATTTTGAGAGGATCGATCCCCCCAAAATAAGGTTTTTGCATCAAACGGTTACATTTTGAGCATTCGTGGCGCCCCCTATGGATCAAAGCAGAAATGCTTTTGGGGATTGGTTTAGTATACCACCCTCGACATGTGATTCAAATTTGGGATTGAGCGGACGTTTCGTTCGTGATTTATGGCATTTTTGGTCAAACGGGCCCCTCCCGCTAACTTTGGAAGCCATTTACGGACGGACGGTACGGACTATCAAAATTCCGCTTGGATAGGTTTATCGCATGGGTCCATAGATCACGTGTACCGATTTGTGTGAGATTTGGAAAAAAATTGAAGGAAAAGGAGCAAAAAGTGTGTTTTGAAGAAAATTCAAAATGGCGGAAAATCTATCCTGACGCAAATGGGCGTGGCCTATATGGGAAGATGCGTCGTGACCCAAGGAATCCAGGTGAAAAGAAATTTTGATTTTACGACCTACGGTTCAAGAGTTATAGGCCAAAAGGTAAAGGGGGCTGTTATAGCGCCACCATGTGGCCGACTGGTGTGATTATTTTCTTAATAATTTTGCAAAAAACTATTAACCTCCCCTCCAAGTTTTGTAACTGTAGCCTTTACGGTTTCCGAGGAAAAAATACTTGAATGGGAGTTTTTGCAATTCCCATTAAAGTGGATGGGGAAATTTAATGCAGAAATAAATCAATATCAAAAAATCTATCCTGACGCAAATAGGCGTGGCCTATATGGGGAGATGCGTAGTGACCCAAGGAATCCAGGTGAAAAGAAATTTTGATTTTCGGACCTACGGTTCAAGGGGACATTTAATGGCACTAATAAATTAATATCAATTAAACTATTCAACCAATCTCTTAGCCCTATACACGCGCACGATTCCCGATTTAGACGGTCATTTTGACATATGGCACAACATTGGGGGATAAAAACTGTGGGAGGAGATGCGGTTTGAAAAAAGTTTATCTATAAAGAAAGAATAAAGAGTATAGAGTACTATAGTCTGGTTGCCCTGTTGGGCAACCACACTAATTACAATAATATTTTTTGTCACAGTAATCTTTACAGCAAAGGTTCTCAAAGTGAGGTGGATCCAGCAAAATGAGGAACAGTTTAAGCATATTTTATACTTTGGATATTAGAAAATAGCCGATCTAAAAGCTCACAATGTGTTGCATCGTGAGCTTGTAGATCGGCTATTTTTTAAACATTTTAATGTTGAATAATTGTGAAAAAAATATTATACACAAATCTTCACTTACGGGGTGTCTGACACAAATGTATTCTCAGATAAGGGTCTGCAGCCAAAATACTTTAGAGTTTCCAACAGGCCAGGAATAGACTTTATGCACAGCAGCTATAATGGAAAGAAATTGGGCCTCTTCCTTACTTCCTTCACAGGCCTTACCAATTATATTAATTAAGGCTTTGTTTGTTTTGTAAAGTGACTGTGAGTACCATCTCATTGCTGAATGCTTTATCTGTTCAAATTGACTGAAATAACTTTCTCTTCACAGCTCAACAAGATGTGATATACATTCCACCACAAGGAGTCCTTCAGCTGCTTCCAGATACTAGCTCTGTTACTGAACCCATCACTGGCTTCCTGTGGAAACATGGACCCAATAAAGCAGCAGAATGGGATCAGGGTTTTGGTCCTGATGTGGATTACTACGGGACATTTAGAGACCGCACAGACCTGGATAAAGAAACTGGACAGTTGGTCATCAACAATATGACCATAGAAGACTGTGGAGAATATTCTGTGCAGATCAACGGTCGACAGATGAACAAGACTTACACGGTTAAAGAGATGAGTAAGTATGAACTGTGTCCTGTGAAGGTCATGTGACATCATGGGTCATAATATCATCATAATAACATGTTTCAATGCATGTCTGTCCAGGCTTTAGAAAGGTTAAATTAAAATTATGTTTTGGTTAAATGGATATTTCACGTTCAAACATGTTTGGGGTCATTGTACTACTCTGGCTTTCAGACAGTTTTTAAGTTGCTTGATTCAGTATTTACATATTTGATATTAATTTTATCAGACACGCCCCCTTCCTATATAAACCCATTGTAACTTTGAACTCCATTTTAACCATGTGAGGTTCATTGAATCAAGCAACTTAAAAACTGCCTGAGGTGAAACACAAAAGCCTGAGTGGACGTTAAAATGCCCTCAAACATGTTTGAAAGCCTCTAACCGCCAACAACAGCCGTTCCAGCTAACTGCACATTGCTGGCTGCTTGTTGTTCTGTCTCCTCATCTCAGAACAATAGTGGCAGTTATGAACGTGTGAAAATAAATATACGTGTATGTGCACCATAACCATTACCTGAGGAAGATCACACAGCCAACACGTGTTTACCTCATCATGTTGTAACTGCAGTCTGGAGACAACATCAGCAGTAATTCTGAGTCTTCATTCTGTGTCCTCAACAGAGAAAGTCCCAACACCAAAGGTGGCCATCAAGGATCCTTGTAAAGCTAACTCTACTAGCTGCTGTGATGCGACACACTGTGAGCTTGTAGATCTGCTATTTTCACTACATTAAGTATGAATGAACATGTTTAAGTGTGTGTGAGTTGATAAATATCGAACCAATGAAAACAAGAGCTTGAGACTAATAACATTGGATCAAATGGAACACAGGCTATTTTTTATTTTATTTCTTAAAAAGATAAACAGTTTTGGACTTACAAGGTTTCCACCTGACAGACAATAATACTGTAAGATCAACAGGTTTCATACAGTCTCACAATACAAGGAAAAGGCGGAGTCAAACCAAGAGACGGACCAGTATAAATCACTGAGTCCAACTTTAACCTGGTTGTGTGTAACATAGGTTGTGTTCTGAGTTGTTCCTGTTGAATCTATTGGTTGGTGATCAGTGATAGATTCATCATGAAGACTGGTCTCCTCTCAGCTGTGTGTGTGTTGGCAGCAGCTGCATTCATCCTGTCATCAGGTTGGTGGATTCACTTTATTTAACATTAATAACATTTATAACATTTATAACATTGATAACGTTGATAACATTTATAACATGAAGGACAACTTGATTCATGTCTGTCACCTGTAGCTGCTTCGAAAACCGACCAGTGTGAATTTAACTCTGTCATACATTGAACCCTTAGGGCACGCTCCCACCGCACATTTATTTTACCTCTGGGGCAGAATCTGCCAATGCTTTGTCAATGTAAATGCGTGGATTCACGGAAAAAATGTGCAAGACCATGAATCCACGCATTTGCATTGACAAAGCATTGGCAGATTCCACCCCAGAGGTAGAATAAAAGTGTGGTGGGACCGTGCCCTTAAGGCTGATTTATACTCGGATGCACACCGGGTCATGCACCAAACAATAGCAGATCTACAAGCTCATAGCCGTTATGAGCTTGGTGGCTTTCTTATAGGGTGTCAAACTGGTGGCCCTGGGGCCGAGTACGGGCCCTTAAGGGGTCCAATCTGGTCCATTCTGTTGCATTTGTAAACTCAGAGTTACAGACCTGTAAGGGTCCATTTGGTTCCATTTACACCTCTCTGTTGTTTGTTCTGAGAGAGTTAAACATATAGTTTATTTGTCATCCAACGTTCAAACCTTACGCTGCCAAAAAGGGGGAGGAGCTATGGAACTATGGATGTGTATCTGAGGAAAAGGAACAGATCTACAAGCTATCAGCGTGTAACATCACGTCATGTGGTTATCTTGTAGATCTGTTTTTTTTAGGAGCGACACCGTTGTAAGACAAAGCATAAATGAAACATGACTCACATACAGCCAGGGGGAGGGGCTGACCGTCTGCTTTACTGAAGCAAAGACACACACAGACAAACGCGCGCACGCACACACGCACACACACACACACACACACACACACACACACACACACACACACACACACACACACACACACACACACACACACACACACACACACACACAGGTAGCCTAAGGCTTGCATTAGTCATGTTAAACGGTTATGTATTGTTTAGTTGTTTGAAGCAGAGCAGAGGTTCTGTCTCAATAAAGTCATGTCAGAACAGGATCTCTAGCATTGCTTCATTGCCAGAGATGGAAAATAAATACTCTGTCATTTCATCCATGAATCTACATGTATTCATATGTATTATTTATCCTGCTCTTTATCATTCATTATATTAACTCTATTCATTATATTCTGTCTATGTATGTGTGTTAATATAGTGTTGTGTTGTGTGTAGTCTATGTATGTGTGTTAATATAGTGTTGATGTTGTGTGTTAATGTGTACTGACGACTGCATGCTGGTACAGAAAATACAGATCTACAAGCCCACAACTCATCGTGCTGTGACATGATGTAATGTGAGACAGACAGACAGACAGACAGACAGACAGACAGACAGACAGACAGACAGACAGACAGACACTCATCAGTGTGATGTGGTCTGTTAAGGGCTCTATAAGGGGCGGCAGTGGCTCAGGGGTAGAGTGGCCGGGTAGAGTGAATTGGAAAACCGCAAGGTTCCCAGTTTGATCCCGGGCTGGGGCGCTCCCCTAGAGTTAGTGTCGAAGTGTCCTTGAGCAAGACACTGAACCCCTAATTGCTCCCGATGAGCAGGTTGGTGCCTTGCATGGTTTCCTCCGCCATCGGTGTACGAATGTGTGTGTGAATGGGTTAATGGCACAATCAATGTAAAGCGCTTCGGATAGAAGCGCTATATAAATGCACCATTTACCATTTACCATTTATAACATTATTTTTAGGGATCAACTTGTGTTGTCCATCGCTGTGCTACGCTGTCAAAAGGGGGGAGGAGCTATGTGTGTCTCTGGAAAAGGAACAGATCTACAAGCTATCAGCGTGTAACATCACGTCACGTGGTTATCTTGTAGATCTGTTATTTTTTGGGAGCGGCACCATTGTGCATGAAACATGACTCACTCACATACAGCCAGGGGGAGGGTCTGACTGTCTGCTTTACTGAAGCAATGACACACACACACACACACACACACACACACACACACACACACACACACACACACACACACACACACACACACACACACACACACACACCCCCTAACCCTAACTATTTGAAGTGGGCTCTGGATAGAACTGGTCAGTTGAAGCGGGCCCTGTCCTGTCCAGTTGTGTATATATCTTTGTTTTAAGCATTGAGTTTAATCAGGGGTGCATTACTGGCTGGGGCCACTGGGCCCAGAGGCCCATTAAGGCCCAGTAGGGACCAGTAGGCCAGAGTCTTATGTTAATAGGACTTTAGAGTGTGTCTGTCTGTCTGTCTGTCTGTTTGTTTTATGGTTTTGTAAATTCAAGGAAGAGTTTACGAATATTGTCAACTATTAATAGTTGGAATACTGTATTCACTAACACATTTTACAAAAACAATATATCTCTCTGAGAGAGTGTAAAGGAACCAAATGGACCCTTACAGGTCTGTAACTCTGAGAGTGTACAGCCTGTCTTTAAATCAATCAACCTTTATTTGTTTGTATATGTAATTATGTATTGTAGTGTTTTAGGATCCATTATGGAGGTAAATACATGTGTTACAATGTAAATATAATGTATAATAATATAATTACAAGTTACAATGTAAATGTTGTACTGAATGCTAACAATGGGCCTCATTCACCATCCATTCTTAAGAAGATAATATTTCTGTCAAAGTAATTGTCATCTTTAGAGCAGGGGTTCTCAAGGTGGGGTCTGGGGACCCTCAGGGGTCCTTTAAAGCAGTGGTTCTCAAACTTTTTCATGTCAAGGACCCCCGAATTGACACTTATTAGCCCGCGGACCCCCATTTGAAAAGATAAGTCAGGGACCTCCATAAGAGAAGATTTTTACGTCTCTAGCCGTGATTCTCAACCATTTTAATATCAAGGACCCCCAGTTTGACATGCATTAGAGCTACGGACCCCCATTTAATGGCATCTCTATCTCTGGGACCCCAATTCATATTGTAAAATCAATGTTAATTTAACTCTGAGAGTGTACAAATGTAACCAAATGGACCCGTTAGGGTCCATTTGGTTCCATTTGTACAGACCCATAAGGGTCCATTTGGTTCCTATCCATCATTTAGCTGGGGACCCCCTGGAACCCCCTCAAGTATCCCTGGGGGTCCCCGGACCCCACTTTGAGAACCAATGCTTTAAAGGGTTCCAGGGTGTCCCAGGCAACACGAGGAACACTTTAACCTTATTTTATACTTTGGATATTCAAAAAAAGCAGATCTACAAGCTCACAATGTGTCAAATCGCATCATGTTTTCAGCTTGGCTATGTTCAAAGCATTTAGATACATGTTTTTGTAGGGGTCTGAATATTTTCAGACCCCTACAGAAGTGATTGTGTCATGTTGCTCAGTATGATTATCAAACACCTCATGCACTTGAAGGAAGGTTTACACTTTGAAAACTAAAATAATACATCAAACTGTCACACAGAGCCATCAGGTGCAATTCATTGTCAGTTCATATTGTTCAGGATAAAACTAACATGTTAGTAAACTATCTTGTAATATTTATATAACTAAAGATTATAAATGTGTAAACCTTTGAAAGAATGTCAACATGGTCACATTGTTTACTGTCAGGAACTGGTGTTAGGACCCAAGTGCAGGAACTCAAACTCAGAACTCAAACAAAGGCAGGAGATGAAGATCACATAAACTTAACTTTACTTGGTGAAAGACACAGGATAACAGTACTGTGCATACATGGAACATAAAACCTGACACTAACTTAAGATCCAGCACTGAACAAACACACAGACAGAGTCTAAATAGTCACTGGAGCTCATCACCCAGCCAGGCTCAGCTGGTCCTCAAAGGTGACAGCACTCAGGCCAATCAGAGTCTTTGCCTCAGGTAGAAGGGAGAGTAGGAGATTGGCTCAGGGGAAATAGGAGCAGGGCAAGGAAGGGGCAGAGGCACACCCAGTGGCTAAACAGTCACATGATGGACACAATAGGGGACGTGATCGTGACAGTTTATTGTGTGTAGAAAGGAAGCTAAAGGTTTATGTATGGAGTCACATTGCCCTCTACTGGTTACATTGGTGTACTGCTGCTGCTGTATACAGTCCGATGATTATTTTATTGATTTTATTATTATTAATGCTGCTACTCTACATAGTGTAACCTTGTAGATCAGCTATTGTTAAAGGGTCTACACCATGAATTTTAACTTTTTCTTCATTTTTGTGTGTTTTTGGTCTCCCCCACCTCTCTTCTGTTCCAACAAATACCCGACTTCGAGCATGCAGGCTTTCATAGGCTATCTGTGGTTTTCATGTAAATTGGTCTGAAAACAGTCCGTCAGATTTGTTCCCCCACCCTACGTCACGTCTGGGAACAATTCCTCCCGTTTTTCAGTTCTAACCAAAAAAAAAAAATCGAAAAAATAAATATATATATTTTTTTTTCATTTTTTTTTTCTTTTTCATTTTTTCTTTCTTTTTTTTTTTTACTTTTTCCACACAGAACCAGGACATGACATGCATACGAACTGGCTCAATAGCGCCCCGTGCCAAACAGGACAATGTGGTATTGCAGGTGAAAGTGCTTTATAAGCCAGAGAGAAGTTAGTTGGAATGAGTATATCTGAGGCTTGATTTAGGCTCAAACCTTTTGAAAAACGTTTGAGGGACATAAACAATATGATATCAAATATTATTATTATTTTTTAAATTCATGGTGTAGCTCCTTTAAAACACACATATTGTTAAAAAATGTTGAACAATTATTAAATACAAATCTTCTCTTGTGGGGGTCCCTGACACAATATTATGTTCAGATGGGCTCAATTTAGAGCTCCTTTCAACGGGCCTGAACATTTAAAGAGTTCATTAACCATTTGAACCCCAGCATCCATATTCTGGGGAGACGTCAGCCAAACATAGACAGTATTTTTGGTGTAGAGATTTGGTGTAGAGCAGGGGTTCTCAAAGAGGGTGCTGTGGAGCCCTAGGGTGCTGTGACGCTAGTCCAGGGGTATTTATCAATATCACTTCAGTTTAACCCCTTAAGACCCTCTATACCTGAGATGCACTGTACTTGATACATTCTTTCTTGATCTACGTCAAATCTCTTCACCAAAAATAACAGATCTACAAGCTCATAACACGTGGCCTTGCGACATGTTGTGAGCTTGTAGATCGATCTACTGTTTCTGGCTAACATTCCCTCCAGAATAGAGAGGCTGGGGTTCAAGTGGTTAAATGTCTAAAGTATAAAGTTATTTTCAATCTGTCCTAATGAAATGTCCATACTGTATCTTAGGAAGTATTTACATATTTATGTAGCGGAATATGATATATAGGCCTAATGTATCCTCTAATTCAGGGGTGATTCAGGGGTACCGTGGATGAAAAGGTTATTTACAGGAGACCCTGAGACACAAAGAACTGGTCTAGTCGTCTACAGGGGGGAAAGCAGTGTGCTCCCCCACAGGCATGTCTGTCTGTCTGTCTGTCTGTCTGTCTGTCTGTCTGTCTGTCTGTCTGTCTGTCTGTCTGTCTGTCTGCCTGCCTGCCTGCCTGCCTGCCTGCCTGCCTGCCTGCCTGCCTGTCTGTCTGTCTGTCTGTCTGTCTGTCTGCCTGTCTTATCTGTGATTATCTTAAATAACAACAGCATCTAAACACTACAGAGCACTCTGACTCCCAATGGAATGCTGACACGTTTGCACAAAATAATTGATTCTTCTGTTTCCTTAAATTCTACAGTTGTATAAAATAAGATTTAAATTACAATAATATTTTTTGTCACAGTAATCTTTACAGCAAAGGTTCTCAAAGTGAGGTGGATCCAGCAAAATGAGGAACAGTTTAAGCATATTTTATACTTTGGATATTAGAAAATAGCCGATCTAAAAGCTCACAATGTGTTGCATCGTGAGCTTGTAGATCGGCTATTTTTTAAACATTTTAATGTTGAATAATTGTGAAAAAAATATTATACACAAATCTTCACTTACGGGGTGTCTGACACAAATGTATTCTCAGATAAGGGTCTGCAGCCAAAATACTTTAGAGTTTCCAACAGGCCAGGAATAGACTTTATGCACAGCAGCTATAATGGAAAGAAATTGGGCCTCTTCCTTACTTCCTTCACAGGCCTTACCAATTATATTAATTAAGGCTTTGTTTGTTTTGTAAAGTGACTGTGAGTACCATCTCATTGCTGAATGCTTTATCTGTTCAAATTGACTGAAATAACTTTCTCTTCACAGCTCAACAAGATGTGATATACATTCCACCACAAGGAGTCCTTCAGCTGCTTCCAGATACTAGCTCTGTTACTGAACCCATCACTGGCTTCCTGTGGAAACATGGACCCAATAAAGCAGCAGAATGGGATCAGGGTTTTGGTCCTGATGTGGATTACTACGGGACATTTAGAGACCGCACAGACCTGGATAAAGAAACTGGACAGTTGGTCATCAACAATATGACCATAGAAGACTGTGGAGAATATTCTGTGCAGATCAACGGTCGACAGATGAACAAGACTTACACGGTTAAAGAGATGAGTAAGTATGAACTGTGTCCTGTGAAGGTCATGTGACATCATGGGTCATAATATCATCATAATAACATGTTTCAATGCATGTCTGTCCAGGCTTTAGAAAGGTTAAATTAAAATTATGTTTTGGTTAAATGGATATTTCACGTTCAAACATGTTTGGGGTCATTGTACTACTCTGGCTTTCAGACAGTTTTTAAGTTGCTTGATTCAGTATTTACATATTTGATATTAATTTTATCAGACACGCCCCCTTCCTATATAAACCCATTGTAACTTTGAACTCCATTTTAACCATGTGAGGTTCATTGAATCAAGCAACTTAAAAACTGCCTGAGGTGAAACACAAAAGCCTGAGTGGACGTTAAAATGCCCTCAAACATGTTTGAAAGCCTCTAACCGCCAACAACAGCCGTTCCAGCTAACTGCACATTGCTGGCTGCTTGTTGTTCTGTCTCCTCATCTCAGAACAATAGTGGCAGTTATGAACGTGTGAAAATAAATATACGTGTATGTGCACCATAACCATTACCTGAGGAAGATCACACAGCCAACACGTGTTTACCTCATCATGTTGTAACTGCAGTCTGGAGACAACATCAGCAGTAATTCTGAGTCTTCATTCTGTGTCCTCAACAGAGAAAGTCCCAACACCAAAGGTGGCCATCAAGGATCCTTGTAAAGCTAACTCTACTAGCTGCTTGGTGGACTGTTACGGGGACGTCACAGAGTCAGGTCCTGTCACCTATCTCTGGAAGAAAGATGAAGGTGAATGGATGGTGTCTGACTCTGGACCAAACTCTAACCGGCTGATTGTCACCAAGGATGAAGATAGGAAAGTTAAAACATTAACTTGTGAAGTGAAGAACATGTTCAGTGTGGAGCAGAGTGATCCCCTTGACAACCTGCTGTATCATGAAGGTATGTATTTACTATGGAGCCGTTATGTATGAGAAATCAAAACATGATTTTGATGCTTTTCACTGTTGTACGTACAGCACTTGAAACACAGTCATACTCGCTCCCTATGGGCCGAAGTCCAGACTGATACCGGGGAGGAACGTGAGAGTGAATCCACGTTATCAGTCTGGATAATGCCAGGCTACTCTTATAGTGCTTGCCATCGTGTCGTCACCACAGGGGGCGTGGCATAGTAGCTGCAGACATACTGGTGGGGGTCAATGTTAAGTCAACCTGTTTTTACCCCACAAAGATGTCCGCCTCTACCAAATGACACTTGCTGACGCCCCCTTCAGGATGTTTGGCACGCACTATTCATTCTGGCAGCTTTAAACCTAAAATAAATACAGGACAACCAGCTGCATTCTGAAACTACTCTACTACGTTACTGAGCCTCCTTCAGTGTGTTTACAATAATTACATCTCCATTAATTAAATTTGTCAACAAAATGCAGAACAAGTATTTAGTATCCTTATCAAATGAAACCCTTTTATCTCCTAGGACCTCCACCCAAACCTACACCCACTGGAGGCATTGTTGGAGGCGTTATCGTTGTTCTCATCCTTGCAGTTGTTTTGGTGCTGGTGGTGAAATATCGTGGTAAGTTTCTCTACTTATTTTAAGTTACACATAACATACAACATGCATGAAATGTTTTCATCTTTAGTTGGTCATACATTGTACTGCCTTTAATGTTATGCTGTATAGTATGTTAGGGCGGGCCATACTCAGGTGCTAAAATGAATATTAAGGAAATCCAAAAAAGAGGGGTGTCTATTTTATGTGTTTTTTGATGGAGAGTTCAAATATGACATTATTTTTTGGATAGGACAACTCTTACCTACATTTTTTTGCATTTTTATATCGCTAATTGTACCCGTTCTAATTAATTTATAAGATATTAAAATCCAAAGGAAATCCTAACATGTGGGGTGTCTAAATGATGTGTTTTTATATGGGGAATTCAAATGTGACATTATTTTTTAGGTGGAATAACTCTAACCTACATTATTTTGTACTTCAAAATGACTAATTTTGCCCTTTTTAGCCTCATTTTAGGATATTAAAAGACATAAGGAAAATACTTTATATTGACAAAGCCAAATCAAACTTACATATTTATTCACAATGGAAGTGCATGTATATCACTGGATACAATTATGAAGATCAATTATCACTTCCTGAACTTTGCTAGGTTGTACAAGTCCTGCTTTGACGCTTTGCCTTAGACATCAGTCTACTGCTGGTCTCCTGAGTCCTGATCCCTCCATCCCTCTTTTCCTTAGAGAAGTATGTAGAAGAAGCCTCAGTCACCATTTTGACAACCCTCTCAATGCTCTGAGTGTGGCAGGGCCAGTTGGGCACCTCCATGGGATGACAATGAAGTTCTTCATCTCCGATGTGTTTAGTATGCAAGTTCTGAGGCTCTGACACACCTTCTGACCAGCTAATCAATCCACCAATGCTGGAAGCATCATAATTGATCTCAGTTGTCCCTATGGTTCTTACAGAGGAGTCCCCCAGCTGAGTGTCTGGGTCTCCTTCTCCCCTGATGGCCAGGATTCCCTCCACCCCCTCAATCCTCTCCTTCTGATCCTTAGCGCTCAGCAGTGTTTGGAGGGTGGATTCATTATGGGCATACCAAGCAGATCTTCTAACAGTTGGCATCACAATGTCCAGTACCTACTTCCTCTGGGACTTCAGGCAGTCCAGCTGAAACAGGATGTGCCTAGGCCCTTCAATCCAGGGCTCCTTGATCTTCACATTGAACCAACATGGATAATACACTCCAATGATGTATTCCACAATGAACTGCAGATTTTTCTGATTCTTTCCTCTCAGTCCATGCTTTGACACCCAGAGCCTGAGAAGTCTGTTTGCTGTGGTGAGCCGGTGGCTGTGGTTTACTGGCCCATTGTGGCCCAATATCCAACAGATCCAGCCTTGTAGGAACCACTCTGTCTCCGAATGCACAAACAATTTGATAGCCATAGTGTTGATCAGTCAAGAAATCTTGAATGACCTTGTAAGGCAGCTTGATCAGTGAAGGGCCATCAGAGATCCTGGTAAATTTTGGATTGATATCCAACTCTGTAGCTGAATCAAGGAGCTTTAGTATTGGTCCAGATAATTTGTTGACAGAGTAGGACCTTCAAGTTCAACAATGAGCCAGCGGAGGGGCAGTTCACCAGTGTGTAAGTTGCACACCAACCAGACCAGGTGTCTTCCCATGTGCAGCTCCAGCTTCCTCACAATACTCCAGCTTTTACACCACTGTTGACATTTGTTGAGTCTCCTCCAATGGCCCACAAGGTCTTATGAAAACCTTTCTCTCTCAGCCAAGCAAAAAGGACCTTAGCAATCTGCACTGCATGTGACTCCTCTTTAGTTGCTGTTTCTGGGGTAAAATGGAACATATAGTTGCTGCCAGGCTCACTGACAACACTATGTTCTTCCCTCATCTTTGCAGGAAAAGATTGGTCACTGCCCTCAGCTTCCATCATTACATTGGTCAGGTCAATCCGTCCATCAAAGAGGATGCAGGACTCACACGCCCCCCCCCCCCCTCCTTCCTGCACTTCTCCTCAAATTCATCCCCCAGCTCTCGTATCAACTTCTCCTGTGCTATCTTGACCTTGTTTTTATCAATCACTTTTCATAGGGTGTCTTCTGTGATGATTCAATCAGAGCCGCAGTTGCTATTGCTGCAGTTGGCCTGAGCGAATTAATTACAAATTAATAAAACAATAATCAACTGCAAATGTATGTAGGTTAGGTTTATCAGAATTGAAACATTTCTTCAGATTTGTGTTTTACACACAAACATCTGTTATTTGAACAGGAATTCTTTATAAAAGCCTCCCATCTTAAGTTCTGTCTTCGAGAAGAAAATCGCTAATTAATCAAAGAAATGGACAATAATCAATTGCAAATTGATGTAGGTTAGGTTTATCAGAATTGGAAAATTTCTTCAGATTTGTGTTTTACATGCCAACATCTGTTATTTTGAACAGGAATTCTTTATAAAAGCCTCCCAAAATATTTTTTTCTTCTAGAAGAAAATCGCAAATTAATCAAAAAATTTACAATAATCAACTGCAAAAAAATGTAGGTTAGGTTTATCAGAATTGAAAAATTTCTTCAGATTTGTGTTCTACATGCCAAAATCTGTCATTTGAACACCCCTCTTTTTTGATTTTCAAAAAAAAAAAAGTATGGCCCGCCCTAATAGTATGTGTGCTGTATGTGGGCGTGTCTATACATGCTGGTATATGTCATACCTTATTTTGGTCTTCATGAACTCAACTGTTTGTATGTTTATGTCGTATATGTCCTCTTATCTTTTATCTTCAGCTTAACAGCTGAAACCTCACATCACTGTTACTGTATGTTGTCATGTCATGTCATGTCATGTCATGTCATGTCATGTCATGTCATGTCATCACTGTGTTTGAATGTCATCCCAGATCGTATAAAGAAGATGTTTTCTTCACGTGGGTCTAAGCGTGATCGTGATCCTGAAGGTGTGTGAGTTAGATAACTTTATTTAAGCAGTTTGTGATGTAACCTGGTCTGGAGTTGAACCTCCTACTAATTCATAATAATTGAAATATGATGTCATTATTAAAACAACATTATCCACATGATATAATCAACCTCCAATCAATTGTTCCAGTTTACTGTGACAACATGATTTGTTTTGGACCAATCTCGTCCAACATGTAATACTTATGATCTCACGAGCCATCTGACAATGTAATTGGCTTGCACAATTAGTGGGAGGGGCCTATCAAAATAAATCCATATATCATGAACATCCAATCAACACCTTTTAATTGCATGTTGCCTGGCCTCTAACACTGTTTCTCCCAGGGGATTCCTTGGGTCTTGACAGCTTCAAGGCCTGGATACAGAAATCTTTAATAGGGGGGGCAATAAGAAATACTGATGGGGCGTGGAACTTTTTTTCCCCTGTTTTTTTCGCCTACTTTGCTTCTTTTGGGCTTGTTTTCCTAGGCTTCTTTCTCTCGCAAAATCTGGCAACACTGCCCATGGCAAATCAGGGCGGAGAATTATTTGAATTGTGCAATGATGCATGATGGAATATGATTAAGGATTTTTTTTTTTGGTGGGGCATTCAGGGCATTTGGGGGGGCATTGCCCCCCCTTGCTTATGCCTAGATCCGGCTCTGGCTGCAACCACCCACACCTTGGGTCGGGGCAACCACACTTTCACCTTTCTAGTGATGATTGTTGCAATTTGCATAATAGGCCAGACACTCATGGTTCTTCAAACCTTCTAAAAATGTCCTTCGACATTTTGACCCAAATCAATTTAATTTGAAAAATAATTAATACTAGTTAATTGTAGTTAATTGGATCTATGAGCACTACCTTGTGCTATGGTATTTTAATTAACATAGTCATCCTCATCTTGCTTTCGACAACCGACCACTCCAAAGAAACAACAGTGAAGGCAAATTGAAAGCTCACACCAACATGAAGGTTTTAGTTTATGAAGCTGAGTGGTGGGGAAATGAATCAACCTGTCATTATTAGAGACCAGGTGTGTGACAGTAGCTTTGTAGAGGGGAAGAAAACAATAACAAGAGAACAAAAACACTTTTCACTGAATAAAAAAGACCTACAGAATTTACTTTTTCATAGTATGACGATGTGCAATTTAATTGTAATACTATTACTTTATTCACATTCTATGTAGACTGATGTGTGTGTGTGTGTGTGTGTGTGTGTGTGTGTGTGTGTGTGTGTGTGTGTGTGTGTGTGTGTGTGTGTGTGTGTGTGTGTGTGTGTGTGTGTGTGTGTGTGTGTGCGTGTGTGTACATGTACGTGTTTGTGTCATAGAATATCCACTAAGAAATGTTCTATCACTAGATGTGAACAACAGTGATCCAGCATATGGTATGTACAGTGTGTTTCTCTTCTGTTACTATACGTGTCTATTGTTTGTTTTACTGTACGTGTCTATTGTGTTGTGATGTGACGCGTGTGCTTGTATTTGTTGTGTGAGAAATTAGGGCTTTAAGTAACTTTTCTCTTCTATACCGGATTTGAACCCGTTTTCCTGCTCAAATGTTGATTTTATTTTACCACTGAGCTAATAGAGCCTGCCTGCTTGCTCAGGGGATAAATTGAATCTTGACCTTAAGTTCAAAATATGTGTCAGATTCTATGTTAGGTGAGACATGACGTTTGACACAATCTAAATGTCTCAATAGAAGAGCAGGGAGATATACGATCACCCCAATTGTATAAGTTATGTATTAACATACTATACAAACAGATTGGACAGAATTACATTTTATTCATTAAAAAATCACACCCAGTGTGAAGTGGGCGGTGTGTGGTCATCACAACATGACTCACTTAAAAAAAACATAAATGTGTTTTTTTTAAGTCCATACTGCTATTCATAGGGCTGCACATGTGTCATGTGTTTTGCTAGCCAATCACAGTCCTGAACTTTTGCAAAGTCAGCCAATCGCATTACAGCTAGTGTCATCACCACTAGCTGTAATGTGATTGGCTGACTTTGAAAAGTATAGATTTGCATTGACTGTGGAAGGGTTAGCGTTGTAGACTGCGTTGTAGACTATTGGCCAATCACGGTGCAGGATTGGTCAGTGTCCAAACCTCACTTATAGGGGGCGGTTACACCGCCCCAAAAAGAAGTTACATAGTGCTGCTTTAAGTGGTTAATTATTCAATAATTTAGATGGCCAAAGGCCTTTTCGATAACTCCTCTTAACCTTTTAACTTTAAAAAAGTGACGTCTCATTTGAGGACCACAGTCTCCATAACATGAACTTATTGATGTCCTGTTCTTTGGTCATTTAGAAACTCCTGATCCTGTGTGTCAACAACAACTCAAGTCTAACCTGAAGGAGAAGTTTCAGTGTTTGCTGGATTGGATCAGAAATAAAGGGGAAAAAACTCTTCTGGTTAAGATCTACACAGAGGTCTACATCACAGAGGGAGGGGGTGGAGAGGTCAATCTGCAACATGAAGTCAGACAGATTGAAGCAACATCCAGGAAACCAGCCAGAACAATCAAATTAGAAGACATCTTTAAACCTGGACAAGATCAACCAATCAGAACAGTGATGACAAAGGGAGTGGCTGGCATTGGTAAAACAGTCTTAACTCAGAAATACACTCTGGACTGGGCAAAGGACAAAGCCAACCAGGATATCCACTTTGTGTTTCCATTCACTTTCCGAGAGCTGCATTTGATAATGAAGGAGAAGAAGAAGTACAGCTTGGTGGAACTAATTCATCACTTTTTTGGTGAAATCAAGGAAGCAGGAATCTCCAGCTTCAACAGTTCCAAAGTTCCTGAAAGAGACCTGGACTGATGAAACGCAGCCAACCTCAGTGGACGTGTTGTTGACAAACCTCATCAGTGGACACCTGCTTCCCTCTGCTCGCATCTGGATAACAACACGACCTGCAGCAGCCTCTCAGATCCCTACAGATTATGTTGACAGGGTGACAGAAGTGAGAGGGTTCACTGACCCCCAGAAGGAGGAGTACTTCATGAGGAGATTCAGTGAGGAGAACCAGATAGATATGAGAAACAAAGTCATCTCACATATCCAGACATCACGAAGCGTTCACATCATGTGTTACATCCCAGTCTTCTGTTCGATCATTGCTTCAGTTCTGGAGGACTTGTTGAAAACAGAGGAGAAAGGAGCGCTGCCAACCACGCTGACTAATATGTACCTGCACTTCATGCTGGTTCAGTCCAAACAGACCAATGAGAGAGCTCAGACACATGCTGCCAGGAATCCAAATCATGCCATTCGGTGTCTGTCAAAATTGGCTTATAAACAGCTAAAGAAAGACAACCTGATCTTCTATGAAGAAGACCTGATAGAGTGTGGCATCACAGATGCAGCTGATTACTCAGGAGTGTTCACACAGATGTTTAAAAAGGTGAAGCTTGGCCATCACACGGAGGAGGCATTCTGCTTTGTCCATCTGAGTGTTCAGGAGTTTCTGGCTGCTGTTCATGTCTTTGTCTCATTCCTCGACACTGGTGTCAACCTACTGTCAACCTCCAAGTCATCCAAGCTATTTAGATGCAAATCTAATATCAAACACATTTACCAGAGTGCCGTAGACATGGCCTTACAGAGTTCAAATGGACACTGGGACTTGTTCCTGCGTTTCCTAGTGGGCCTCTCTTTGGAGACCAATCAGAAGCTCTTACAAAGACTATTGGAAGAGACAGGAAGCATGGCACAGACCAATCAGGAAACAGCCAAGGTCAATGAGAATCCATCTCCAGAGAGCATAAATCTGTTGAAAAAGACAGGAAGTAGCTCACAAACCAATAAGAAAACAGTCAAGTACATCAAGAAGAAGATCAGGGAGAATCCCTCTCCAGAGAGAAGCATCAATCTGTTCCACTGTCTGAATGAGATGAATGATCATTCTCTAGAGGAGGAGATCCAACATTACCTGAGTTCAGGAAGTCTCTCCACAGAGAAACTCTCTCCTGCTCAGTGGTCAGCTCTGGTCTTCATATTGCTGTCATCAGGAAAGGATCTGGATGTGTTTGACCTGAAGAAATACCAAGCTTCAGAGGAGGCTCTTCTGGGGCTGCTGCCGCTGGTCAGAGTCTGCAAAAAAGCTCTGTAAGTGAACCTATAGTTGTATACATTTAATATTATGTCTTTGTTCTGTTAAAGGAACAGAAATAAATGCATTTAACAAAGTCCTTTATACCTTATAGATCTGCTATTTTAGCTATTTTTGAAAAAGTTTTTGATTTTTTTGAAATGTTGCCAGTTCAGCCGAAAGTCTTTGTTTATTCACAAAATGTGGGGGCAGGGGGTGCGGCGGAAAATGTACAAAAATCCTTCCCAGTCCGGGGAAGCAGAAGCAAAAGAAGCAAAAGATGATAAGAACATGAAAAGACTAAAGCCCATTCCAGACCAAAGATTTGCAATGGAACCACCTGCACCAGAATCCTACAACTGGGGTTTGTAACTGGACAGTCCACACCTAGGCGCCGAAGAGCGACCGATTGCCGTCTCCACAGCAATAATTAGCCTAGGTTGATAAACAACAGACCTGGCCTCTCGGTGACTTTGTTGGAGTAGCTCTTTAAACGGGTGTCATATAAACATGATCATTCTTGATTAACAGGTCTTCTTTCTCCTCCATCCGAAACTCTTTGTTTGTTTGTTTGTTTACATCTGTGTGCGTGAGTGTCCCCAGAGACGGCTGTACACACTTGGATTGGTTAAACATGTCATAGCTTCTGAAACGTTATGTTTGCGATTGAACAAGTAGAACCATTTTGACGGCATGTGTTGACCTGCAACGGGTCAAGTCAGACCGCTGCAACAGTCTCTTAAATGTGCAGAGGCATGGATCATCAATCAACATCAAACCTTTATTTATTCTCGAAAGAAGTTGAGGTTACCCTCATTTACAACATCATTGAGACAATACATCACAAAATAGTACTTTTTCAAAAGGAAAATAATAACAACAACAATAATAATAACAGTACTACAAGTTTAAAGGCAGTTGCAAACAGTTGCAGGTAAGTCAGCAATCAAAGATTTAAAAGTTCCATATGTTATGGGAGAATCTATTTTGAATTTAAGCTGTAGCTCATTCCACGTGTTTGCAGCATTAAAGCAAAAGGCTGTTTTCCCTAGTTCAGTGTTCATTGTGGGGATTTTTAGCGTGAGCCAGTCACTAGAGCGTGTTCCATATGTTACAGGTTTCCAGTCCAGCAACGATTTAAGATATAGTGGTAAAGTCCCATCGATTGTCTTAAAAATAAACAGGTACCAATGTTTGTTTCGTCTGTCGTTCAAAGAAGGCCAACCTACTCTGTCATACAGGATACAGTGGTGGGTCATGTATGGGGCACCTGATACAAAGCGCAGAGCAGAATGGTAAACTGTATCAAGGGGTTTGAGGACAGAAGGGGATGCCTTTCCATATATAACGTCTCCATAGTCCAATACAGAAAGAAAGACGGCTTCAATAACCCTTTTCCTACAAGCCATTGGGAAACTGGCACTGTTCCTATAGAAAAAGCCAATCTTTTGCCTTAGCTTACAGGCAAGGTTATCTACATGGTGTTTAAATGTGAACTTATCATCAATCCATATTCCGAGGTACTTGTATTCAGTAACCCTATCTATATTGCATCCACTTGAAGTAATAATACGTAAGGAATTAAAATCAATTTCTCTGGCTCTAGAGAATAGCATGAATTTTGTTTTTCCTGCGTTTAAAACAAGCTTCAGCTCTTGTAGTGAGTTCTGAAGTAAGTCAAAAGCCAGTTGCAGGTTTTCAGTTGCGAGCTGGACAGAGTCAGCAATACAGTAGATGATGGTGTCGTCTGCATAAAAGTGAGCCTTACAATTATTGAGGGATAAAGCAATATTATTTATGTATAGGGTAAATAAAACAGGGCCTAGAATCGATCCTTGCGGGACACCTTTAGACATGGGTAAAAACCCTGACTGGGCTTTCCCAGCTTTAACGCACTGAGATCTCCCAGTTAGATAACTGCTAAACCAGCTGGATCCCCCCACAGCAAATAGTCCTTCCTCTACTAACTCAATGCAAATATCAATATATGTGTGATTTGATCAATTATATAATTCTGACTTTGTGACCATGTTCCATGAAAATCTGCAAAGATGCAACAAATTGACAGAACGGGTGAAAACATAACCCCCATTCAATTGATTTTTATCATTACCATCTAAGTCATATGATATGAAAATCGTAAAAGTATGAGGAATACATTTTTTATTTTATTTATTAAGGTTATGTTTGTGATTTACAACTGGATATGTTTAATATATTCTGAGATGTTTCTTAGAAAAATACAAACATTGATTGAATCACTACTGTTTCTTCAGGCTGAGTGGCTGTAACCTCTCAGAGGGATGCTGTGAGGAGTTATCATCAGTTCTCAGCTCCAGCTC
Organism: Gymnoscopelus microlampas; assembly: GCF_963454915.1. Lineage (NCBI taxonomy): Eukaryota > Metazoa > Chordata > Actinopteri > Myctophiformes > Myctophidae > Gymnoscopelus > Gymnoscopelus microlampas. Next base: position 1,783,063 of record NC_139961.1, on the reverse strand, counting down.
CAGTCTAATAGAACTGGATCTCAGCAACAATGATCTGCAGGATTCAGGAGTGGCAAAGCTCTCATCTGGACTCAAGGATCCACACTGTACACTGGAGACCCTCATGTAAGTATTCCTGAAGCTGTTCAACACATGATTATTTCAATTGTGAAGTAAACAGACATGGAGCTTAGCCTAATTGTCTCTGCCAGGCCGAAGGCGTGGCCGAGAATATGTTTTGCACCTTGTCTGTATGTGTCCGTCCGTCCATGTGTGTTTGTGTGCGTCCGTCTGCCAATGAGCATATAATCTCCGGCACCGTTGGCCCGATCAACGTGAAACTCGGTTGCCAGAGCAAAACTTCTGCCCCAAATGGTTCACATCGCCTTGTTATCACTCGCATGACGGAAGTAAGACCAATTACCACACAGACGGACTTCAGATCAAATTGACAGTTTTTCCTGCTATTCATTGGCCACTCTCTCCCCTCTAAGCTCCAGACAAAATAATAATACATAGGCTATAACTGGGAACGTGAATGTATAACTTGGAATTGTAACTGAGATCCTCAAATCTTTATGACAAAATCGTATAAAACAGCACGATCACTGTAGCGGTGAGCTTGAATTAGGCACAGGAACGGGGTTTAGGAAATGGTTCCGGTACATTACACTATTGAGTGAAAAATTAATGATTATGGATTAATGATTGTAATGGATAGCCTCATTTTTAGGCTATAATCATTCATATAGGCTATTAATGATTATAGCCTAAAAATGATTCACTGGTAGCAACAGAGTGAACAATATTTACTTAAGTTACACAGATTAACTTTTAAAAGTTAAATGTATGCCTGCTGTCTGTGCCAAAACGCGCACGAAACGGCTGGTCGCTGAAGCGAGAGATCCGCGGTTCATACATTCATATAGTCCATGACGCATCACCGCCACAAACAGACCTTCTACACAGGTCAAAACGGCAGTTCCGCATACGTCACAGACGATTACTTGGATTCATGAACACTGAACATTTTACTCTACTGCCTGCCTCCCCTGTCATCAGTGTTGCCAGATTGCGAGAGAAATAAGCAGCCGGGTCTATGGAAACAGAGAGAGAGAGAGAGAATTTAATTCATCCATTACGCAGGGAATAAACAACCGATTACAATAATTTCACATTTTCTATAATTAGTAACATGTTGGTGATACATGTTTGTGATCAAATATGGCAAATATGCCAGGTTCCTAGCTGATAGTGAAATGCAAATGATCTCATTAACTTGAACAATGGCGGTCTGGAGGTGTGAAGAGCTCTCTGGCTGGGGGAGAAAGGGTGAGAGTGGTCAAATTAGCCGTAAAATAATGTCAGGAAAAGTATGAGTATGGTATTTTCATATTGACAAAAACGTTTAAGATGAAAAAAAACAAACATTATTTGAATCGAATATTTAGTCATTATTATATATTACATTACATTACATTACATTACAGTGATTTAGCAGACGCTTTTATCCAAAGCGACTTAAAATAAGTGCATTCAACATAGGTAGGGAACTAAAGTACTAATTACCAGAAGCTAGGTGCATTCTCTTCTAAAACAAGCAACTAAGAGTATACCAAGCGCTAAGGTAAAAGTGCAATATATCAGCTACCTACTTTCTTAAACAGATGAGACAAATAGGAAAATCAAATGAGCAAGAGCTAAAACAAATAAGTGTATCAAATAAACAAGATCCAATAAAACAATAAAACAAGAGTTCGTACAACTTTTTTTCCAAACACAACAAAAATTAGTACACAATATTTTCACTCCCGAATAGTACTATAGTGACTTCATGGGACAAGATTTGACCAAACTGCAAACGTTTGGCATGGCGGGGTCCCCTTAACGTCATTTGACGTTGTCCTGATCACTTCCGCATTTCTGGAATGTGGAAGTGCCGTTTTCAAACCCAAGACATCTCCGCAAAAAAGCAGTTAAAACGACAGACGTGCACCGTCTAAGTCAGGGATGTCTATCTCATTTTGGGGTCCGGGCCACATTGGTCAAAAGGTGACTTGATGTGGGCCGTAACCAGTTGCGGACACGCATGTGCGCTCACACACATTCAGTTATACAGCATTGTTTTTCAGTCTGTTGTCTCAGTCACTGCCACCACGGGTGTGGTAATGTGTGTGGTTATTTATTGATTACCAAGCCACGTTTTCACTACTGTGTGTGTGTGTGTGTGTGTGTGTGTGTGTGTGTGTGTGTGTGTGTGTGTGTGTGTGTGTGTGTGTGTGTGTGTGTGTGTGTGTGTGTAGGTTGTCAGGCTGTATGGTCACAGAGAAAGGCTGTTCTTATCTGGTCTCAGCTCTGAAGTCCAACTCCCATCTAAAAGTGTTGGATTTGAACTACAATCATCTAGACTCAGCAGCAGAGCTACTGTGTACTCTACCACTGCAGACGCTCAGGTATGGTGAGACTTGCTGCCACTCACTTATTGTAAATACATATCAGTAATTGTTTTTTTATCACCAAAGACAATATGCAGGCCTGACTCTGTCTCCCCCCCCCCCCCCCCCACCCCCAGTGTCAACCATAGTGGAGAGAAGAGGCTGAAACCAGGTCTGAGGAAGTGTAAGTGATTATTCTGTTTTATTCATGAAATCAAAGCAGCACACATCCAGCTATGTAGATGAACAGCTCACAGCAGCATGTGACATTCACTCATTAATATCTTACTGTGAATTAAGATGATAACCATAAATATAATGTGTTGATAACTATGCAGTATCTTAGTTCATATAGACTAGGTCAGATTTGAAAAAAATCTTTACCCCGAAGGCAAATCAAATTTATGATATACATGTTGTCTAGAGATATCAACTCATTCACTGCCAGAAAAAAAAAACTTTGTCTCTAGCCGACACTGCCAGCGGTGTTTTCACTTAAAAATCATAGAATATTGTTCTTCTCAACGATTTACCCGCCGATCGCTTTAGGGGGAGCTCGTAGACTCAGAGAACGAGAGAAAAGCAGAGAACGCAGAGAACGAGAGATTTTTCCAAATCCTTTAACATGGAAGCGAATGGGCTGTTTTCTCTTTTTTAAATGACGTTAATTCCGGGTCTAGCTCTCTGGGCACTTGGAGCACAGAAAAGTAAAGTTATGGGGGCCAATAAAGCCCAGGGCTTCTACCCTCCATGCAGATCATGCTGGCTCCTATGCCCAAGATAGAAACTCGTGGGCGGACATAGGCAGTGAGGAGAGTTGGTCCTCGGTGGTTGTGTTTGTAAGACCTCCATGTCGTGTATGGCTGTGTGTCAGGCAGACAGAGATATCTCTATGTCAGACTGGCTCACAGGAGATCTGGTTGTTTCATATTTTTCTAAGACCAGTAATATTACCAGGGGTCCCCAACCAGTAACTGATCATTATGGCCCAGAGGGTCCTGGGCTTTTCCCCTCTCCAAAGTTAAAAAGCTCCAGACCAAAAACACAGAGTCTGAGCATCGAGTGTATGAGGAAAGCAATGCTTGTCTGTCAGATAGCAGCAGGGACATGGTCCATTATGGGCCTGGAGGTCAGCTAGAGTAGGATTATAATGGGGAGACTGGAGCCCAGGGCATCATGGGTTGTTTCCACTCTTGTTTTTAAAAAGCAAAAAAATTATAATACTTTTGCAACAAGCAAAGGTGAACCCTATCCCGGCCACACTCTACACCATCCCTGCCTAGACACCCATGGTAGATTTTGACATCTATGCAGTAAACCACACCCTCTCCAGGCCCATAAGGTCCACGTCTCTCCACTGTATCCACACTGAGGAGCCCATCTTCCTCACACACCTGATGGTCCAGCTTAGTTCCAGAGTCTGGAGCTTTTCAAATCCGTAGAGGGGAGAGGGGGACAGCCCAGGACTTCTAGCCCCCTCTTATCTCCACACCCACTCCCACCCAGACCCCGCTCTACCACCCCAGCCCCGCTGCACTCTCGCACAGACCCTTTTACTGACCTCCACACCAGCACCCACTCCTCACCTCTGAGGTACCAGGCCTCTAGGTGACTTTGACTCCTGAGGCATTTGACATTGTGGAGCAGTATCTCATAGTATTTGAGAAATTGAAATAAAAATTGAAAAAAAATTAAGCTCCTTTTGTTTTTTACACTAACCACTTGAACCCCAAGCATCCCTGTTCTGGGGGGAACATTCGCCGAAAATAGCCGATCTACAAGTTAACATAGATAAAATAGCTGATCTACAAGCTAACATAGATACAATAGCCGATCTACAAGCTAACATACTGTAGATAAAATAGCCGATCTACAAGCTAACATACTGTAGATAAAATAGCCGATCTAACAAGCTAACATACCGTAGATAAAATAGCTGATCTACAAGCTAACATACTGTAGATAAAATAGCCGATCTACGAGCTAACATAGATAAAATAGCCGATCTACAAGCTAACATAGATAAAATAGCCGATCTACAAGCTAACATAGATAAAATAGCCGATCTACAAGCTAACATAGATAAAAATAGCCGATCTACAAGCTAACATAGATAAAAATAGCCGATCTACAAGCTAACATACTGTAGATAAAATGGCGATCTACAAGCTAACATAGATACAATAGCTGATCGCCGATATAAAAGCTGACGACGCGTTGCAGGTCAGCTTGTAGATCTACTATTTTTGGTGAAGAAGTTTGGTGTAGAGGCAAAAAAAAAAACACCAAGTACATGTGAGCCAAATATCAAGTTTATTAAGTATTAGTTGGGGGGGGTCCTTGCTTCATCTCTCTCTCAGCTAAGGGTGGAAGAAGTACTCAGATATTTTACTAAAGTAAAAATAGCAATACTGCAACGTAGAAATACTCAGTTAGGGCGCGCTCGACCCGCACTTTTATTTTACCTCTGGGGCTGAATCTGCCAATGCTTTGTCAATGCAAATGCGTGTATTCCTGGTCTTGCGGATTTTTTCCAAGAATCCACGCATTTGCATTGACAAAGCATTGGCAGATTCAGCCCCAGAGGTAAAATAAAAGTGCGGTGGGAGCGCGCCCTCACGAGTAAAAGTCCGGAATTCAAAATGTACTTGAGTAAAAGTACAAAAGTATTGGCATGAAAATATAATTAAAGAACTACAAGCTATCTACAAGCTATTGTGAGCTTGTAGATCTGCTATTTTCAAAAGATTTGTATACGTTTTGAAAACTTGAAATAGGACATTCTGCATAATGAGTACTTTTACTTTTGTACTTGATACCAATACTTCTGTACTTTTACTCAAGTACATCACTTTAACAGTTACTCACTTTAACAGCTTTAAAGTATTTTTACTCACTTTAACAGCTGTAAAGTATTTCTACTCACTTTAACAGCTATAAAGTATTTCTACTCACTTTAAACTGTAAAGTATTTTTACTCACTCTAACAGCAGGAAAGTATTTTTGTACTCACTTTAACAGCTGCAAAGTATTTCTACTCACTTTAACAGCTGCAGAGTATTTATACTCACTTTAACAGCTGCAAAGTATTTCTACTCACTTTAACAGCTGTAAAGTGTTTTACTCACTTTAACAGCTGTAACGTGTTTTTACTCACTTTAAGAGCTGTAAAGTATTTCTACTCAATTTAACAGCTGTAAAGTATTTGCAGCTGTAAAGTATTTTTACTCACTTTAACAGCTGTAACGTATTTCTACTCACTTTAAACTTTAAAGTATTTGTATTCACTGTAACAGCTTTAAAGTATTTTTACTCACTTTAACAGCTGTAAAGTATTTTTACTCACTTAGATTACTTTTTACTACTAGTTACTTTTTAGTAACTTTTAAGTACTTTTACTCAAATTGTAGATCGGTCATTTAAGTTGTGTGTGTGTGTGTGTGTGTGTGTGTGTGTGTGTGTGTGTGTGTGTGTGTGTGTGTGTGTGTGTGTGTGTGTGTGTGTGTGTGTGTGTACGTGCGCTGAGCCAGCCTCTATGTGTATGTGTATGTGTATGTGTATGTGTGTGTGTGTGTGTGTGTGTGTGTGTGTGTGTGTGTGTGTGTGTGTGTGTGTGTGTGTGTGTGTGTGTGTGTGTACGTGCGCTGAGCCAGCCTCTATGTGTGTGTGTGTGTGTGTGTGTGTGTGTGTGTGTGTGTGTGTGTGTGTGTGTGTGTGTGTGTGTGTGTGTGTGTGTGTGTGTGTGTGTGTGTGTGTGTGTGTGTGTTTGCGTGCTTGTGTGTGCATGCATGTGTGCGTCACCTTCTTCTTATTCTTATTATTATTATGTATTGTATGAAGTTGTATATGATAGTAAACTGGTGTTGTATTGTATGTTGTTCTCTCATCAGATGTGTGTGAACTCACACTGGATACAAACACAGCATGCATAGTCTTCACTGTGTCTGAGAACAACAGGAAGGTGACATGTGATAGAGAGGTTCATCAGTATCCTGATCATCCAGACAGATTTGAGGACACGCTACAGGTGATGTGTAGAGAGAGTCTGACTGGACTCTGTTACTGGGAGGTAGAGTGGAGTAGAAGGGTTTTTATAGCAGTGACATACAGAGGAATCAACAGACAGGGTAATGACAGTGGGTTTGGAGACAATGACAAGTCCTGGTGTCTGAAATGTGATGGTTTTTGTAATAGCAGTTACACTGTGATTCACAATAATAATCAAACTGTCCTCCCTGTCCGTCCCTCCTCCTCCGGTAGAGTATCAGTGTATGTAGACTGGTCTGCTGGCACTGTGTCCTTCTACACAGTGACCTCTGACACACTGACACACCTGTACACCTTCCAGACCACATTCACTGAACCGCTCTATGCTGGGTTCAGGTGCTACGATCTGGACTCCTCAGTGTCTCTGTGTGAGATATAGGAGGAGGAGGGAGGATAGTAACAGGGTTAAGGCTGTAGGGGTGTGTGTGTGTGTGTGTGTGTGTGTGTGTGTGTGTGTGTGTGTGTGTGTGTGTGTGTGTGTGTGTGTGTGTGTGTGTGTGTGTGTGTGTGTGTGTGTGTGTGTGTGTGTGTGTGTGTGTGTGTGTGTGTGTGTGTGTGTGGATTAAAGTCACAGGGAGAAGTCGCGTGTGCGCACACACACACACACACACACACACACACACACACACACACACACACACACACACACACACACACACACACGGCAACCTTAGGCACAGAGGAGGGTGAGAGAGAGGTTTTTATCTTTTTCAAATATATTTCAAATATAAATATTGAACTTTTGACTCCACTACATTTCTATGAAGGGATTCTTGAGATCCAAACTTACAGAAATTAATTATGAATTAACCACTTAAGCTCTGTTTGAAAATAGCAGATCTACAAGTTCACAATGAATTGCACTTATGGTGCATTGTGAGCTTGTAGATCTGCTATTTTCACTATTTCTGAAAGGTTCTGTATTTAGATTTGTTTGTTTTTGTCTATGTTCTATATTTTAATAGAGCAATGCATTGATACAACATTTTTTACTTTTGAATACTTGAGTATTTACTTGAGTACAGAGTACAGAGATGTGGTTCAGGAGGTGGAGCGGCCGCTTGGGAAACAGAAGGTTGCTTGTTGAATCCTGGCTCCCCCAGTGTTAGTGTCAAAGTGTCCTTGAGCAAGACACTGAACCCCTGATTGCTCCCACTTAAGTTCAGTCCTCAAGTAACTGTCCACCACTGCTTGTATGAATACAATGTAATGATGATTCTATTTAGACTTTGTACATATGCTTTAGATGGGCTTCAGAGTGTGAAGATTGACCCGTATGTTTTGTTTTGCATTTGTTTAACATGTTTAACATCATAATCCATCCATAATGCATAGATTCAACAGTACATTTATTATGGGATGTTGTTGTTTTTTTAAACTCTGTCATAGAAAGTTTTGCTCTGATGTAAACCAGTCAGTTGAAACATGTTGATGTTTGAACTTTTGCTACAAATAAAGTCCTTTAACATCTACCATTCTCCTCCTGCTTTGTGACTGCTCACATCTTTATCTGTTTGCTTCTAATGACCATGATGTTTGTTTACACACATCACACACTGTGAGCTTGTAGATCTGATATTGTCACTAGTCTGGGGTCCAGGTAGACGGCTCATGTCTCTTTTGGGTGTGGAGCAAAAAGCTTTGGGAACCACTGTGTTAACCCATTAACTCTTTAACTGCCAGAGAATATACACAATCTACCCCCTTCCCTGCCATAGAATAACATTGCAAAAATAGGTAAAATGTGAATTTTGTCTCCGTTTATTTTTTAACATTGAAGTGAATGGAGCAGAAAATCTTCGAATCGCGTTATCTCCTGCTTCCTTTGTGATAAACAAAACATTTAAAAAGCAAACATTTTTTTTTCTTTTTTTCAAAAATCTCGTCCAATCTCGTCGACGGCTGGCTGAGCCATGCGGAGAAAAACGAAAAATCTTGTCAATGGCAGGAATAAGACCGGGAACGCTTCTGTGTCATTGTAAGATGTCTTTGGGCTATTCAAAAATAGCAGATCTACAAGCTCGTAGCGCGGCACCGAGTGCCGCGCTACAAGCTTGTGGATCTGCTATTTTGGAAAAATCGTGAAAATGTGTGCAAATCTTTGAATATATATATTTTTAAAGCAAATATTTGTCTATGTTGTTCCAGAGACCTCCAGAAGCAAAGAATTGAGTTACAAATGTTCACTTTAAAAATATATATATTCAAAGATGTGCACAAACGTTCAAGCTTTTTCAAAAATAGCAGATCTACAAGCTCATAGGGCGGCACTCGGTGCCGCGCTATGAGCTTGTAGATCTGCTATTTTTGAAAAGCCCAAAGTATAAAATAATGGTTCTAGTTCAAATCTAAAATGACACATAGATGCGTTCCCGGTCTTAAAGAGTTAAGGTGAAGACCCACCCTCTGAGGAAGCATCAGGACAGTGGTTCTCATGCTGTTTCATGTTCAAGGACCCCCACATTAATATGTGTGGTTCTCATGCTGTTTCATGTTCAAGGACCCCCACATTAATATGTGTGGTTCTCATGCTGTTTCATGTTCAAGGACCCCCACATTAATATGTGTGGTTCTCATGCTGTTTCATGTTCACTATGCTATGCTCCTCATTGACTTACATTGTACCTTAAAACAGCTCTCAAAGTCATTCTTTTAGTACAAAAACGAACGCAAACAAAGTTGATTCAGACAACAGAGAACATCACCAAACCCAGTACTGTTTTTTTTTTAAATAAAAATGTCAACTTCCTGTTGATTTTGCCATTTTTAATAAGTAGAAAACCCGGACTGGATCGGCGGATCCGGATCCAGATCTTCAAATAGTAAAATCAACAGGAAGTTGTCATTTTTATTAAAAAAACAAACAGTACTGGGTTTGGTGATGTTCTATATTGTCTGAATCATCTACGTTTGGGTTCATTTATGTGCTAAAAGAGTGACTTTGAGAGCTGTTTTACCGTACAATGTAAGTCAATGAGGAGCATATTTTGAATTATCAATTTCTAATCAATGGAGCAATTCTTTTTTATTTCTTGCCCACCTTTGGAGTTACATCATGGCAAGGTAACTACACAACCCAAACCTCTACCAAAGTGGTCTTACCCTTTAAAAGTGGTATAAAAACCACTCTAAAAAATAAGGTGTGGAACAAAATAACCGAAAATGTCAACAGCGTGGCATTGGACCATAGGACACCAGCAGAGGTTCTATTTCTATTTCAATATAAATGTTAACATTAAATAAATAAATACATGCCATGCCATATCCTATAGCCTACAATATTTATATAATAATCCAAAATAATAATATAAAAGCGATAATTTGGTCTATAACGTTCAGGTCAAGAAGAAATGGAGCGATTTAAAAATGAATACGAAAAAGCGGGTGGCAGCGCTGAGGAAGAGTCAGCTGCTAACCGGTGGAGGTCAAGTAAGTTGATATGACATTGTTTACTTGAGACAAAGCAACAGGTTGATTAAACGCTATTCTTATTTTTCTTAAATTATTTGTAACTGTAATTGTATTCCTGCTCTGTAAAGCACTTTGAGCTGCATGTCATGAAAGCTGCTATACAAATAAAGTTTATTATTATTATTATAGCCTATATATATATATATATATATATATATATATATATATATATATATATATATATATATATATATATATATATATATATATATATATATATATATATAGATCGGGAGCTTATTTCCATTCTGATCCTCTGACCAGACTGATCCGGAGTTAAAACTCAGTGAGGTGGAGGAGAGGATCGCCTGGACGTGCCAGGGGGTGACACTGCCGACGGTGGTGGTAAGTTCATAGCCTATGATGATACCAGTATAGCTTATCATTGGACCATATATATATAAATGAGTACACCGTTCACACATTTACATTTTTTATATTTTTTATTCATTGTAGAATAATTTGATGATGATGATGATGATGATGATGATGATGATAATAATAATGATGATGATGACAACGACCAGCGCCTTAGGGCTGATCGGGTCTTTAAAGACAGAAATGTCCTCTTGGCAGAGGATGACGCATGGCTGATGAGTCGGTGATGAGTGCCCGATTAGATCCTCTGCTAATGAGGGGTAAACAATTTGTCATTTCAGAACCTTCATGTTCCAGCACCCAAATTCGCCAAAGCTGTGGTGGCGCAACGGGGGGCAGCCGTTGTGGTGGAGGAGGAACCAGCTGGCAACAGTGGAGCGGGAGGGGGTGCATGCGGTGGGAGAGCGCGCGCGTCCTCCCTCCCCACTGCTGCAGCAGTGGCACCAGCCAGCAGTGGAGGGGCACGCGGTGAGAGAGCGGGCCCGTCCTCCACTGCACCAGCAGCAGCAGTAGTAGTGGAACCGGTCAGCAGTGGAGAGGGAGGGGGGGCGCGCGGTGAGAGAACGCGCCCGTCCTCCCTCCCCACTGCTGCAGCAGCAGCGGCGGCACCAGCCAGCAGTGGAGGGGGGGCACGCGGTGAGAGAGCGGGCCCGTCCTCTGTCCCTGCTGCCGAACGGGCCCAGGTGGTGACAGCTGCAGTCCTGGAACGACAGGACGGCATCATAGAAGCATTAAGGGACATCAACCAATCCATAAAAAATCTGCAGGAGAGTGTAGAGAGTGTACACACAGCCTGATGATTCCCAGCGGTGAATAAAAACACAATTGTGAGTGAAACTTGTGCAAAGCGTCTTAATTATTCTTGAGCTGTTTTTTCTGTGCCTTGATTTGACCTAGTTTTTACATTGAACATAGCCTATAGGGTCCCATGTAGCCTATAGTTGTTTCGTTGCCTTTGCTGTTTTATGCCAATGTTTTAAAACCCTGGATGGAGCACTTTGAGGTTTGCCAACAAATGTCAAGTGCATTCTAAATCAAATGTATTATTATTGAATAGCGTATCTCGGCCTAACGGTCATAATACTTACATTTTAAAAACGCCTAATGAGGCCCTCCCGCCTCTGTGCAGCCCTCGGGTAGGGATTTTCAGGGGGGGGGGGGTCAATGGGCATGGGGTCGTCCATCATCAGCTGGTCCTCCTCCAGGGGCACGCCGTTGGCTTGCGCAATATTGTGCAGCACCGCACATGCCAGCACAATATTGCATGCCTTGATTGGTGTGTATAACAGCGTGCCCCCAGTTTGGCCGAGACAAAGCCATCTGTCTTTGTGACACAAGCAGACGTGGATTAAACGTAAATATTTGATCAAAAATAAAACATTATGGCAGAAAATAAAGAGCTACACATGTAACTACAATATGGGCATCCCACCTTTAAACAGCCCAATGCACCGCTCCACAGTCCGGCGGGTGAGGATGTGCGCTCGGTTAAACCGGCGCTCCTGTGGCGTTTCTGGTTCGGCCATTGGGGTTACCAAGTATTCAGACATGGCATAACCCTTGTCCCCTAGAACAGGAGTCCCACCGAAATGTTAGTAATTGGAATACATGCAAATGAATGTATTTCATATTTAAAACACAGCCTACTACTCACCTAGGAGATGGCCCTGACCGCGCAATGCGCCAGCCTCCAGCTGCATACCGATGGTACTATTCTGGAAGATGAAGGAGTCATGGGACCCCCCTGGCCACCGGGCTACCACATTGAGCAGGGAAAGGTTGGCATCACAAATTCCCTGCACATTGATGGAATGATAATTTTTGCGATTGATGTACGCGTAATCATTAACCGATGGTGGCTTAATACGCACATGTGTACAATCAATCGCGCCCACCACATTAGGAAACCCAGCAATCTCATAAAATTCTCTCTTAATCACGGTTTGCTGGTGGTCCTCAAATGGAAAGTGAACATACTCCTCTGTGAGGGACTTGATGGTCTCCAGCACTGAGGGCATCATTCGACTCATGGTGGGCTGTGAGATGCCAGACCTATCCCCGATCTCGCGCTGGAAGGCCCCGGTGGCCAAACACCCCAATGTGGACAGAACCTGGACAGGGACTGAAATGGCGCGTGAGCGCCTTGTCTCCCTCCTTAGCAGAGGATCTAATCGGGCACAGAGTTCAATTAAAACATGCCTTGGTAGACGGAACCGACTCATCAGCCATGCGTCATCCTCTGCCAAGAGGTCATTTCTGTCTTTAAAGACACGATCAGCCCTAAGGCGCTGGTCGTTGTCATCATCATCATTATTATCATCATCATACAAATGTACTTCCTCTAGAAGAGCCAGGTCTGCCATTGTTGAGATCTGATAACTGTCAAAGCTGGTTTAAATAGGTGGCTGAATCTGTATTCATGTTTGTCATTGGTCGTTTCTGATTATTGCACCTGTTGTAAAAAAAAAAAAAAAGGGAGATGGTCTACCGACTAACGAAATAAAAGAAAACTGAACTCATAGGCGGAGTTTCACATTAGTCCTGGGGGGGGCACATGCACGGGACACATGCACACGTGCACAGCGCGCGTGCATGGGTCCCTCCCGCGCGCGCGCGATTTTTTTCGGGTTTACCGTGGATAAAGTTACTTTTTTTGTTACTTTATTGCGGTTTTAGGGTTAGGGTTGTTAGGGTTATTTAATTCTTTTGGGGGTTGCCAGCCCCCCAAACTCCTGGAATGCATAGAAAAAAAGAATATTGAAAAAAAAAAAAAACACCCCCGGCCACCAGGGGGGGCAATGCCCCCCCTGCCCCCCCATAAAATCCGCCTATGACTGAACTTGCAAAAAACATGTTCGTTAACTGAAAGAAATACAAACTATTAATTGCAAAAAAAAACATTTTATAACTGAAATAAATACAAACTATAATAATTGCAAAAAAATATGAAACAGTGAATTAATTTATCTGTAACTGAATATATTTTTAAATGCTATCTTTTCTTGGGTTTTTCTTAAACAATAATTACTCAATCCTGCACCTGACTTATTTGTTTATTTTGTGCAAATAAATAAACAAATAAGTCAGGTCAGGTGTACGCCCATTATTAGCATTATAACTAATACAACTCTGCTATAGAAGCTAATTAAAACGAACTGAATTAGAACGAAAACAATGCAGAACAAACTAAAACTAAAATGAATAATAATAATTTTAACGAAAATGTTTTCGTTTACATTTGATTATTTATTCAGCTATATATTTTTGAGTGAACACATATGTTGAGATGCCTGTCAGACGGTGAGACAATGCTGCTCCACAGGTCTAGGATGGAAAAACGGGCGCAGCCAACGTCAACAACTGGTCTCGACCTGACGTGAGATTTCAGCGTACCGTAGGATAAAGCCCACGTCAGGATATATTGATAAATGCCGAAAGGTGCGGTGATCTCGCCGTACGCCCATTATTTGGGCTGCACCGCGTTGATAAATGAGGGCCAAAGTGTCCAGACGGGGATTTGAACCCAGGTTTACACATGAATCATTGTTGGGAGTCTCAGCCATAGCTGAGTTTTTAGAGAGCCCGCCTGGGGAGCCAGAGGCCCCTGGTTGTCCCAGGTTCCATTCCAGGCCAGCCATGTGTCAAAGTGTCCCTGAGCAAGACTCTGAACCCCTAACTGCTCCCCCAGCGCCCCCCCCACTGCTCCTGTTACTGAGGATGCTTAAATGCACATTCCTCATTTCACTGTATATGCAAATATACACTGACATATACCACACAGGAGTGTGGACTATATTATTATTATTATTATTATTATTATTATTATTATTAAAAGAAAAAATATATATTGTGATACAAAATGCCTAAATAAAGCAATAGATATGAGAATACATACTGTAATGAAATTGAAATGAAAAAGGTTGAGAATCACTGGGTTAAACTGTAGAATATAGTTAAAGGGATATTTCACTTTAAATACAAATTGATATGTGTGTGTAAATTGTCTCTTTAACAAGAAAAAATGCAGTGCAAATAGGACTTGGTTTAGAATAGCCTAAATTGTCTGTATGGTGTTATGGACACCTCATAGAAATTACACTATTTAAAGTATAATTACTGCTATAGTAGGCTTCTACAGTACAGTATATTGTTTCAATTCAAGTAGACTAGTAGGTAAACAACAACCAATAGTTGCTCGACCCTGCCACCTACTGTCCACCTACTGTATTATACAGTGGGGAAAAAATAATGCTAAACTCCACCCTCCAAGGCAAAACCCCAGAGGGGTGTGGTTTCAGATAGGTACCTGATGGGTACCTATCTGGTGGGTACCCATCGTGAGGATCTCAACTGGCTACCACTGTAGGGAATGAAACTACTAATCACCAGAAGTCTGAAGTGAATTTTCTGCAAAAACAAGCAACTAAGAATATACCTAGCGCTAAGGTAAAAGTGCAATATATCAGCTACCTACTTTCTTAAACAGATGAGACAAAATAGCCAAATCAAATGAGCAAGAGCTAAAACAAATAAGTGTATCAAATAAACAAGATCCAATAAAACAATACAACAATAAAACAAGAGTTCGTACAACTAGTTAACAACAAGTAGGCCAGGCAGAGAGGAAGGATAGTGATTCCTGAAGAGGTGGGTTTTCAGCCTGCGGCGAAAGATGAACAGTGACTCTGCTGTCCTGACATCAGTGGGAAGTTCATTCCACCACTGCGGGGCCAGAACAGAAAAAAACTTGTGACCGTGTAGATCGGCCAGAAGGACCCTTGAGTGACGAGTCAACCAGTCGCCCCGAGGCGGCAGACCGAAGTGGTCGGGCAGGGGTGTAGGCATCGACCATCGCCCGGAGGTATAAGAAGGAGCTGATCCTTTCACTGCCCTATATAATAGGCTAGCACCAGCGTTTTAAACTGGATGCGAGCCGCTACGGGGAGCCAGTGTAGAGAACAGTGTAGAGAACATGTACAAGAGCCACGTAAAATGTCAGCGAATATCCTTCCTGGTTTTGAACCCAGAACATTCTGTCAGTAAGTCCCATATCTTAACCACTACACCACTGTGTTTCATACTGAGCCTGTTATTTTGCGTGGTCTTCACTGAAACATTAGGTAGGTAACATAAGAGCCAGGTAAAACTTGGAAAAATGTCCTTGCTCGGTTGGAACTAAGAACCTTCTGCTCATGAGGCCTGTATCTTACCAACTGCACCACCATGATTGATAATTTGTTTATTTTCTTGCGCTCTCTCCAGTTAAATATTCTGTCTCTATGTGTGTAATAAACTTGTGGTGTGATACTGCCTGCTGTCGTCTTGTCCTGCGACTCAGCTGAAACCACGCTCAGTTAGAGGGAGACTCATAAGGACCACATGGTTGGTCAACTGAATTCACCCATGAAGTGCAGGGGTCATCAATATGTCCGTACATGGACACATGTGTCCGTGGCAAAGACTTGGTCTCGTCCGTGGCTGATTTACACACCATTATAATGTTCTTATTTTGATCACAAGACCCAATTACTGAATGTCTCCAGGTTTTCTTCAGCAGAATATGTATGACTCTATAAAGAATACATCACATGCATGCACCTGGGATGTATCATCAGTGTTGTAGCCTGAGGTCATAGGGTGTTTCGGGTCTCGCAACAACATACACCCTCGCCCAGGTGACCCAGCCGGGGTTGATCAAGCCCCAACTTACATCCCAGGTAGCTACCCACGGTCAGTCCTATAGGGAAAGACAGGGCCACTCAGTCCGCTTCTCCGGAAGTACTTTGCCTGAACACGGGGAGGCTCTGATTTACTATGACACTATATATATGACACATTAGGAGTCCTACTAGTGGCTCTCAAATGTTTTATTTGCAAGGACCACCATAACTCTGAGAGTGTACAGAGTTACAGACCTGTTATATGGTCATTCAGGGCTAGCTATGTGTTTCTGGTAATATTGTTGTCCACTCATTTTGTATGTCCGTGGCAAAAATGTAATGTTGTAATGCTGTGTTGTGTCCACCACAACACAGCATAGTGACCCCTGATGAAGTGCATTTTAGCAGTGGTGGACAAACTAAAGTATAAGTTACAAAGTACATTTTGTTTTTAATATCGATGCATTGCGGTTGTGAAATTCAGAACAATGTAAAAGAAAAATGTTCCAAAAATAGTGAAAATAGCCGGTCTATGAGTTCACAACGCGATGAGCTGGGAGCTTGTAGATCGGCTATTTTCTGCTATTTTTCTGAGATTTTCTAATATCACCCCTTACTAATCCATATTACAATAAAAAACTAAAAGACTCAAATAAACTCTTTCAAAATAAGTAAAAACAAAAGTAAAAGCTCTTGGTAGGAACTTTTTAGAAACATATGTTTTACATGAACTACTTGAGCCCTACAGTAGCATGAATATTCTGGGGGGAACATTCACTGAAAACGATCATAATTCTATAGAATATAATTTACATTTTTGGCGAAGAGGTTTGGTGTAGAGGAAAAAAACAAGTCTATAACAACATAAAAAACTAACATTAATGTACACAACACTGATGATAGTCCCGTCAAACAAGTCTATGCAACTATCTATGAAATGAATGGGGAAAAGGTTTAATATGAATACATTTAATATTATGTACTGCTTAATCTACCTCTCTGATAAGGGGTTCTTGGCCTGAGAAAAGCAATAAAGACCCCTGGTGCAAGGGTTCCCAAACCCCCCAAATAATCATCTTTGAAGTGGGGACCCCCCAACCTGACAAGCACTTGGAATTGTAGGCATTACGTTTAGTTTGACTCGGTTCCACAGATAAATATCGTGAAAATAGCCGATCTACAAGCTCACATTGTGAGCTTGTAGATCGGCTATTTTCACAATATTTGCCTCTTTCTTGAGTAATATTTTACAATTTGGCCAATTTGGTATTAAATAAGGTGTTAAAAGTCATCAAATGATAACTTTATAAATGTGCAGAGACCCTGTATACACTTATACTGTGTTGGTTTGTTTACTGTTGAGAGAGAAAACAACGTTGCACATTAAAGCTAATCATCTGTAGCCTGGCATCCAGACGGCTTCACTACGTTTGGTGGATTTTTTTTTCTCACGTTGCTACACAGCCTGGAAAGCCTCCTATCTCCTCGCACGAACGGGAAAAAACGGCTTCTGATTGGTCTGTATGGGGGGGGGGGGGGGGGGGGGGGGGGACCAGGGTTGTCCAATGTAAAACTCGAGTCACTTCCTGACTTGCCTACGTAATTGCCTAATGGCCAGACTGTGTAGCGAAGTGAGAAAGAGAATCCACCGAACGTAGCGAAGCAGTCTGGATCCCAGGCCAAATCCTCTGGGAACCACCCAAACAATTATTTGGGGACCCCCTCTAGGTGGGGTTCTGACCCCCAGTTTGGGAAGCCCTGCTCTAGCGTTCAGCGGGGTACTGGTTCTGCTGTTCCGTCATGTCGGCCTCCTCCACCAGCTCCAGCCTCTGTCTGATCCAGGCCAGGTAGCGAGACAGTTTGGTGAACACCGGGACTTCCTGTCCTGAACGTCCACCGTGTCCGCCTGCACCGCAGCCACCAGGGGGCGCCGCCGCCGTCGCCACCGGAGGAGCAGACAGCAGCAGTCCCGTCAGAAACACGGTCCCTTGCTCCTCCGTCGCCATCGGCGTCCCGGGGGGGAACAGCGGGCCGCACGGCGGCTCGCTCTGGCCCGACGTGGCTTTCGCCGCGCTCGTCGCGTTCTTCGCCGTCGCGTTGGCGCCGCCCTCTTGTCTCTCGGTTCCGTCCTGGACCTTGGGAAACCGCTCGACGTTAGAGGGGGCCTGCGGCCCGTGGCTCCGCCCACCGTCTGGTCTTCCGGGTCCCATGTCGTTATAGTTCACTACGGTAACCAAAACATGACAATTACAATAGGAAAAGAAAAAAAGGTTTATCAGCTCGAGACAGTGCCCCCTATCCCCTATCCCTGTCACACTGTGAGAGGAGTCTTAGTGACAGGGCCTGACGCAGTGGCGTTCCCAGGAATTACATTTAGGGCAGGCAAGATTTTTTTTTCTACCCCCCCCCCCCACAAGTTAACAACACTACACTGACTACAAAACTGAAAACACATGAACCACTTTAAACCTATTTTAAACATCGGGTCAGTGGTGGCCTAAAGGTTAGAGGAGCGCCCTCGTTGCCGGAAGGTTGCCGGTTCGAATCCCCAGACCGGCAGTAAAAATCTGGGTGAATGTTCACCACTTCCCCAACACCACTGAAGTGCCCTTGAGCAAGGCACTGAACCCCAACTGCTCCAGTGGAGCTGCGTAGTGGCCAACAGTATAACACTGTGGTTGTACTAGTCAGCTCCCAGGTTTTAATGTGTCTGTCTGTCTGTGTGTTTCTATGTGCAGGGCGTTGCTGAAAATGATCACTTGTGCTCAGCTACTACCCTGCGTAAAAAAAATAAAATAAAAAATAGGCTATTTTCAAATATTTAGTACTTTTACTTTTGGTACTTTAAGTACATTTTGATGCCAATACTTTTGTACTTTTACTCAAGTAAATTTTTAATTCTGGACTTTTACTATTTTTAAATTGCAGTATTGGTACTTTTACTTAAGTAAATAATTTGAGTACTTTTTCCACCACTGCATTTGCATCACTATAGGCGACGTCGCTCTGCTGAATGGATACGGTAGTGATTGGCTGCCCGCCCGCGTGAATGGACGAGGAGGTCCGACGGCCACTATTCTCTTTGGATTTTTTTCACTGCCTGTTTTTCAGTCTTTTACTTTATTTTATAGGGGAGGCTAGATTTTAGTTGGGCAGGCGGCCGCCTGCCCTGCCTCTATGGTAGGTACGCCACTGAACGGCCCTGTGACAGTCCTGACTGAGTCTGGCTCAGAAGGAGAACTCACCTAGACCGGTCCGCCTCATGCAGAACATCTTGTTGGTGATTGTATGAGAGACGTTGGGCTGAGCGCGGCATTGGCTCAGCGGCATGTACGTCAGCCGCTCCGGACTCTGCCCGGTAAGCCCCGCCCTCCCGGGACGCATCAGCACGTTCTCGCTGAAGTCCTTGGTGGGCAGGCAGAGGGGGAAGAGGGCGTGGCCTAACACCAACGGCCGGGCCAATTCGAGGAGGACCAGGTCGTCGTCATGGCGACCCTGTTGGTAGCGGCTGTGGACGTAGAAGGCGCGCACTGCCGTCACCTGATTGGCTGAGAGAGAAACGGAGACAGTGTGTTAGTTTGATCTGATTGGCTGAAGAGAGGACAATGCAGTGCAATGTCGTTATCGGTGGATTTGACCAATGCAAATAGTCTGTAATCGGATAACGGCCAAAATTCCATTATCGTGCATCCTTAGCAGTTAGATAGAACTAACCAGAGTGGATGCAGAGGTTGGATGGGTTGGATGTACAATTTAGGCATTTATCAGACGCTCTTAAACCAGAGCGATTTACAGCAAGCAAGATAAACACGAGGTAATACATCAAATGCATAGAGATAGTCATCTAGGACAGGGGTTCTCAAACTTTTTCATGTCAAGGACCCCCGAAATTATATGTATTTGGCCGCGGACCCCCATCTAAAAATATGTTGTTCCAGGGACCCCCATGAAGCAAAGATTTGAGTTACAAATGTTGGTTTTAAAAAAATATATATATTCAAAGATTTGCACAAATTTTCACGATTTTTCAAAAATAGCAGATCTACAAGCTCATAGCGCGGCACTCGGTGCCGCGCTATGAGCTTGTATATCTGCTATTTTTGAATGGGCAAAGTATAACAGGTCATAATTATTCTGATGCTATATTTACACATTTAGCTGGGTACCCCCTGGAACCCCCTCAAGTACCCCTGGGGGTCCCCGGACCCCACTTTGAGAACCAACGATCTAGGATCATACAGGTAAACCAAGAACCTATCATCAGTCTAACAGTAGAATATCGGAAAATCAACAATCTGTACATTGAAACCATACACACTATAGGATACCAGATCTACAAATGAACCTGCGGCTTCAACATTATTGAACACACAGTTCATTCTGATTCTGATTTGATTCTGATTCTGATTCTATCTAAATGACATTATAGCCTTTGCATAAGCCTGCAAGGTCGTCACGGCTAGGGCAAGTTCTACGATATAAGTGCTACGGGCTAAAGCAGAGTCTGAAGAGGTGAGGCTTCAGATTATGGCAGAAGATTAGGAGTGAGTCTACAGTTCATACTGCAGATAAAGGTTGGATGGGTTGGATGTACACGTTGGATGGGTGCGTGTGTGACAGAACTAACCAGATTGGACGTAGAGGTTGGATGGTTTAAGGGGCGGTCCCTTCCCCAGGAACAGACACTGGGCGGAGCTTAGGACAGAACGCCTGCCAAGCACCACCCCTCCACATAGCTCCTCCCCTCTGCTGTCCATCAGGGACACCTAGCAACACAAAACAAAGAACATTAAAAGTGCAGTAAGTGATTGTTGTTATTTTATTTTATTATTAGAGTGTATTTAACATTAAATAGCTCTATATTGTGATAGTAATCATTACTATAGAGTGTTTGTTCAGTAACAGTGTTGAATAGCTCTATATTGTGATAGTAATCATTGCTATAGAGTGTTTGTTCAGTAACAGTGTTAAATAGATCTATATTGTGATAGTAATCATTACTATAGAGTGTTTGTTCAGTAACAGTGTTGAATAGCTCTATATTGTGATAGTAATCATTGCTATAGAGTGTTTGTTCAGTAACAGTGTTAAATAGATCTATATTGTGATAGTAATCATTACTATAGAGTGTTTGTTCAGTAACAGTGTTAAATAGCTCTATATTGTGATAGTAATCATTGCTATAGAGTGCTTGTTCAGTAACAGTGTTGAATAGCTCTATATTGTGATAGTAATCATTGCTATAGAGTGTTTGTTCAGTAACAGTGTTAAATAGATCTATATTGTGATAGTAATCATTACTATAGAGTGTTTGTTCAGTAACAGTGTTAAATAGCTCTATATTGTGATAGTAATCATTGCTATAGAGTGCTTG
>NC_139961.1:1661719-1756719 GCF_963454915.1 Gymnoscopelus microlampas | reverse complement strand
GCGTCCTCTTTTTTTTTTTTTTCCTCGCGCAGCTGCAGCTTCTGGTTGTTACAATGACACTAATGAAGGCTCTGTTCCATTCTGGTTGTAACAATGATACTAATGAAGGCTCTGTTCCATTCTGGTTGTTACAATGATACTAATGAAGGCTCTGTTCCATTCTGGTTGTTACAATGACACTAATGAAGGCTCTGTTCCATTCTGGTTGTTACAATGATACTAATGAAGGCTCTGTTCCATTCTGGTTGTTACAATGATACTAATGAAGGCTCTGTTCCATTCTGGTTGTTACAATGACACTAATGAAGGCTCTGTTCCATTCTGGTTGTTACAATGATACTAATGAAGGCTCTGTTCCATTCTGGTTGTTACAATGATACTAATGAAGGCTCTGTTCCATTCTGGTTGTTACAATGACACTAATGAAGGCTCTGTTCCATTCTGGTCAAACAGAGTGAGGGTGTTGACTCACTGGAAACACTCTGCTACACCAGTGGGTCTCAAAGTGTGGTCCAGGGACCCTCATGGTTCCTTGAGGAGGGTTCCAAATGGATCCTTGCGGGTGTGTAACTCTCAGAATTATTATGGAGGTCCTTGATATTAAAAATAAAGTTTGAGAACCACCGTGCTACACTAAATGGAACAGAGCCCTAATTAGTATAATTTGTAAGACTTGTTAAGTAAGTAAGGAAGAGGACCAATTTCTCTTGGCTACTCTAAATAAAACAAGACAAAACAAAACATTGTGTTGGTCAGATAACTCACCAAAGTATAACGCCCAGAAGACATCCTGTCAGGGCAGAGATATAAAACAGTATTAGCTGTACAGAGTGGTGGAAAGTAACAGTACATTTACTTAAGTACGTAAAATTTTGAGGTATTTTTTACTTTACTGGAGTATTTCTACTCCACTACATCTCAGAGGCAAATATTTTGATTATAACAAAACATACATTTACCACTTCAGCCATATATACATTTCGGCCATTTGAAAATAGCTAGTTAAATGTTACGGTTCTAGGGGTGTATAGTAGGGTTAAATCTTACGGTTCTATGGGGTGTATATAGGGTTAAATATTACGGTTTTAGGCTTGCTCTCAAAGTACTCTCGGGCCTCCTCGTAGTTGCAGCGTTCTTCATGACATTCTCTCTCTAGGTTCCCCTGAAGCATCTCCTCGATGAAGAAGCTGTTCGCTCTCTTAGAACGCAGGAACACACTGCTGGCCTGACGGCCCGGGGAGAGCCCTGAGAGACAGACAGACAGACAGACAGACAGACAGACAGACAGACAGACAGACAGACAGACAGACAGACAGACAGACAGACAGTCAGTGAGTGGTGGAAAAAAATCTCCAAAAGTAGAAAGTACTCATTATGCAGAATGTCAGGTCTCTGCTCTACATGTAAAGTGTCTTGTTGTTCAGGATGGACTGTGGGGTCTCTGCTCTACATGTAAAGTGTCTTGTTGTTCAGGATGGACTGTGGGGTCTCTGCTCTACATGTAAAGTGTCTTGTTGTTCAGGATGGATTGTGGGGTCTCTGCTCTACATGTAAAGTGTCTTGTTGTTCAGGATGGACTGTGGGGTCTCTGCTCTACATGTAAAGTGTCTTGTTCAGGGTGGACTGTGGGGTCTCTGCTCTACATGTAAAGTGTCTTGTTGTTCAGGATGGACTGTGGGGTCTCTGCTCTACATGTAAAGTGTCTTGTTGTTCAGGGTGGGACTGTGGGGTCTCTGCTCTACATGTAAAGTGTCTTGTTGTTCAGGGTGGGACTGTGGGGTCTCTGCTCTACATGTAAAGTGTCTTGTTGTTCAGGGTGGGACTGTGGGGTCTCTGCTCTACATGTAAAGTGTCTTGTTGTTCAGGATGGATTGTGGGGTCTCTGCTCTACATGTAAAGTGTCTTGTTGTTCAGGATGGATTGTGGGGTCTCTGCTCTACATGTAAAGTGTCTTGTTGTTCAGGGTGGGACTGTGGGGTCTCTGCTCTACATGTAAAGTGTCTTGTTGTTCAGGGTGGGACTGTGGGGTCTCTGCTCTACATGTAAAGTGTCTTGTTGTTCAGGATGGATTGTGGGGTCTCTGCTCTACATGTAAAGTGTCTTGTTGTTCAGGATGGACTGTGGGGTCTCTGCTCTACATGTAAAGTGTCTTGTTGTTCAGGATGGACTGTGGGGTCTCTGCTCTACATGTAAAGTGTCTTGTTGTTCAGGGTGGGACTGTGGGGTCTCTGCTCTACATGTAAAGTGTCTTGTTGTTCAGGATGGACTGTGGGGTCTCTGCTCTACATGTAAAGTGTCTTGTTGTTCAGGGTGGACTGTGGGGTCTCTGCTCTACATGTAAAGTGTCTTGTTGTTCAGGATGGACTGTGGGGTCTCTGCTCTACATGTAAAGTGTCTTGTTGTTCAGGGTGGGACTGTGGGGTCTCTGCTCTCCACTCTGAGAAACAAGACACTTTACATGTAGAGCAGAGACCCCATCCTGATGCATTGTGAGCTTGTCGATCGGCTATTTTCAAATGGCCAAAATGTATATATAGGGCTGAAGTGGTTAATGTATGTTTTGTAATAATAATCAAAATCTACAAAGTACGGTAACTAGTAAATAAAGTTTTCAAATGAATTGCAGTGGAGTGGAGTGGTAAAAGTACAATATTTGCCTTTGAGATGTAGTGGAGTAGAAGTAAAAGTATTAAAAATGAGAAATACTCCAGTAAAGTAAAAAATACTTCAAAATTGTACAGAGAGAGAGTCTCTCCATTTCCACAGTAGTCTCAGGTTAGTGACGTGTTATATATGAATAAAACAAGATACAATAAAAAGCAGATAAATGTGTAATGGAAAAATAGAGAGGAAATGCCCTGTCAACACATATTTATTATTCATATTCAGCTAATGTTAACTTCTCATGCTATAACCTCCTGCTCTGGCCTATTGCTCCCCCTGTTGGCGCATGACCTCCACTGCAGCACTGTGTATTTCTGAATGGATTCACAGGCTCTATGCACAGCAGACTTATTGTAAAGACATTGGGCCTCTTCCTTACTTCCTCCACAGGTGTTACCAATGATACTAATGAAGGCTCTGTTCCATTCTGGTCAAACAGAGTCAGGGTGTTGACTCACTGGAAACACTCTGCTACACCAGTGGGTCTCAAAGTGTGGTCCAGGGACCCTCATGGGTCCTTAATGTAAAGACATTGGGCCTCTTCCTTACTTCCTACACAGGTGTTATGATACAAATGAAGGCTCACTGGAAACACTCTGCTACACCACTGGGTCTCAAAGTGTGGTCCAGGGACCCTCATGGGTTCTTACGGGCGTGTAACTCTGAGAGTGTACAAATGGATGGTTGGTTTGTGCACTCTGAGAGTTATGGGGTCCTTGAAATTCAAGACGTTTGAGAACCATGTGCTACACTGAATGGAACAGAGCCTTCTTTAGTATCATTGGTAACAGCTGTGAAGGAAATAAGGAAGAGGACCAATTTCTTTCCAATATGGCTGCTGTGCATCGAGTCTATTGAATGGAAGACTTTCGACTCATACAGTCTACAGTTTATATGGAACTAAATAAGACTTGTAATCAATTATTAATCATGTTTGTGAATCATTGATTCGAGTTAGAGCAAGTAAACAAAACACTTAGCAAAACAATAAATGCACCTTCAATATGAAACATTGAAACTCTTGTAATGCTCATCATAGCGTTCACACAATATACCTCGACCTTTGATGTATTAGCTTGTGTTTACCTTACTTACTTTAAGTCACTCTGGATAAAGAGCGTCTGATAAACGCCTACATTGTAAATAGTAGGCCTAAAACCTAATTTCCATCGTTATACTGGAGCTTGATATCACTTGATATTGGCATTAAAATATACGTATACATTTTGTTTACGCATAATTATGCTTACCTAGGAGGGCTATACTAGTGACTTAAGTTTTCTAATAATTGTAGAGAAAAAAATATTGAAAAACTCAAAATTCTACTTAAAAATAGCACCTACAATGATTGAAAACAATTCACCCCCCCCCCCCCCCCCCCTGTAGCAACATTAGCATGTTTGCTAGCAGCGTTAGCATGGTGGCTGCAGCACCATTAAGCTCTACAGAGTTAACAGAGTGACATGAAGGTTTGTTCTCCAGACGTGGAGACGGAGACAATCTTACCTCCACCTTCACTGAGGACCTGAAGGAAGCCGGCGCACACCGCCAGCATCACGCACAAGACACCACACAGCTGTCTGAGCGGTCCCATGGTGCTACACACACCACACCACTATGCTACTGTCTGCATACACAAACTGTGTGTGTACACACACACACACACACACACACACACACACACACACACACACACACACACACACACACACACACACACACACACACACACACACACACACACACACACACACACACACGTGCTGCACGAGCACACACACACTCACAATGAGCGCGCGCACACACACACACAGGCGTGTGCGCACACATGTCATGACGTTTCAGCCCTGAACCATTTGACCCCTGTTACTGTCTGCACAGAGAGACAGACAGACAGGCAGACAGGCAGGTATACATACAGACAGTTATACATAGAGACAGACAGACAGTTATACATAGAGACATAGAGACAGACAGACAGACAGACAGACAGTTATACATAGAGACAGACAGACAGACAGGCTGCTATTTTTTTAAACAAAAACATTTTGTGCAAACCTTTGAATATATATTTTCAAAGTGCAAATCTTTGCTATTGTCCCAGGAACTAAATGTTTTGAGATGGGGGTCCGCGGCGGCCAAATACATATCATTCTGGGGGTCCTTGACATGAAAAAGTTTGAGCACCACTGATCTACAAGCCTTCTGTTGATGACACAAGTATTTGGAGTTTCTGAGTTGGTACTTTGGTTTGAACAAACAGTATGTTCCTATGTGTGTGGACTCTATCCTGTGTACACACACACACACACACACACACACACACACACACACCGTAATACGCTGCTTCTCAATCGACCCTTACGGTAATTCTGAGTTTGCGCAAGCCGAACCATAGGTACACTCTGGACCGCTTAGTGGTCCCCAGACCAGAGGTTGAGAAACAGGGCAGTAGCGCTCTCTCTCTCTTTCTGACACACACACACACACACACACACACACACACACACACACACACACACACACACACACACACACACACACACACACACACACACACACAGACAGAACAAACAGTGCACACAGCGATGGTCTTTGGACCCGTGCTGTAGGGTGTGTGTGAGGTGAGGTAAACATGGACATCAGGACATCAGAGGCTCACAAATAAACTGAAGCCCAAATAGAAAAAACATAGTGGATCTACAAGCTCTCAACTGGGCTGGTAGTTGTGAGTTTGGGTTTGGGTCACCTACTGTATATGACAAACCTTGCCCAACATATAGATGCTGAGTTCAAAGTGGTTAATAAAATGTTTGAATTTGAGGTTAAAGGAGTAGTTCACCCCAAAAATGACTTTATTTTCTGTCAATTACACATTTGTTTGTTTTTGTGGCATTCCTAAGCCAATAATTTAATGACCGGGTCGTCAGTCAATAGGCGACTCCTACCACCGGTCAACAAATTATTGTCTTAGGTATGCCACAAAAACAAACAAAACATCTCCATGAATTCAAGGCTTCATGG
Source organism: Gymnoscopelus microlampas (assembly GCF_963454915.1). Taxonomy (NCBI): domain Eukaryota; kingdom Metazoa; phylum Chordata; class Actinopteri; order Myctophiformes; family Myctophidae; genus Gymnoscopelus; species Gymnoscopelus microlampas. Next base: position 1,751,031 of record NC_139961.1, on the reverse strand, counting down.
GGTGTGTAAATGACAGAAAATAAAAATGGGTGAACTACTCCTTTAAATGAGAAGACTAGGGGGGTGGGCGAGACCCCACATGACATGGGGATCGAACCTCTGGCCCTCTGTTGACACTAGCCGTCTGTGTCAACTCTTATGAAACCGCTGCCGTTTATTGAACCCGTCTGTGTTTGTCTCTGTGAGGTGGAAAGCTTGCAGGTTTGACTGGATCCACACGTTTCCTAGGGCATTGATTCTCAAAGTGGGGTCCAGGGGTCCTTGCGGGGGTAACCCCTAGGGGTCCTTGGGGGGGGGGGGTCCCCAGCAAAATGTGTCAATAAAGTGTCACAATCACTTTAACCCCTTTATCCATATTTTATATATATTTATACTTTGGCTATTCAAAAATAGCAGATCTACAAGCTCATAGCGCGGCACCGAGTGCCGCGCTATGAGCTTGTAGATCTGCTACTTTTTTTTAATCTTGAAAATGTGTGCAAATCTTTAAATCTTTTCTTTTTTTAAGGCGAACATTTTTAACACATATCTTTGCTTCTGGGGGGTCCCTGGAACAACATGTTTTCATATTGGGGGTCAATTCATTTGAGTGGATCAGTCAGTCAATAATAATGTGTAAAACACAACCTGACAGAGATCAGAGAGGATCACATTAGTCTGTCTATACTCACCCTACAAGACCTCCCTCCACACAGCTGGTTCAAAGTCACGATCAGTGCTTATCATCAAGCGCAGTAGAAGTCACTTAAAGGACGACTTCACCCATTTTCAACCAATCTTCACTTCTGAAACCCACCTACCAGTGACATCATCGTTCACCACGCGACATCATCGCGCGAGAACGATGGCTTCCGTCACAGCACGCTAACTTTCCAGGAAGAGAAAGCCTGCAGTTTCTATTAGCTTGGATTCCCCATCGATGATGTCACTGGTAGACGGGTTTCTGAACTGTCCACAGCCCTCCTCTGAGACACAGAGTGAGAGACTTCAATTCATGGATATTTTTTTGTTAAGACAATAATGTGATGACCAGCGGACCAGTAGGCAGCGGTTCCGGTAGGAGACACAAAGGAGACTCTTTGTGTCTCCTACCGGAACCGCTGGTCATCAAATTATTGGCTTAGGAATGAGACAAAAACTAAACAATATTCATGAATTATCCATGACTAATCCATAGGAACAAAGTCATTTTGGGGGTGAACCATCCTTTTAATATGCTATGTTGATGAATGGAATAGGACCTCAATAGAAACAAGTCCCCAGGACATTTTTTTTGTGTTCCTTTTAACCTAAGTGTCTTACGGCTACCGTCATGGTGTTTACATTTATGAATAATAAAGTATTCAATCAATCAATGTACCTGGCATCCTAAAGAGGGATTCCAGAATCAATACCTGGGCCAGTGACTGTGATCATGTTTATTGATAGTTCTTTTTATTTTGCCGGCTTCAACATTATTGCAAAGGCACCATGTGGTGAAACAGTGTTTATCTCAGCACAATGCTAAGCTAAACAATAGAAAACAAGTGAGGATAGTTGTATAACACACATCCAATAGGTTGTTTATTATCACCAAGGAAACACATTGGATCAGGGGTTGGCAACCTTAAGCACACTGGCGTATAAGTGAGAGGATTTTACTTTTAAATTAAGGTCTTTTATTTTCAGTCATGGGTCATCACCGGGTGCATTTCTCCTTTCCGACATGTCGCCTTTCCGACGTTGACGAACCCTATACCTAACCCTAACCCTAACCCGAACCGCACGCGGAAGCCACTAGTCGGAGTGGTGAGATGTCGGAATGGAGAGTGAACACCGTCATCACCATGCTGGCTTGTGGTGGACATTTTTGTAAAAATTCTAAATTTGCCATGGAGTAGACCAACACATAAAGAGCCCTAAATGACCATTGCAGGTTTGTAACTCAAAAGCTAAATTCCAATACTCAAATGTCTGCGTCCGTCATCTGTCCCCCAGCACGGCGGTGTTACAGTGAATTTAGTGACCTGCAGAAATATGTGACCGTTCGTCCATCTTGTGGACTTCACATAACTTACATGGAGGTTTTTCAATACGTGGCCTATGTACCGCCATAGGTTGAACTCTGCTAACAAACAAACCGCAATGATTTACGTTCCGACACTGTCGTAATGTGATGTCTGCACGATTGTCACATATTATTTCAGCAGGTCACCAATTTCAGTGTAACACCGCCATGCTGGAGACCAGATGACGGAGGAAGCGAGGAGGCAGACGTTTGAGTATTGGAATTTGGCTTTAATAATGGTGTAAAAACACAATCTAAAATGTGCCATGGACAAGGACAAGTCTTAACCCGGACACATTGGGTCCGTGTACGGACATATTGATGACCCTTGTGTACCGTCAATCAAGTCCCCTCGCATTGACATGCAATTTATCTCCTGCGCCTAATCCTCCCTCCTATTCACTTAGAACTACGCTATTTAGCTTTGAGTACATCTTGTAGCATGTAGCCTATGTCAAACCAGCTTGTAGCATGTAGCCTACATGTCAAACCAGCTTGTAGCATGTAGCCTACAGTATGTCAAACCAGCTTGTAGCATGTAGCCTACATGTCAAACCAGCTTGTAGCATGTAGCCTATGTCAAACCAGCTTGTAGCATGTAGCCTATGTCAGGGTGCATTTCTCCTTTCCGACATGTCGCCTTTCCGACGTTGACGAACCCTATACCTAACCCTAACCCTAACCCTAACCGCACGCGGAAGCCACTAGTCGGAGTGGTGAGATGTCGGAATGGAGAGTGAACACCCCTATGTCAAACCAGCTTGTAGCATGTAGCCTATGTCAAACCAGCTTGTAGTATGTAGCCTATGTCAAACCAGCTTGTAGCATGTAGCCTATGTCAAACCAGCTTGTAGCATGTAGCCTACATGTCAAACCAGCTTGTAGCATGTAGCCTATGTCAAACCAGCTTGTAGCATGTAGCCTATGTCAAACCAGCTTGTAGCATGTAGCCTACATGTCAAACCAGCTTGTAGCATGTAGCCTATGTCAAACCAGCTTGTAGCATGTAGCCTATGTCAAACCAGCTTGTAGCATGTAGCTTATGTCAAACCAGCTTGCAATGATTGCACAAACACACAGTTATGGCGTAAAATGGCAAAGAAAGCGTAAGTTGATGTTCAGACTTTGCCCTCATGGGAAAAAATATGGTTCTGTTTAAACTTTATGTCTTGAAAATGTCTTTCAAAGATCAATAAGAAGGGGTGAGAGTCAATGATAATTACATATAAATGTCCTGATTATTTTATAATGTTATTACAGCATAATTCTATATGAGCAATCAATTTGAATTATTATTTTTCTTTTTTTGTTTTGATGTGGCGTCATACTTAATGTTGAGATGGCACACAAACGATCAAGAGAATAAAACACATGACATTTGATGTGAAAAAGGCTGCCAACCCCTGTATTAGATCTAGACCTCCTGTCATTATGCTGCCAGCCCCTGTATTAGATCTATAGACCTCCTGTCATTATGCTGATGAACTGAACATCGTTGATCATTTTTTCATAATTTCAACATATAAATATCTGCTTGGATCAGATTTCAGGCAGCCATGCTGTTCACAACACCGGGGGTCCCCTGGGGGTCCCTGGCTCACATGCGGGTGATGGAGAAGGGGGCTGCTTCTCTCTTCTTTCTGGCCCCCTGCGCTGCACTCTCGTTGGGGTGAGGTCTGGGAGTCAGCCTGGCGATGCCGTTCCTGATCCATGGAATGTACTTGGATACCTACAATTATAATATAACTATAATTATAACATACCTACAATTATAATATACCTACAATTATAACATACCTACAATTATAATACTAAGGGTAATAATAATAACAGTAATAATAAAATAATAACTAGAAAAAGTGCTCCTCGGAGCACAGGTCTCCGCCAGGTCAGGTAGGTTATTGTGGCCTCCTGGTGGCGCTATAACAGGCCAATGTGAAAAGGGTGCCATTACTTTCTCGGCCTAGTGGGAATGTGCATGCAAATTTTCTAGGAAATCGTACGCTGCATTCATGATTTGAGACATTTTGTTCAAGACGGACCAATCCTGCAAACTTTGGAAGGAACCGTAGCCAATCAGGATGGAATATGAAATATCGGACAGATCCGTCTTGATCACATGACTATAGAGATAATGTGTAACGATTTGCGTGATGTTTGGATAAAATCTGTAGGAGTAATATCCAAAAATGGGTTTTGCGCAAATTGGCCTCCTGGTGGCACTATAACAGGCCCATGTGAGAAAGTTGGGCCAGAGGTTCTGCATTGGCATCCAGGGAGTGTGTGTGCACAGTTTCGCAGCGACCGGGCCAACGGTGCCGGAGATTAGCTGCTCGCAGACAGATGGACACACGGACGGACACTCTGACGGATGGACAGACCGCGGGTAAAACATACTCTCTCGGCATGCCTTACGGCCTGGCGGAGACAATAATAATAATAATGATAATAGTAATAATAATATTTATTATGTGTAAGTGTGCGATTGGATTGGAACTCCATCTTCCGGGGTAGACTTTTCTTCTTTTGTTTTGTCCGTATGGTGAGTCACACATTGAGGCCTTAGTTTTCTTTTTTTCCTTTTTTTATCAAAACGTGACATTGATATCTTTAGATGTCCTTTAAAGCCGTGAAGTGACTCACTTCATACGCAAAAAGAATAGAAAGAAACCCTGACAGAGGGAGTTACAAGTCCATCCTTTCTCATGTTCTACCTGCTGGTTGGTTCTACACACAGAGTGTAAACATATGGACATGGTCACGGCCCTGGTTTCTACAGACCGTAAATTAAGTCTATTTTTCAGAGATTTCAAATCCGCCATCCTTCTATATCCCGTCCCACAGCATACCCTACTTTATCATACATTTTAAAATAAATGGGAGCATAGTTTACCAAAATGCACGTCATGGTGTTGAAAGAAGACTTTAAACCAGCGACTGGTATTTATGACAATGTTTGTTAAAGGAGTAGTTCACCCCAAAAATTACTTATTTTCCATCAATTACACACCCCATGAAGCCTTGAATTCTTGGAGATTTTCAGTTTTTGTCAAATTCCTAAGCCAATACTTTGATGATAATAATAATGTATCCGGTAGGAGAGACAAAGGAGACTCTTTGAGTCTCCTACCGGAGAGACCAGCGGTTATCAAATCATTGGCTTAGGAATGTGATAAAAACAAAAAAATCTCCATGAATTCAATGCTTCATGGGGTGTGTAATTAATAGAAAATAAGTATGTTTTGGGGTGAACTACTCCTTTGAGGTGTCTGTCTCGTTGCCGTCCTCTTACCTGTGTGTAAACGCCGTATTTGCCCTCTCGGGCGCAGCCCTCCCCCCAGCTCACCACGCCCGTCACAAAGTAGGTGTCCTTGTAGCGGGTGACGTGCGGCCCGCCGCTGTCGCCCTGGCACGCGTCCTTCTTCAGGTCCTTGTAGCCGGCGCAGAACATGCGCGAGGAGATGCGGAACTTGCTGGACTCCATGCAGACGGCCCGGTCCACGTAGGGCATGGTGAGGCGCTGCAGGATGGGCGACGGAGCCCGGCCCTCCCCGATGCGACCGAAGCCGCTCACCAGGCCGTCCGGCTCGCGCATCAACACCTGCAATGTGAGGACAACATCAACACCTGCAATGTGAGGACAACATCAACACCTGCAATGTGAGGACAACATCAACACACAACATCAACACCTGCAATGTGAGGACAACATCAACACACAACATCAACACCTGCAATGTGAGGACAACATCAACACACAACATCAACACCTGCAATGTGAGGACAACATCAACACCTGCAATGTGAGGACAACCCACGTTCACAGCAAATTCTGATTTTGTTTCAGTCATTAGTCTTTTGAATACTGCCTCCCCCTGGTCAGCCGGGGCGCCTGATGGAGGGGAAAGGAACTGGTTGGAATAACGTGTTCCTCCCTTCCACGCACTACGTCCTACCGGGGAAACTCCCCCCTGTCAGGTGATGAGAAGCTACGTCCTACCGGGGAAACTCCCCCCTGTCAGGTGATAAGAAGCTACGTCCTACCGGGGAAACTCCCCGCTGTCAGGTGATAAGAAGCTACGTCCTACCGGGGAACCTCCCCCCTGTCAGGTGATAAGAAGCTACGTCCTACCGGGGAAACTCCCCCCTGTCAGGTGATAAGAAGCTACGTCCTACTGGGGAAACTCCCCCCTGTCAGGTGATAAGAAGCTACGTCCTACCGGGGAAACTCCCCCCTGTCAGGTGATAAGAAGCTACGTCCTACCGGGGAAACTCCTCCCTGTCAGGTGATAAGAAGCTACGTCCTACCGGGGAACCTCCCCCCTGTCAGGTGATAAGAAGCTACGTCCTACCGGGGAACCTCCCCCCTGTCAGGTAATAAGAAGCTACATCCTACCGGGGAACCTCCCCCCTGTCAGGTGATAAGAAGCTACGTCCTACCGGGGAACCTCCCCCCTGTCAGGTGATAAGAAGCTACGTCCTACCGGGGAACCTCCCCGCTGTCAGGTGATGAGAAGCTACGTCCTACCGGGGAAACTCCCCCCTGTCAGGTGATAAGAAGTGGCTTGCTAGCTCCTCATGCATTGAAGGAAGCATGAGCTCAGTTCTGGGCTCTCCCCAGGATTGGCAGAGGGAGGGAGAGTAGCGCCCAGGATTACAAGCTTAGGCAATTGGCACGGGCTGAAAAAATGGGTTACAAAATTGTGTGATAAAAATACAATTCCATTTAGTTTCAGTCATATTCTTTTGTCATCTGAAACATTTTATTTTTAGTCGCACTAAATCTACAGTTGATTTAGACTACTAACGTTTATTTTGGCGGTGCCTTGATGGCGTCGTAATGCTTTGATTTATACTTGGCTGTGTGCTGAAAATAGCCGATCTACAAGCTCACGATGCGTTTTTTCGGAGCGTGACAACCCACGCACAACCAAGCATAAAACGACTTGTCCTTAGATCTCTTCTCCACTAGTCAAGAACGACAGGAGGGGAGCGCTGCTGGCTGACCTTCTCGGCGAAGTCCTTCTCGGGCAGACAGGCGGGGATGATGTACTTGGAGAAGCTGACGGGCGTGGTGAGCTTGATGAGAGCGATGTCGTTGTGGAAGGTGTCTGGTCGGTACTGTCTGTGCATCAGGACTCTCTCTACGTGGTGCATGGACTCATGGCCTTCCTTCACCTCAATGTCAAACTCACCTACAACAGTTTGTTCAGAAAACGCACGCGCGCACACACACACACACACACACACACACACACACACACACACACACACACACACACACACACACACACACACACACACACACACACACACACACACACACACACACACACACACACACACACACACACACACACACACACACACACACACATTTACAGGGAAACAAATATAACAGGGTTAGACAGTTCATAGACACCTAAGGCAGGCTGCCTATATTATAAGGACACACATAGTACCTTCTATAAGGGTACCGTTCCAGAGAAGCGGACTGAGTGGCCCTGTCTTTCTCTAAGAGGACTGACCGTGGGTAGCTACTGGGACATAAGTCTGTCTTACTACAACAGTTTGTTCAGAAAACAGAACAAAATGAACCAAAACAAACTATAGGATATTTCTTAATTATTTCACCCAAACCGTTTATAACAACATATGACCACTGACATACACAACGCTCTGTGAGCTTGTAGTTGGAGTTAATTATAGCTTTAAGTTTATGTCCCCCTCATGGCCGGCAGCGATTGGCCGGTCGGTCTCACCGAGGACGACGTAGATGTATCGCGATTGGTTGATGCAGTGGGCGGCGGTCAGGATGATGTAATCAGTCAGGATGGTTCCTCCACAGAACCCTCGCTTCTCCTCGTTCATCAGCAGAGCCTAGAGAACACGCACGCACGCACGCACGCACGCACGCACGCACACACACACACACACACACACACACACACACACACACACACACACACACACACACACACACACACACACACACACACACACACACACACACACACACACACACAAAGTCTCAATGGGATTTGAAGAAGGCCGTTGCAGAATGCAAACCAAAGGATATTAGTGAGCTGGAGGCAACTACCCATGAGTAATGGGCTAAAATGCCAGAGGAACGCTGCCAGAAGCTGGTTCCTGGCTATGTGTGCTCTACGAAGAATTAAAGACACCTGACATGAGTCATTTTGACACAGCAATAGTCATTAAAAGTGTCAATTTGAATTTGGAGAAACCACCCATAATATTAGTTGTGTTGAGCTACAGTATGTACTTGTTTGATTTGTTTATTTCATACAGTTGACAGTTTGTGAATTTTCACCAAATAGATCAGAGATGATGTAGAGGGCCATTATATTTCCACACTCACTCCAGAGGGACATATTACATATACTGTTGGGCAGACACCTCTTATCTCCATATTTTAACTTTTTTGCGTAAATTAGTTCGCCATTCTTTGTCACACAAAAGTAGCAAAAATAGCCGATCTACAATCTCAAAACGTGTCGCAGCGCGACACGTTTTGAGCTTGTAAATCGGCTATTTTTGCTATTTTTGAATTAGAATCCTTAAAAGGAACATTTTTATTTAATTTCAAATGCATTGAGTTATACTTATGTTAACTTTATGAACTTAAATACAAATACATTGGACATAAAAAAAGACAATAGAATGTTAATACTAGTCATTAAGCTACTAATATAGACTGAAGTGATTAAAGCGGGTCATGTTTGGAATCATAACAGCTGAAATCAATAATATATCACTATTCGGATATTAACATGAGGGTCGCATTAAGTGAAGGTGGGGGCCGCATGTGGCCCCCAGGCCGCCAGTTGCCCATGTATGAACTAGAGGTTCGGGGGCCGCTACGTGGCGCTCACGTCTAGAAGTGATGTCATCAACATATAGGTGTGTGTACCTGCCAGGGACAGTCCCCGGGGGGACATTACATATAGGTGTGTGTACCTGCCAGGGACAGTCCCCGGGGGGACATTACATATAGGTGTGTGTACCTGCCAGGGACAGTCCCCTGGGGGACATTACATATAGGTGTGTGTACCTGCCAGGGACAGTCCCCGGGGGGACATTACATATAGGTGTGTGTACCTGCCAGGGACAGTCCCCTGGGGGACATTACATATAGGTGTGTGTACCTGCCAGGGACAGTCCCCGGGGGGACATTACTTATAGGTGTGTGTACCTGCCAGGGACAGTCCCCGGGGGGACAGTTCTCTCCGCCGACCATGCGCGTGAACTCCGTCACGCTGGCGTGGTGGGGCACCTCCACCACCGCGTCGTCCATGTAGTCGTCGCCCTCCGCTGGCCAGGAGGACAGGTTGCTGAAGGGCTCGGTGAACTGCGACACGTCGAAGGCCGTGTCGTCGGCGCCGTCCGCCGTGACGTTGGGCCGCTCGTACTGGAACACGGTGCGTGTGCCCTTAGCGAAGACCACGCCACACTTATACGTCTCTGTGGGAGAGGGTGAAAAAGATTAGATTTAAACACCAGGAACGCGTCTTTGGCTATTACGCTATGTGCCACGCTATGAGCTTGTAGATCTGCTATTTTTGGAAAAATCGTGAAAAGGTGTGCAAATCTTTGAATACATATTATTTAAAGCGAACATTTGTAAAATATGTTTTTCCAGGGACCACAAGAAGCAAAGATTTGAGTACAAAAACTTTGCTTAAAAAAATCAATACTGCACTATAGAAATACTCTGTTACAAGTAAAAGTCTGGAATTCAAAATGTACAAAAGTATTGGCATCAAAATGTACTTAAAGTACCAAAAGTAAAAGTACTCATTATGCAGAATGTACCATGTCATGTTTTCAAATGCATAAAAAAAACTTTGAAAATAGCAGATCTACAAGCTCACCATGCGTCGTGATGCGACGCATGGTGAGCTTGTAGATCTGCTATTTTCAAATGGCCGAAACGTATATTGAGCTGAAGTGGTTAATGTATGTTTTGCAATAATAATCCAAATCTACAAAGTAACTCGTAACTACAGTTTTCAAATAATTGTAGTGGAGTAAAAGTATGATGTTTGGATCCGAGATGTAGTGGAGTAAAAGTAAAAGTATTGGAAAATTGGGGCTGGGATCCAACTTTGAGGAACCGGAATTGGTTCCGTCACATTTGGAAACGTTTCCGGAACCGTTTGAGCCGATGCCAGAGGTTCAACCATAGCTCTGAGAGGGAGAGTGTAACCAAATGGACCCGTGTGTGTGTGTGTGTGTGTGTGTGTGTGTGTGTGTGTGTGTGTGTGTGTGTGTGTGTGTGTGTGTGTGTGTGTGTGTGTGTGTGTGTGTGTCTCTCTCTCTCACGGTTAGAGTTGCAGGACTTGTCGTCGGCCTCCAGGTGATACCCGTCAGCACACGAACACCTGACGTTCCCACCGATGACATCACAGAAGTGGTTGCACCCCCCGTTCTTATTCTCACAGAGTTCAGGGATCACTGTGACGCACACACACACACACACACACACACACACACACACACACACACACACACACACACACACACACACACACACACACACACACACACACACACACACACACACACACACACACACACACACACACACACACACATTTACAGGGAAACAAATATAACAGGGTTAGACAGTTCATAGACACCTAAGGCAGGCTGCCTATATTATAAGGATACACATCGTACCTTCTATAAGGGTACAGTTCCGGAGAAGCGGACTGAGTGGACCTGTCTTTCTCTAAGAGGACTGACCGTGGGTAGCTACTGGGACATAAGTCTGTCTTTCCCTAAGAGGACTGACCGTGGATAGCTACTGGGACATAAGTCTGTCTTTCCCTATAAGAGGACTGACCGTGGGTAGCTACTGGGACATAAGTCTGTCTTTCCCTATAAGAGGACTGACCGTGGGTAGCTACTGGGACGTATGTCTGTCTTTCCCTATAAGAGGACTGACCGTGGGTAGCTACTGGGACGTATGTCTGTCTTTCTCTAAGAGGACTGACCGTGGGTAGCTACTGGGACGTATGTCTGTCTTTCCCTATAAGAGGACTGACCGTGGGTAGCTACTGGGACGTAAGTCTGTCTTTCCCTAAGAGGACTGACCGTGGGTAACTACTGGGACATAAGTCTGTCTTTCCCTATAAGAGGACTGACCGTGGGTAGCTACTGGGACGTATGTCTGTCTTTCCCTATAAGAGGACTGACCGTGGGTAGCTACTGGGACGTAAGTCTGTCTTTCCCTAAGAGGACTGACCGTGGGTAGCTACTGGGACGTATGTCTGTCTTTCCCTATAAGAGGACTGACCGTGGGTAGCTACTGGGACGTAAGTCTGTCTTTCCCTAAGAGGACTGACCGTGGGTAGCTACTGGGACGTAAGTCGGGGCTTGATCAACCCCGGCTGGGTCACCTGGGTAAGGGTGTATGTTGTTGTGAGACCTGAAACACCCGATGACCCCAGGCTACAACACTGATGATACGTCCCAGGTGCATCCACGTGATGTTTTCTTTATAGGTATAGGCCTGGAAATTAGGTTAAATATCCTGGAAAAGTTTTGGAAATTCATTGGTAAAAATGTGTGGGCACCCATACAATTATGTAGTGGGGGTCCCTGCTTCATCTCTCTGTCATCTATACAATATGAAGTGGGGGTCCCTGCTTCATCTCTCATCTATACAATATGTAGTGGGGGTCCCTGCTTCATCTCTCATCTATACAATATGTAGTGGGGGTCCCTGCTTCATCTCTCTGTCATCTATACAATATGTAGTGGGGGTCCCTGCTTCATCTCTCATCTATACAATATGTAGTGGGGGTCCCTGCTTCATCTCTCTGTCATCTATACAATATGTAGTGGGGGTCCCTGCTTCATCTCTCTGTCATCTATACAATATGTAGTGGGGGTCCCTGCTTCATCTCTCATCTATACAATATGTAGTGGGGGTCCCTGCTTCATCTCTCTGTCATCTATACAATATGTAGTGGGGGTCCCTGCTTCATCTCTCTGTCATCTATACAATATGTAGTGGGGGTCCCTGCTTCATCTCTCTGTCATCTATACAATATGTAGTGGGGGTCCCTGCTTCATCTCTCTCTCTCTCTCTCTACACCTCTCTTCTATACAATTATGTAGTGGAGGTCCCTCCTTCATCTCTCTCATCTAAGGGGGTCCTTGGCTGTTCACACATGTTTGACCAGCGGTAAACAGCTCTCAGCAACGTACCGATCTGACAGTTGTAACCTTGGTAACCGGTGGGGCAGAAGCAGGTGTACTGACCGATCCCGTCCTTACACACTCCACTATGAGCGCACGGGTTCGACTCGCACGCATCCCCGTCTGCCAGGAACACACACACACACACACACACACACACACACACACACACACACACACACACACACACACACACACACCTGGAATAAACACACACCTCTGGAAGAAACACTGACAAAAAATGATCATCAAACACTGGACCCGAGTTTGCTCAGTCTGTACTTGGACCGCTTTTTTCCCGTTACCACCAAGTTTTCCTGTTACCACCAAGATCTACAAGCTCACAGTGAGCTTCTAGATCTTTGTTGTGACATTAAATTGTCATGTAGTGCATGATTTACAGGTCTGTAACTCTGAGAGTGTACACATGGAACCAAATGGACCCTTACGGGTCCATTTGGTTCCATTTGTACACTCTCAGAGTTATGGGGGTTCTTGGAATGGTCTTTGAATATAACAGGTTTGAGAACCACCGTCCTAGACCTAGACTCCTCCCTTATGTCATCCAGTCATAACACTGTAACATATGTAACACATTACAGTAGGGTTAACCACTTACCATAATATTTATTCCAGAACTCGTTCTACACAGAGAGAGAGAGAGAGAGAGAGAGAGAGAGAGAGAGAGAGAGAGAGAGAGAGAGAGAGAGAGAGAGAGAGAGAGAGAGAGAGAGAGACATAATTGTGATATATATATATATACACACATATATAGCAGATCTACAAGCTCACGACACGTTGCAAGCTTGTATATTGGCTATTTCTGGTATTTGATTTACAACAAAGTGTACAGGCTTTAAATGGTTAATACTGTACCCATTTTATATAGAAACAGTTTGAATATGATACATACTGTATGATACAATATGATCCATACTGTATGATACAATATGATACAGTATAATGATAAGGTGCGTTGTGTTAAGTGACCATATCTCCCATTATCAGCATGTTAAACACATTCCACCTTATCAGTAACCTAGCAACAGACAGACAGACAGACAGACAGACAGACAGACAGACAGACAGACAGACAGACAGACAGGCAGGCAGACAGACAGACAGACAGACAGACAGACAGACATACTGTGTGTTCTTCGTTCTCAAAGATCTCCCGCGCCTCCTCTCGGTCACACCTCTCCTCCACACACTCTCTCTCCATGTCTCCTTGACGCCACTCCTCAAACGGACTGTTGGCACGCCGACGCCGAGCCAGCAGCTGATTGGCCGACGGACTGTCCAGGAACACTGCAGGACATGGAGGTCAGTATAGGTTACTTTACTTTAGATCAGATCAGGGGTTCGGCTAGGGACCCCCTAGGGACCCCCTAGGGACCCCCTAAAACTGTGTTTCAGATTAAAGTTTGAATTTTTTACTTGGTCTGCTCTTTTTTCCCTCCACACCTAAAACCTCTATTTTTGGCTAAAGTTCTGCTCTAAAAAAGGGACGCTATAGGGTTCAAGTGGTTAATTTAAAATGAATAATCATATCACACAAAGATTTGGCGGCCCCCCCTGTAGTAACTCTGAGGACCCCCTAGGGGTCCCGGATCCCATGTTTAGGACCCCTGCTTCAGATCAGTGGTTCCAGTGTTCATTTCAGCGACTAAAACCATTAATCAATTCAATTAAATTTTATTAAAGTGTCAAATCAGAACAAGTTGTCTCAAGACACTTTACATGTAGAGCAGAGACCCCACAGTCCATCCTGAACAACAAGACACTTTACATGTAGAGCAGAGACCCCACAGTCCCACCCTGAACAACAAGACACTTTACATGTAGAGCAGAGACCCCACAGTCCCACCCTGAACAACAAGACACTTTACATGTAGAGCAGAGACCCCACAGTCCATCCTGAACAACAAGACACTTTACATGTAGAGCAGAGACCCCACAGTCCCACCCTGAGCAACAAGACACTTTACATGTAGAGCAGAGACCCCACAATCCATCCTGAACAACAAGACACTTTACATGTAGAGCAGAGACCCCACAATCCATCCTGAACAACAAGACACTTTACATGTAGAGCAGAGACCCCACAGTCCCACCCTGAACAACAAGACACTTTACATGTAGAGCAGAGACCCCACAGTCCATCCTGAACAACAAGACACTTTACATGTAGAGCAGAGACCCCACAGTCCCACCCTGAGCAACAAGACACTTTACATGTAGAGCAGAGACCCCACAATCCATCCTGAACAACAAGACACTTTACATGTAGAGCAGAGACCCTACAGTCCATCCTGAACAACAAGACACTTTACATGTAGAGCAGAGACCCCACAGTCCCACCCTGAACAACAAGACACTTTACATGTAGAGCAGAGACCCCACAGTCCATCCTGAACAACAAGACACTTTACATGTAGAGCAGAGACCCCACAGTCCCACCCTGAACAACAAGACACTTTACATGTAGAGCAGAGACCCCACAGTCCCACCCTGAACAACAAGACACTTTACATGTAGAGCAGAGACCCCACAGTCCATCCTGAACAACAAGACACTTTACATGTAGAGCAGAGACCCCACAGTCCCACCCTGAGCAACAAGACACTTTACATGTAGAGCAGAGACCCCACAATCCATCCTGAACAACAAGACACTTTACATGTAGAGCAGAGACCCCACAATCCATCCTGAACAACAAGACACTTTTAGAGCAGAGACCCCACAATCCATCCTGAACAACAAGACACTTTACATGTAGAGCAGAGACCCCACAGTCCCACCCTGAACAACAAGACACTTTACATGTAGAGCAGAGACCCCACAGTCCACCCTGAACAAGACACTTTACATGTAGAGCAGAGACCCCACAGTCCATCCTGAACAACAAGACACTTTACATGTAGAGCAGAGACCCCACAATCCATCCTGAACAACAAGACACTTTACATGTAGAGCAGAGACCCCACAATCCATCCTGAACAACAAGACACTTTACATGTAGAGCAGAGACCCCACAGTCCATCCTGAACAACAAGACACTTTACAAGTAGAGCAGAGACCCCACAGTCCCACCCTGAGCAACAAGACACTTTACATGTAGAGCAGAGACCCCACAGTCCCACCCTGAACAACAAGACACTTTACATGTAGAGCAGAGACCCCACAGTCCATCCTGAACAACAAGACACTTTACATGTAGAGCAGAGACCCCACAGTCCCACCCTGAGCAACAAGACACTTTACATGTAGAGCAGAGACCCCACAGTCCATCCTGAACAACAAGACACTTTACATGTAGAGCAGAGACCCCACAGTCCATCCTGAACAACAAGACACTTTACATGTAGAGCAGAGACCCCACAGTCCCACCCTGAGCAACAAGACACTTTACATGTAGAGCAGAGACCCCACAGTCCCACCCTGAACAACAAGACACTTTACATGTAGAGCAGAGACCCCACAGTCCATCCTGAACAACAAGACACTTTACATGTAGAGCAGAGACCCCACAGTCCCACCCTGAGCAACAAGACACTTTACATGTAGAGCAGAGACCCGACAGTCGCACCCTGAGCAAGACATTTTGCGACAGTGGCAACGAAAAACTCCCTCTTAACTGTAAGAAACGTCAGGCAGACCCTAGGCTCTAGGGTGGGGGGCTTCTGCCTCGACCGTGTCGGGGGAAAGAAGAGAGAGAGAGAGGGAGAGACAGAAAGAGATACAGTACATTATGTTGACAAATGTCCGTTGACTACCTTTTTCACTGACCAAAACTAAATAAAAACTATAAACTATGATGACTAAAACCAAGACTAAACATATTGACAGTTTAGACGTATAGGACGGTAGAGAGAGAGAGCAGCCATGCTGGTCGGCTTGGAAAACGGTGGCACTGATGAAAGAGATATGAGGCGGCGCTGGAGGTGACAGAATTGAGGATGCTACGATTGACACATGACAAGGAGGGATACAAGATCTAATATAGATATAGATATAAGAGGGATACAGGATCAGAAATGACTCTCAACTAGTGGTCCGGGGACCACCAGTGGTCCCTAGCTAAATGATGGAGAGTTGGTAATTATAAGATCTTTAACTCTCGAACCTTACGGGTCCATTTGGTTTCATTTCACGCTCTCAAGAGTTAAATTATTGTTAAACATCTGCATTACTTAAAGAATTGTTATTTTGTTCAACATTTGTCTGTTATTATCTCTCCTATGGAACCAACATCAATACAGCATGGATGGAATTGTGGACAAAATCTTATCCAACAAAATATTCTACGTTTTGGGTCTGAGAGTCTAAATCTCATCAAACGGTGGTTCTGTTACAAGTAAAAGTCACAGCCTTCAAAATTCACCCGAGTAAAAGTACAAAAGTCTTGAACCAAACTAAAAACTCATCATACAAAGAAAGAGAACATGTGAACCAAACTAAAAACTCATCATACAAAGAAAGAGAACATGTGAACCAAACTAAAAACTCATCATACAAAGAAAGAGAACATGTGAACCAAACTAAAAACACATCATACAAAGAAAGAGAACATGTGAACCAAACTAAAAACACATCATACAAAGAAAGAGAACATGTGAACCAAACTAAAAACTCATCATACAAAGAAAGAGAACAGATGAACCAAACTTAAAAACTCATCATACAAAGAAAGAGAACTGGTTACTGGTCACTCAACACGTTCACAAACACACATTAGATATACTGTAGGCTACCAGTCCACATAAGAGCAGTGAACAAGGACAGACTGCATTAATGTATTATGCTCCACACAGATGGAACAAACTTCAGGACTCTCTGAAACTGGAGCGATTGGTCTCAATAGAGACATCCAGGGTGCTTCTTGAGGACACACTATGGTCTCAATAGAGACATTCAGGGTGCTTCTTGAGGACACACTACATAGTGACTGTACCTGTTTCATGTAACACTGTTTATTTGCATCTGATTTTTAAATCTCTGTGTTGTTATCCATGTCCTCACTGTATTGTCTGATTCACCGCCTTTTGCGATTATTTTAATGTTGTTTTATGCTTCTGCTTTTCTTTTTTGCTTTATTGTCAAAGTTGTGACATTGTAATGTGATTCAAATGTTTGTTATCAGGGCGTCCTTGAGAAAAAAAGAGAGCTTGCTCTCAATGGGTTTCCCTGAATAAATAAAGGAAAAAGAAAGAAAGACTAGACTAAAACTAAAATAGGACTAAAACTAAATGGTGTGTTATTCAAAAGACTATATCAGAATTTGCTGTCAAAATGAACACTGGTGAGAACCACTACAACAGGGGTGATGCAACTTTGATGATGGAGAGGGCCACTATATTTCCACACTCACTCCAGAGTGTCGGGCAAAAACCTCTTATATCCGTAGTTTAACTTTTTTTAGTAAATTAATGCCGTACTTCATCATTCTATGTCACACAAAAGTAGCAAAAATAGCAGATCTACAAGCTCAAAACGTGCCGCAGTGTGGCGCGTTTTGAGCTTGTAGATCTGCTATTTTTGCTACTTTTGAATTGGAATCCTGAATTATTTTTTAATTGGAATCCTGAAAAGTAACATGTTTATTTAATTTCAGATGCATTTAGTTATACTTATGTTAACTTTATGAACTTAAATACAAATACATTGGACATAAAAAAGACAATATAATTGTAATACTAGTCATTAAGCTACTAATATAGACTGAAGTCATTAAAGCAGGTCATGTTTGTATTGATTGGAATTGTTTGGAATTGTAAACAGCTGAAATCAATTATATATCACTATTCTGATATTAACCTGTGGGCCGCATTAAGTGAAGGTGGGGGCCGCATGTGGTCCCTGGGCCACCAGTTGCCCATGTATGCACTACAGATATGCCGAATGCAAGAAAACATGGGTGAGCTTCAAAACACAGTATCCATGCAAAGAAAACACATTATACAAAGAAAGAGAACAGCTGAACCAAACTAAAAACTCAATAAACATCAAACAGTGTGATGATTTTGGGGGGAAGAGGGTCTAGACTAGAGAGTGGCTGGTGGAGTTTGAACCTTGACCTCTCAGTCTCACAGCCAACGCTGTGGCCACAAGGCCACTGATCTGCTGTTATAGCATTTAACCTATTATTATTTATTATGAGTACAATGTATGCCACACACACACACACACACACACACACACACACACACACACACACACACACACACACACACACACACACACACACACACACACACACACACACACACACACACACACACACACACACACCACCCCTATCTCTACTTGTCTCCGTCTCTATCTTTCTTGGAGACCGTCTGTCTGTCTGTGTGTCTGTCTGCCCGGTTGCTCTATATATCCGTCTACCTGCCTGTCTGTCTGTCTGTCTGCCTACCTGCCTGTCTGTCTACCTGTCTGTCTGCCTGTCTGTCTGTCATAGCAGTGTTGTACGTACCGTCACAGGAGACATGCTGGAGGACACACAGACACACACAGGCGAGGACAGACAGACGACACATCATGGCCGACGTCTCAGGACGAGAAGCCTCCATTACTACTGCCCTGACGTTACTGGACTGAACACTAACACACTACCACCACCACACTACTACACAACTACTACACACTGCAGAGGAACACAGGCCAATGACCCTGAGAGAGAGAGAGAGAGAGAGAGAGAGGGAGGGAGAGAGAGAGAGAGGGAGGGAGGGAGGGAGGGATGATAGGTCTACAGTAGCCCTGGTCCAGAGTGTTAGTGAGTTCTCTCTAACGCTCTGCCAGGCGCTGGGCTCTGCTCATAGACAATGAATTCCACTGCCCTGTGAGGGCTCCAACTGTAGTAAAAAATAAACAAAACCATTTCACTACTCACCAAAACAAAGGCTGTTTTGTGTTGTTGAAAGTCTGTTCTCGGAGGTGGGAACCCTCTCAACACCCCACCTTCTCTGTAAAATACACTTTTTGGCCAGAAAATAAAATGTTTCACCGGAAGGAAAAATCTGGTCAATAGAAAAATTCCATTGACCAGATCTGTAGAGGGCGCAGTGGAGCAACCAAAAACAAATTTTCCGTCCGGTGAAACATTTTCTTCTCTGGCCAAAAAGTGTATTTTACAGAGAAGGTGGGGTGTTGAGAGGGTTCCCACCTCCGAGAACAGACTTTCAACAACACAAAACAGCCTTTGTTTAGGTGAGTAGTGAAGTGGTTTTGTTTATTTTTACTACAGTTGGAGCCCTCACAGGGCAGTGGAATTCCTTGTGTATGAGCAGAGCTGAGCGGCTGGCAGAGCGTTAGAGAGAACTCACTAACGCTCTGGACCAGGGCTAGGGCTACAGAAGCCTGTGCAGTACCACATTTGGCCAAAGGTGGTGTACAGCACAGGCTTCTGTAGCCTGACAAGGTTCCATACAAGAGAACAAAGTCCTACATTACATTCTTTTGGCATCGCCACTAGATGGCGCAGTGGTAGCTCTGTCTGGGGCAGCACTGCTGCAATATTTCAAGTGACCAACTTTTTTTTATTTTCTTTTTTTTACTCACATTAAATAAATAAATATTCACCAACACAATTTTACCAACACGTAATCCATAATTTTCCAACCCACAAAATATAAACCAACAGCTTTTCAAAATAAACCTACCCCTAAAACAATGACCTACTAATGTCCCTTCAGGTACATCCTACTATAATCCTACTATCCTACTATAATCCTACTATAATTCTAGTAACCTCTGTGCGTTTGTAGTGGTGGTGGTGGTGGTGAAGCTACCCGGTTCTCCCCACTGGCTGGACCAATTGCTCTGATTTTGCACACAGCCATTGACCATTACCATCTGAACTTAACTGTGAAGCCCGTTTTTCGATTTCATCAAATCTCAGCTTCTTATTAGCGTTTTTGTGTCAAAGAATGTCGTCCCATAGCTGCGGCTGCCCAGCTATGGGACGAACTGCCTCCCGGGTTGCCAGATCATGTGCGCATATCCCCCCACGGATGCGCTGCGCCGACCGGGTATGGTCTAGTAGCAATGATTACTATAGAGACACACAGGAACTACAAACGCGAGGTCCGTTAGAACGATGCACTGCAGCTGTCACTTTTAAAATGTGTGGGTTTACCATTGTTGTATTAACTTGCCTGAATGTAAGTTGGGGAAATAACCCAACTAAATGGAGGAGTGACATATCCCAACATTTTCAACTACTGAGTGAATTCTCCAGAATACAATTAATAACAAATAGTCTTGGGTGTTTGGATAATTGTCCAAAGTAAATAGCCTATAGGCCTAAAAATGATACATGAGACACAAACATATCTGGGTATTGAAAACCTCAAGGGATGAGTCTGTGACGTATATACCATGTGACCACTTAAACCTTAGATTTCAGATAGAACTTTTGACACACTGATAGAGTATATTATAGTATATTGTGGGTTGTATATTGAGATGGCAGGTATGGAATAGTATAGAACAGTGGTTCTCAAACTTTTTCATGTCAAGGACCCCCTAATTGACACTTATTACCCCACGGACCCATTTGAAAACATAAGCCAGGGACCCCAATAAGAGAAGGTTTTTAACGGCTCTAGCAGTGATTCTCAACCATTTTAATTTCAAGGACCCCCAGTTTGACATGCATCAGGCTACGGACCCCCATTTAATGGCATTTATACCTCTGGGACCCCAATTCACATTGTAAAACCAATGTTAATTTAACTCTGAGAGTGTACAAATGGAACCAAATGGACCCGTTAGGGTCCATTTGGTTCCATTTGTACACTCTCAGAGTTACAGACCCATAAGGGTCCATTTGGTTCCTGTCCATCATCTAGCTGGGGACCCCCTGGAACCCCCTCAAGTACCCCTGGGGGTCCCCGGACCCCACTTTGAGAACCAATGGTATAGAACACAAAAAAAAAACGCTACAACATGACGTTCTTGTTCTTGATCTTGTTCTTCTTCTCCTGACAAGAAATTAATTTAAATTTAGATAGATAGTCTTGATAAAAATGTAGCAGCGTCATGTGATTAGTGTGAGAACCCCCCCCCCCCCCATTCCAAAACGTGACCTTTCAGATGACCAGGTCCAGGCCCGGATTTACACAGTCACCGCCCCCCCCCCCCCCATCCAACCAGAAAAACAGTAAACTTTTTGGACCTACCAAAAAGTACCTTATCAAGTGACCAGGTCCAGGCCCGGATTTACAGAGGCCTATGTCTAAAAATATATTGAATGCACACACACACACACACACACACACACACACACACACACACACACACACACACACACACACACACACACACACACACACACACACACACACACACAATAACAGCCACAACACTACGAACATAGCCGTACTACAACATGAGAAAAACGACCTTGTAGATTCAACCTGAAAACAAAAACAACATAGTCGTAGATTCAACGTCGGCCTTCAAACCTGAAAAAAACAGCATCATCTTTAACCACATCGCCACACATACGACACAATCAGCATCCATCCAACACCAACAATATACACCACAAGCAACATCCAACATAAGCTGCAGCATGAAGCAACTGCAGCATCCAGCAAAGGAAAAGGAAACATTAGGACCGTCACAATTATTACATCATCGCAAGTATTTGAGATAATCGCAATACTATTTGGGGGGATAATAGTCATAAACGCAGTGGCGGAAAAAGTACTCAAATGTTTTACTTAAGTAAAAGTGTCAATACTGCACTGTAGAAGTACTCTGTTACAAGTAAAAGTCCGGAATTCTAAATTTACTTGAGTAAAAGTACAGAAGTATTGGCATCAAAATGTACTTAAAGTACCAAAAGTAAAAGTAGAAAAATGTTTGAAAATAGTCGATCTACAAGCTCACAACGCGTCGCAAAGCGACGCGTTGTGAGCTTGTAGATCTGCTATTTTCAAATAGCCTATGAATAAAATAGGGTTAAAGTGGTTAATGTATGTTTTATAATGTAATAATTTATATCTGAAAAGTAACTAGTAACTAAAGTTTTCAAATAATTGTAGTGGAGTAAAATTACAATGTTTGCCTTTTTTTATTTATAATGTTAGTGCGACGCAATTAAACGGTTAATCGTAATTATTTGAGCAACAATGAATGGTCAAGTTTAAAGGTCATAATGGTGACAGTCCTAAAGAGGTTCCTTACTGTGAGTCGTCTTCAGAGGAAACCCCCCGAGGACCGAGGTCTTCGGCGGAGACCACCGGCGGAGACGACCAAAGACACATACTGACACACCGTGTGTACGCACGTGGAAAAACACGTGGAATTCTGCGTCAATCAGCTATCCATCCACCGCGGAGACCACCGAAAACCAGGGCCATCGCAGAGGAATCCCCCCCCCATGCAAACACATCCCATGGATAGAGAAACATCTCCAGATCTCCATCTCTAAGGGCATCCTGGGGTTCTCCTGTAGGTGAGAACCTCTGTCTCCTGGTGTCTGGGAGGGTGTTCTACTGGTAGGTGAGAACCTCTGTCTCCTGGTGTCTGGGAGGGTGTTGTACTGTAGGTGAGAAGCTCAGTCTCCTGGTGTCTGGGAGGGTGTTCTACTGTAGGTGAGAACATCAGTCTTTTGGGCATTTATGGCACAAGAACAACTTCTGCACAGTCTCCACTCTGAGAGAGAAAGAGAGAAAGAGAGAAAGAAAGAGAGAAAGAAAGAAAGAAAGAAAGAAAGAAAGAAAGAAAGAAAGAAAGAAAGAAAGAAAGAAAGAAAGCAAACAAACATTAATTCAAGTGAGATATATTCATCCCTGACAATAGGCTTGGTTTGTTTACTGTTGAGGGAGAAAACAATGTTGCACATTAAGCTAATCATCTGGGGACCAACCCCCCCCCCCCCCCCCCAAATCATTTGACGGCCCCCCAGACCCCTAGTTTGGGAACCACTGCTTTACAACACACAGACTAAACACTTAACCACGACCGACCGGCAGACACTCTTGTGTGTGTAAAGTGATTTATTATGCCCATTCTCAAATTCTTTACTTGAGTAAACGTTCCAAATTCAGCAATTTATAAAGACTCTGTTACAAGTAAAAGTGTGGTATTAAAAATGTATTTTAGTAAAAGTACAATATTGGCATCATTACTTTTTTTCTATGTATTAGTCACCCCATGGACACTTCAATTCATAGATATGTTTTAGTTTCTCTCTCATTCCTAAGACAATAATTTGATGAACGGCAGCGGTTCCGGTAGGAGACACAAAGAGTCTCCTTTGTGTCTCCTACCGGATACTTTAGCCGGTCGGAGACGGTGATCAAATTATTCTCAGTAATGCGACAAAAACGAAACAATTAATTCAGGGCTTCATGTAATGTGTCATTGATAGAAAATAAGTCATTTTTGGGTGAACTATCCCTTTAAAGTATAAAGTAAAACTCATGCAGAATGTCCTGTTTCACAAGTTTTTAAATGTATAAAATGTATACAAATCTTTTGAAAATAGCAGATCTACAAGCTCACAACGCGTCGATGCGACACATTGTGAGCTTGTAGATCTGCTATTTTCAAATAGCCAAACTATGTATATGGGGCTGAAGTGGTTAATGTATGTTTTGCAATAATAATCAAAATCTACAAAGTAACTAGTAACTAAAGTTTTCAAATAATTGTAGTGGAGTAGAAGTAAAAAAGGTCATGTGTCTAATTGTAGTGGAGTAAAAGTACAGTATGTGCTTCTGAGATGTAGTGGAGTAGAAGTAAAAGAAATTGGAAAGACCTGAAACATGTTCTTAGAGTATTTAAGTAAATGTACTTTCCACCACTGCAAACATCTCAATACAACACATATATTCACTTCACACGACAGTGCTTCATCCTGACTGTTTATCAAGTAACATAGAAGTGAAATGACATGAAGTTTCATCGGTGCCATGTCATTGTTCCGACAGCTTATTGTTCCGACGGCTCATTGTTCCGACGGTTACTATACTAACCCTATACCTAACCCTAACCCTAACCTTAACCGCACGCGGAAGCCACGTAGTCGGAGTCATGGGATGTCGGACTTATGTGATGCATTGGTTTCATCAATAGGCTCTATGCACAGCAGCCATATTGTGAAGACATTCACAGGTGTTACCAATGATATAATGAAGGCTCTGTTCCATTTAGTGTAGCACAGTGGTTCTCTGATTTTTTCAATTTCCACAACCCCCATAAGGGTCCATTTGGTTCCATTTGTACACTCTCAGAGATACACACCCACAGCCATTTGGAACCCCTTCGAGGAACCATGAGGGTCCCTGGACCCACATTTAGACCTACAGGTGTAGCAGAGTGTTTCCAGTGAGCCAACTATGGGCTGTTTGACCAGAATGGAACAGAGCCTTCATCAGTATCATTGGTAACAACCTGTGAATGTCTTCACAATATGGCTGCCGTGCATAGAGCCTAATCCTTAATGCTAAGCAGCTAATTAAGCTAGGCTAACACACCTGTAGAAACTCACCTGTATGGAGATCATTCACTGGGTTTTAAACAGCCTGGTAAACACTGATATAACTCTACTCCATGTGGAGTAATGTTACATAATCACTTGTCTTTTTGCTTTTTACCAAACAAATCAGAGTTTGTAACACACAGTGTGTTTTCTTCTGTGTGTGTGTGTGTGTGTGTGTGTGTGTGTGTGTGTGTGTGTGTGTGTGTGTGTGAGGGGGAGGGGCGCGCCAATCAGAAGACTAAAATAGCCCCTCCCTGCTCCCCTAGTCAGTGGTCCTCAACCTGTGGGTCTAGACCCCCAGAGGGGACCCCGGATTTTTTTTTGGGGGGGGGGGGGGGAGAGGCAAAAATTGTGAAGTAGCAGATCTACAAGCTCACAACGCCTCGCTTTGAGAGCCGTTGTGAGCTTGTAGATCTGCTATTTTCCACAATATTTGACTATGGAACCTAAAATGTAATGACTCAACTCAACGTCTGGGTGTACGTTCATTTTGTTGGAAATAATAATATTAATGTCAGGTAGTTGGCAACCCTAGAGGTGGAAGAAATGCTCATATATCTTTTTATGGTCTTTAATATGAAAAGGTTTGAGCACTATTGAACCATAGCCCTAGAATGTCTGTGATCTTACATACATTTCAAGTATTTCAAATACACAGTCATAGATCCCCCTCGTAGGCGCGCTGTGTAGTGACGATCTGCGCGGCCGTAAAAGTGCTCTAAACTCCGTCTGTACTCACCCAATAATTAATTCCTAAGACTTGGAGTCATATTTTGTCCTCTAGTTTCATATCCATTTGAAAGTTCTGCCAGAAAACGTGTGTTTAGTCAAATATCTCCACTTTTCCACGAGCTTCACACGGACGACTGTCTGGATGCGCTAGGGGGGAGCGACTTGAGTGACGGACCCACTCAAGTAAATGGGTCCGTCACTCAAATCGCGCCCCCCTAGCGAGTACAGACGGAGTTTAGAGCACTTTTACGGCCGCGCAGATCGTCACTACACAGCGCGCCGACGAGGGTTATCTATGACTGTGTATTTGAAATACTTGAAATGTATGTAAGATCACAGACATTCTAGGGCTATATTGAACCAGAACTACACAAGTCAAAGCGTCATTGTGCTTTAATAAGACCTGGAACGCATCTGTGTCACTTTTAGATTTGAGCTAAAATAAAAGCATTATTTTACACTTTGGCCATTGAAAAATAGCAGATCTAAGCTTGTGGATCTGTTATTTTTGAAAAATTGTGAAAATGTGTGCAAATCTTTGAATATGTATTCTTTTAAAGCAAACATTTTTAACTCAAGGTCCCTGGAACAACGTATTTTGAGATGGGGGTCGGCGGCCAAATACATATAATGTTGGGGGTCCTTGACATGAAAAGGTTTGAGCACCACTGATATAGAAACATACGTTTTTTTCAGAACACAGTTGGGATTTAGAAGACATTTGTAGAATCGGCTTCAGGTCTCAATGGAAAAACTTCAAGTTGATCCACACACAACGTTGATCCATTAAATGTGTTTATTTCAGAACAAACCCACCCAGACCAGAACTTTCATTAGAGTCTCGTCAACGTTATTTTATCCTTGGAAAACGCTGGCCTGTTTTGACCCATATGTTGTTTTAACCCATATGTTGTTTTGACCCATATGTTGTTTTAACCCATATGTTGTTTTGACCCATATGTTGTTTTACTTTTGACCCATGTGTTGTCAGACAAAACAAAACAAGACAATTCAAAGCTAGCAGAACTACGAGGTCACACATTATCATGACAACAATAGGTTGAAAGTGATGAGAAACACATCAGCTGCATAATTACAGATAACGATCAAATGAATCAAAAGAAGGCTGATCTATCGTTCAGACAGATGTAGATATTATCACAGTCTGTGACATGTTTCATGGTGGCTTCCACCCTGTTCATGAAGTCAATCACCATGTTAACGTATTTACATAGACATTAACCCAGTGGTTCTCAAAGTGGGGTCCAGGGAACCCCAGGGGGTTCCAGGGGGTCCCCAGCCAAATGATTGATTGTTAAGAACCAAATGGACCCTTACAGATCTGTAACTTTGAGAGTGTACAAATGGGACCAAGTGGACCAGTAAGGTCCATTTGGTTCCATTAGTACACTCTCAGAGTTACATTATAACACTGCTGATACTACAGTGTAGATTAGGGGGTTCCAGAGATAAACATGGTATGAAATAGGGGTCCGTGGTCTAATGCATATCAGACTGGGGGGTCCTTGACATTAAAATGGTTGAGAATCACTGTTATAGCTGTACACAAGTCTGCTCATATGGGGGTCCCTGGCATGTCTTTTAAAATGGGGGTCCACTCCATTTTAAAATGGGGGTCCGTCCATTCTAAAAGCTTAAAAGCTAAGAGCTTGTAGATCTGCTATTTTCAAACATTTTAGTACTTTTACTTTTGGTACTTTAAGTCCATTTTGATGCCAATACTTTTGTACTTTTACTCAAGTACATTTTCTGGACCTTTACTTGTAACAGAGTATTTCTATATTGCAGTATTGGTACTTTTACTTAAGTAAAGAATTTGAGTACTTTTTCCACCACTGGTCATCTAACACACATGAACCAATTAGACCAAAGAACCCTCATTGGATAGCCGTGCCACTCTTCATGGTGGCCGCCACCCAATCGATGAAGTGCGCCATGTCGGCGTACACCCCGTAATACCCAGGGTGCGGGCAGCCACGCCCCCAGCCCACCACGCCCATCAGGAAGTGGGTGGAGCCGTACAGGGTGACCAATGGGCTGCCGTCGTCTCCGCGGCACGCCTCCTGTTCTCCCTCCAGGTAGCCGGCGCAAAGCATGCCTTCTGTGAAGTTAAACCTGTTAAATACATAGAAATATACTTTAAATATTATGTCTGTGAAGTTAAACCTGTTAAATATATAGAAATATACTTTAAATATTATGTCTGTGAAGTTAAACCTGTTAAATACATATAAATATACTTTAAATATTATGTCTGTGAAGTTAAACCTGTTAAATACATAGAAATATACTTTAAATATTATGTCTGTGAAGTTAAACCTGTTAAATATATAGAAATATACTTTAAATATTATGTCTGTGAAGTTAAACCTGTTAAATACATATAAATATACTTTAAATATTAACAGTGCATATTATTAAAATGCACTGTTTTGCCCCTGAAAAGAAGTTGTCACTACACACCCCCGTTTTTCCCTTCAACAGACATCCATATACATGAGAACAAAAGAATGTGTGTTTAAGAAGGTGTCAGACTCATTATGAGGCGAAAGGTGATTTGACCAGTTGCTCAAATTAATTAGCATCATAAAAGCAGTGATCATCAAAATAATTCAGCATTTTAAATGCCCTTCTTTGTCCCTCTTATTGCCCTGGGAATCCCCTGAAAATGTACTGTCTTGGCGATGGCAGGACATGTGAAGTTTTGAAGTGGCACATCTGTACATAGAAATATACTTTAAATATGATGTCTGTGAAGTTAAACCTGTTAAATGCATAGAAATATACTTTAAATATTATGTCTGTGACGTTAAACCTGTTAAATGAGAATGCTGAGAAGGATAGGCCAGATGGATCATCGTGTCAAAAAACATGGCGCCCATCCGCTTCCGTTCTATTTCCTTCTCTAAAACCCCTATAACTCCCAAACTTTTTACGCTGGGGAAAACGACTCATTTTGTATCGCTCCGCCATTCTTACCCGCGTGAGAGATGTTATCGTTCCAGGCGTTAGTCTGTACCATCGGGCAAAATGGAGGCTTGCTTTTTTTCACATGGATTGCACGTCGTGGAGTCTAAAGCTTTAAACAGCGCTTTGCAGCTCAACGCTGAGATTTCGGCACCGAACGTAATCTGTTATTACAAAATGTTGGCACCCAATGTGTTAATCAGGGGGGGGGGTCCTTGACTGACACAGATGACGTTCATCTGGCCCCACAGTGGTGGAATGAACTTCCCATTGAAGTCAGGACAGCAGAGTCACTGCCCATCTTTCACCGCAGGCTGAAAACCCACCTCTTCAGGAAACACTACCCTTCCTCTTTGCCTGGCCTACTTGTTGTTAACTAGTTGTACAAACTCTTGTTTTACTGTTGTACTGTTTTATTGGATCTTGTTTAGTCGATACACTTTTGTATTAGCTCCTGCTCATTTGATTTTGCTATTTTGTCTCATCTGTTTAAGAAAGTAGGTAGCTGATATATAGCACTTTTACCTTAGCGCTAGGTATACTCTTGGTTGCTTGTTTTTACAGGAAATGCACTTCAGATCTCTGGTGATTAGTAGTTTCGTTCCCTATCTATGTTGAATGCACTTATTGTAAGTTGCTTTGGATAAAAGCGTCTGCTAAATGACTGTAATGTAATGTAATGTTCACATACCCGCTGGTCTGAGAGCAGTCCTGATTGGACAGGATGGGGACGGACAGCCGTCTCATCAGCGGCGAGGTGGGCGGGGCCGCGGCGGAGCCCGAGTCTGGTTTGGCGTTGCCCCCGGCGGTGCGGCGGCCCCAGCCGCTGACGGTGTGGAATCGAACCGGCGACAGCTCGCGCCGGACGAAGCCGGCGTCCCCGGGCAGGCAGACGGGCAGGGCGTGGCGGCCCAGCGTAACGGGCCGGGCCAGGCGCAGCACGGCCAGGTCGCCCTCGCCCGTCTCCTGGGAGTAGAGGTCGTAGGGCGTGGCCGTCGCCACGGCGACCGTCTGCTCCGTCCCCTCGTCCACGTCCAGGTCGTGTTCCCCTGGAAACCACAGCACAGCTTAAAGGAACACTTCACCCATTTACAACCTCATCTTCATTTAATTGGTCACACGCACACACACACACACACACACACATACGCACGGACACACACTCACACACACAGACGCACACATGCACACACACTCACGCACGTGCTCACAAACACACAGATGCGCACGCACACGCAGAGACACACACACACACACACACACACACACACAGACACGCACACACACACACACACACAGGCTAGTTACCTGCCACCACAGTGATGTTGTCGGGGTGGTTGTCATGGATACAGTGAGCAGCGGTGACAACCCACTCTGAGCCCACCAGAACTCCCCCACAATGCACTGCTCCATGGAGCTTCACCACAACCTACACACATAACACACAACCATACAATGAAATACAGAACCTACACACATAACACACAACAATACAATGACATACACAACACCACAACCTACACACATAACACACAACACAGACAGACAGACAGACAGACAGACAGACAGACAGACAGAACACCAAAAAGACCAAAAAAGGTCCAAATACCAAGGAAAAATCGTAACGCGGTGTGAGTTTGTAGATCTGCTATTTTCAAATAGCCAATACAACCAAATCTGCAATCTTATCTGAATGACCGTTAAAGCAGTTTGTTTAAATGAGTGAATGATTAAGCACCTAGCTTGTAACATTACAAATAGGCTGTTAGATTTTAATTGCTTGTCATTGTCACTTGGAAATAAAATAGGCTGCATGTCCATGATGTAGCCTATGCCTTTATAAAAAGTTATATTTTCACAGGGATTATTTATTAGTGTGTTAGATATACATTTAGGAGTGGATACATATACATGTCAGACGGTCAGACAATGCTGCTCCACAGGTCTAAGATGGAACAAACAGGTTCAGCCAAAGTCTACACATGGTAAAATAAATGGTGCATTTATATAGCGCTTCTATCCGAAGCGCTTTACATTGATTGTGCCATTAACCCATTCACACACACATTCATACACCGATGGCAGAGGAAACCATGTAAGGCACCAACCAGCTCATCGGGAGCAATTAGGGGTTCAGCGTCTTGCTCAAGGACACTTCGACACTAACTCTAGGGGAGCGCCCCAGCCCGGGATCGAACTGGGAACCTTGCGGTTTTCCAGCTCACACTACCCGGCCACTCTACCCCTGAGCCACGGCCTCAGACCTGACGTGAGATCTCAGCGGGTCGTACGCTGAAGTCAAAGTCACCATCGATTGATGAATGCAGAAAATTGCGGTGATCTCGCCGTACGCCCATTATTTGGTCTACACCGCTTAGATAAATGAGGGCCACTGTCCTTTAGAACACTGTCTTACCCAGTGTTGATTTTGACAGCAATTTTTCATTTAGTTTTAGTCATAGTCCTTTGAATAAAATTCCACTTAGTTTTAGTCATATTTTAGTCATCTGAAATGTTTTACTGTTAGTCTAGTTTTAGTCGACTAAATATCATAAGATTATAGTCGACTAAATCTACAGTTGATTTAATCGACTAAAATGTATTTAGGCGATGCCTTGATGCCGTCGTAATGGCTGATTTTACACTTGGTTGCATGCTGAAAATAGCAGACAAGCTCACAACGCGCCGCGCTACGACGCGTTGTGAGCTTGTAATTCTGTTATTTTTATAGTCGACGAACATTTTTCGTCATAGTTCGACAAAATCAACGCTGTCTTACCTGCCATGGACATTGTCCTTTAGGACACTGGCGTCCTCCCACCAGTCTGGTGTGTGTCTGGACCGACTGGCTCTGCTCATCCGGGGGGATCTGACCGCATGGGAACTGGACTACAATGGATTAGATCAGACGGTTTATCTTGATCCTCATCAACAGCATGGTAAAACATTACATACAGTAAATACATTCTGGTTGATGGAAAGAGTATCGGCTTATTTATGCCTCTCCTTTATATGAGTCATTCTGTTTAACAGAGAGCAGCTGCAATCTTCAGATCACATCGGATTACATTTGATTAAATTAGAGCACAGATCAGATTAGATCAAATCAGATCAGATTAGATCTAATCTGTTCAGATTAGATATGATATTATATAATTTTAGATCAAATCAGATTATATCAAATCAGATCAGATTATATGAGTTCAGGTTAGATTAGATCATAATATATTAAACATATGATCTGATTAGATTATATTACGTCAGATCAAACAAATCAGATTAGATAAAATCTGATTATAAGAGATCAGATCACATTCTATTAACCCATTAAAACCTGGAACGCATCTGTGTCATTTTTAGATTTGAGCTAAAAAGCCATATTTTACACTTTTGGCTATTCAAAAATAGCAGATCTACGAGCTTGTAGATCTGCTATTTTTTGAAAAATCGTGAAAATGTGTGCAAATCTTTGAATATATATATTGTTTTAAAGCAAACATTTTTAACTCAAATCTTTGCTTCTGGGGGGTCCCTGGAACAACATATTTTGAGACGGGGGTCGGCGGCCACTGATATAGAAACATAGTTTTTTTTAGAATACTGTTGGAATTTAGAATACATTTGTAGAATCGGCTTCAGGTCTTAATGGGTTGAATCAGATTAGATTAGATTAGACAGGTAGACGTTCTCACCCTGTGCGACACACTCTCGTCCGTCCTCCCCCAGGGCGAAGCCGTCGGCACAGGAACACTTCCTGCGAGCTCCAGAACCGTCGCAGAAGTGTTGACATCCTCCATTCAGGTACAGACACTTCAGAGTGTCCTCAAACACTGAAACACAGCAAAACACCTGCAACTGTTACACTGAAACACAGCAAAACACCTGCAACTGTTACACTGAAACATAGCAAAACACCTGCAACTGTTACACTGAAACGCAGAAAAACACCTGCAACTGTTACACTGAAACCTAGCAAAACACCTGCAACTGTTACACTGAAACGCAGAAAAACACCTGCAAATGTTACACTGAAACATAGCAAAACACCTGCAACTGTTACACTGAAACAAAGCAAAACACCTGCAACTGCTACACTGAAACGCAGCAAAACACCTGCAACTGTTACACTGAAACATAGAAAAACACCTGCAACTGCTACACAGAAACGCAGCAAAACACCTGCAACTGTTAATAACTTGCAACTACAACCGCTGCAAAAATATAAGTAATACTGTATGCATGAATGAATGTGTGGTTGGTCGAAATTATATCGATTTTATTTTAAGTAGGAATCATTAAAGGGAACCGTTAAGGTATTTAACTGTTAAGAGGGAATTGTCAAGAAACCATAAACGTTAAAATTCTACACTGCTTGATGAGAGCTCAAATATTTTCAACTTGGGTGTTTGGAAGGGAATTTAGGCACCTTGGTGTTTTCAGCTGAGGAAAAAAATCCTCGGTTGACACTCAGTTGAGTGTTTCATCTCTGAGGCTGGATTTGGTAATATAGACTGAGTGGTAAGTGTCTCATCTCGCTTAGAATGGTAGATATTTTCATAAAGCCCTTGACCAATAAGAACGTAGAGGAGGCGTGGCCTCTGATAACCCATATGGTTGCATATGG
The DNA here is from genome assembly GCF_963454915.1 of Gymnoscopelus microlampas. Classification (NCBI taxonomy): domain Eukaryota; kingdom Metazoa; phylum Chordata; class Actinopteri; order Myctophiformes; family Myctophidae; genus Gymnoscopelus; species Gymnoscopelus microlampas. Next base: position 1,717,914 of record NC_139961.1, on the reverse strand, counting down.
TTGTAATGTATGTAAATACCTCCTGTTCCCAGTGTCCTATAGGTCCCAAACTCGGTGGGTAGTCTTAGGGGGCCAATGGGAACGGACTGCCACAGGAGGCTACGTTTTCCTCTTTATTCTTATTGGTTGGGGGGTTTAATGTAAATATTTCCTGTCCTAAGCGAGATGAGACACTCAACCACCTCTAATGATGTGTAACCAAACACCTGCTACAGCCTCAGACATAAGACACACAAAAACACTTGTGAGCTGGTAGATCAGCTATTTTTCAATCCCATAGCCTGGATGTTCGTAACCCATAGCTTATTATGGTGATGGTGAGGTAATCTATCCCATAGCCTGGGAGGGCCAATATGTATTCCATAGCCCAGAAGGACACATGTATGCCATAGCCCAGATGGATGGATATGTATCCCATAGCCCAAAAGTACAGACATGTTCCTCTGGGTTTTTCCTGAGGACCTAATGTCTCCACTCGTATAGTAGAATTTGAGAAATAGACATTGGTCAGGACAATGTACCTGGACCTCTGTCCTCACAAGAGAAAGTGTTTTTTTTATAGTTTACTATTAGGAACAGATTGAGGTTGGGGTTGGGTTTAGCATTAGACATATAGAGGCTAGGTTCATGGATTAGAATCAGACTTAATACCTGATTCACACTTAGTTGTGCGCTGGTGTCATGCACCCAAATATAGCCGATCTACAAACTCACAACGCGTTGTTGAAGATCTTGTTGCAGAGCTTGTAGATCGGCCATTTTCCGGCTTTGTGTGTGTATTGTGTTGTACCTGTTTGACAGTACTTCCCCTCGTAGCCCTCCAGACATTGACAGGTGTAGATATGGTCCGTGTAGATGCAGGTTCCATTGTTGAGACAGGGATTCACCAGGCACGGCTCACGAGCTGCATGTGAAAAAACACTGTTCATTACGTCAACTAAAACTATGACGAAAAATGTCCGTTGACTACCTTGTGTCACTGAGGAAAACTAAACAAAAACTACTAAATAGTGTTCCAGTAGAACTAAGACAAATCATTTCATGCTTGGTCGAGCGTGAGTGTCACGCTCCACGAATAGTCGATCTACAAACTCACAAACGTGTCCCACTGTGACGCATTGTGAGCTTGTAGATCGGCTATATTTCTTCAGCACACAGCTAAGTGTAAATCAGGCGTAACGACGCCATCAAGGCCGGCCAAGATGCATTTTATTCTAAAAAACTAGACTACAACTAAACATTTCAGATGACTGAAATGATAAAAAAAACTAAATGGATTTTATTCAAAAGACTATCAGACAAAACTACCTGTTTCATTTATTATGGCCTATATGCACACATTAGTTTCAAACAACTTAAATGTAGTATATTTTACAGAAAAATATATTTTACAGAAAAACCTTTTTTCCCCCCAGCTTCACATTTAAACTATCTACATCTACATATAAATATTCCAAACATCTTGTATATATGTATATATATATATATATATATATATATGAAGCTTCTAAACTTCTCCTAAAACACTAACTAAATAGTAGGGCTGTCAAAAAAAATCGATTCATGAATAAATCGCGATTCTTAATGCCACGATTTTAAAAATCGAATCAAAATATTAAAATCGATTTTTTAATTTTTTTTTAATTTTTAATTTTTTTTTTTTTTTTTAATTTTTTTTTTTTTTTTTTATAAAATCGCAATAAATCGCAGAATCGAATATCAATTAATCGCAGAATCGCAATTTTAATCGAATCGGCACCCTAGAAAATCGCAATAAATCGCAGAATCGCAATTTTAATCGAATCGGCACCCTAGAAAATCGCAATAAATCGCAGAATCGAATCGAATATCAATTAATCGCAGAATCGCAATTTTAATCGAATCGGCACCCTAGGAATCGATTTTGAATCGAATCGTGAGGTAAGTGAATCGTGACACCCCTACTAAATAGGCTAATATATAAATGAAATACCGGCCAATACTCATTATGTTGATATCGGTTCAATAATGATATTTCATTTAAGGCCGAAATGACCTATACCCATGATGACTGATCCACTGTGCACACAGTGCATGTTTTATTATTGCAAACACATCTTATTCTTATATTAATAATACATAATAAAATCTCTCACCGTGGTACGTCTTCCAAAACTGCAACTGTAAAACAGAGTTTAGTTTGAGATTCAACACAAATGTAATATTGTATATTTTCAATTCATATTTCAATTATGTCACAATGTGTCACACATTTGTTTACAAAAATGTCCCCTAAAAAACATTATTTTTTAAATATATTGTTTCAATAATAAGTAATAATACATTAATAATATATTTACTTCATAATACTAATACTAATACCAATGATAATGATAAGGATAAGGATACTAATACTACAGACTAATTAGCACTCTGAGATTAGTGAGAATGTAAAGTGCGTTATAAATAAAATGTATTATTATTATTATTAATACTAATAATAATACTAACTGTTTGGTCGTCGTTTTCAAACACTTCTCGGGCCTCCTCATAGTCACAGATCTCCTCGATGCATTCTCTCTCCAGGTTGCCAGGCTTCAGCTCCTCCAGGAACCCTGTATTAGCACGCCTGGTCCTGTGTAGCATCCTGTTAGCATCATGCTGCTGTAGAAACACTGTACACATTACACACAGTGTGTTAGCATCACTGCGTTATATAGCAGATCTACAAGCTCACAATGCGTCGCATGGCGACGCATTGTGAGCTTGTAGCTCAGCTTGTAGCTCACACGATCGGCTATTTTCAAACATTTTAGTACTTTTACTTTTGGTACTTTAAGTACATTTTTATATCAATACGTTTGGTCTAAGGCGTTACACTGAAGTGATATTGATACATTCCAAACATTATCAAAGCATTCTGAGGCACTCCTGGACTTGCGTCACGGCACCTTACTTTGAGAAACCACTGCCAGAGATCCACACGGTTACCTCCAGGGTTCAAGGGGTTAAACACGGCTGACAGTGTAAACAGAAAAAAAGGGCAATTAACCCATTCAATTCGGGAACGCATAATTACTGTCAATTTAGATCTTTAGCTATAACCATTATTTTATACTTTGGCTATTCAAAAATAGTAGATCTACAAGCTTGTAGATCTGCTATTTTAAATCTTGAAAATGTGTGCAAATCTTTGAAAATATATATATTTTTTAAAGTGAACATATTTTACAAAAAAAAAACAAGAAGCAAAGATTTGAGTTAAACATGTATAGATACATTCAAAGATTTGAGTTAAACATGTATAGATACATTCAAAGATTTGAGTTAAACATGTATAGATACATTCAAAGATTTGAGTTAAACATGTATAGATACATTCAAAGATTTGAGTTAAACATGTATAGATACATTCAAAGATTTGAGTTAAACATGTATAGATACATTCAAAGATTTGAGTTAAACATGTATAGATACATTCAAAGATTTGAGTTAAACATGTATAGATACATTCAAAGATTTGAGTTAAACATGTATAGATACATTCAAAGATTTGCACACATTTGCATGTTTTCAAAAGTACACGCTCATAGCTATACGAGCTTGTAGATCTGCTATTTTTGAATATCCCAAAGAAATCTTAAAGTGACACAGATGCGTTCCCGCTCTTAATGGGTTAAATAAGAACATACCTTCTGCAGAAAGCAAATGGATGAAGGAGCAGAGAACGAAGGCAGGTTTCAGCAACATGGTGACTCTCTGCAGGTTAGAGCTAAAACAGTTGATGTGAAAACACCTCACCCAGCAGCTCTGTTTAACTGACTCTCTGCAGGTTAGAGCTAAAACAGTTGATGTGAAAACACCTCAACCAGCAGCTCTGTCTAACTAACTGACTCTCTGCAGGTTAGAGCTAAAACAGTTGATGTGAAAACACCTCACCCAGCAGCTCTGTCTAACTAACTGACTCTCTGCAGGTTAGAGCTAAAACAGTTGATGTGAAAACACCTCAGCCAGCAGCTTTGTCTAACTAACTGACTCTCTGCAGGTTAGAGCTAAAACAGTTGATGTGAAAACACCTCAGCCAGCAGCTCTGTCTAACTAACTGCACTACGGACCGGGGTCAAAGGTCAAACCAAACCACTGTGTGACCTATCAGTGCCGAGGCTAACAGAAATGTACAGGATGAGTGTGTTGTTGGAATCAACTGAAGCTTGTCACTGATTGACTTCATTGATTCTGCACTCAAGATGTGAAGGCACATGCGCAAACACACACACACACACACACACACACACACAGAGCAAAAGGGGCAGATCTACAAGCTCAAAACGTGCCGTGTCGCGTTTGAATTAGAACATCATACTTATGTTAACTTTATGAACTTAAATACAAACACATTGGACATAAGAAGGACTACTAGTCATTTAGCTACTAATATAGACTGAAGTAATTAAAGCGGGTCATGTTTGCATGTTTGGAATCATAACAGCTGAAATCAATAATATATCACTATTCTGATATTAACCTGTGGGCCACATTAAGTGAAGTTGGGGGCCGCATGTGGCCCCTGGGCCGTCAGCTGCCCATGTATGGTTTGGAGGGTGGAGGGTGGGAGCGGGGGGGGCATCTCAGAGTTTTGGGGAGTGCATTCCACAGGGTTGAGGCAGCAAAAGCAAAAGCTCTGTCGCCCCAGGTATACGATACTTAGTCTTGGGGACCTCAAGGAGGTTTGCGTCTGCAGAGGGAGGGAGCGGGATGGGCTGATGTCTCCAGAGGGAGGGAGCGGGAAGGGCTGATGTCTCCAGAGGGAGGGAGCGGGAAGGGCTGATGTCTCCAGAGGGAGGGAGCGGGAAGAGCTGATGTCTCCAGAGGGAGGGAGCGGGAAGGGCTGATGTCTCCAGAGGGAGGGAGCGGGAAGGGCTGATGACTCCAGAGGGAGGGAGTGGGAAGGGCTGATGACTCGCCAATATATTTGTCAAAAACTTTTGGTTGACAAAAACTTTTTTTATTTATTCTACACATTTTTACAACATTGGAAAACATAAGAATGTCCGTGTCATGTTTGGCCTACTTACAGCAACGATACAATTCAAATGTGAAGAACAAATAGACATTGTTAATTTCCATATTATATATTTTGTAACGCTACAGGGAGCTACCACAGGGATGTGGCTAGCTGGTCAGGTTGTTAAGCAGAGCCAGCGTGTCGTTGTGAGCGACCGGTTCCGTCTGGTTGTGTGGTTCCGCCACCGGTTCGGTTCTGTCGGGCGTCATCAGCGGTTCCGTTCTGTTGTGGATCCATTGTAAGTAGTTGGACACGCGGGTGTAGATGCCGTAGTTCCCCGGTCGCGCACAGCCTTTACCCCAGCTGACGATGCCGAGCAGGAACGTGGTCTTCTTGTACTGGAAGACAAGACATGACAAGATAAGACGTTATTCAAATATATATACTGTATATATATATATATATATTTTGCAATTCTTTATTTAGGAAGTGTGTACATCCTACCACATAGTTTCATCTTAATACTGAACATTACAGAGAAACCTTGGTAAAGGATGAACATCTTGAAAATATTATTTCTGTGCGCTCGCTTCCCACTGGAAACAAACCCAAACTCATTTAACAATAGCGTCCTCGGAGCCGACAAAACCATGGAAAGTTAGTAGCATTTTAACTTACTCTTTAATCATAGAAACAAGTGGGCTTATAACCAAAACCATCCATGTTCTCTGGGAGAAGTGGTGTTAGTGTTCCGTGTAGAAATATTGTTAGTGGGAATGAAAACATAGGCGCACCACCGGAAGTGGAGGGCTGAGGGCAGACCAAAACCCCGTTTCCAGTCAGCATAGGTCTAGTTAATCACCCCCCCCCCCCCCCCCCCCAGAGTTAAATGCAAAAGTGAAAAACGCTGGGGGCACTGCATTTCCTTTTTATTTGACGATGGGTTCCCAGATTGTTACCTGTGTTACTAGTGGACCCCCACTGTCTCCCTTACAGGAGTCTTGTCGTCCCTCTATGTATCCCGCACAGAACATGTTGTCGGTCAGAACCACACCGCTCTCCTCCACACACTCCTGGGTTCGGATCCTGGGAACCTGTACCAGCGGAGGAAGAAGAGTTATGAATAAAGTATGTTAGCTTGTAACAGTAGTAGTTTCGACATTGTGGTGTTACTTGTTTTTTCTTAAAGGGTAAGTGATATGTCTGATAGTACTCATTGCTATTGCTATTTAACACTTATGCATATTCAACACTTATCTATTTCCATTAAGATCGGGAACGCATCCGTGTCATTTTTAGATTTCTTTGGATGTTAAAAAATAGCAGACATACAAGCTCATAGCACGGTGTGCCGCGCTATGAGCTTGTAGATCTGCTGTGTTAAGCAAACATTTGTAACTCAAATCTTTGCTTCTGGGGGGTCCCTGGAGCTACATATTTTGAGATTTTGGCCAAGGTTTTGACCCGCAAATAAAGAAGATTTGCAAAATCAATTTTTCAAAAATAGCAGATCTACACGCTCATAGCGCGGCACTTGGTGCCCGCTATGAGCTTGTAGATCTGCTATTTTTGAATAGCCAAAGACATCTAAATATTACACAGACCCTTCCACTAAATACAAACATGTTACACCCAGTGGATGCTGCCCTCTCTTCATAAACTAGTGCAATTACCTGTAGTTGCGGCTTTGTGTTGCAATCAGTTGCAGATGTCTATGCCGTGCTCATAGACACATGCAGACACACAAACACACAAAGTCAGATGTAGAAGCGGCTGGTGTTTCGCTGGTTTACCTGCAGGCGTAGCAGAACGGGCGAGGTGGGTCCGTTCTCGCTGCGCCGGCCCCAGCCGCTCACCGTGTGGCGGCTGACCGCCCAGAGGTGGCGCTCGGCCAGCGGGCGCGTGGGCAGGCACACGGGCACGGCGTACGGCGTGTAGACGATGGGCGCGCTCAGACGCAGCAGGGCGATGTCGTTGTCGGCCGTGAGCGACACGTAGGCCTCGTGCATTATGATCTGTGACACCTGTATGCTCTGCTCTGTGCCCTCATCCACCCCTGTGTTATGTTCACCTGATAGATAGAGAGACATTAAGAATACATCAGAGAGAGAGAGACCTGTATGCTCTGCTCTGTGCCCTCATCCACCCCTGTGTTATGTTCACCTGATAGAGAGACATTATGAATACATCAGAGAGAGAGAGACACCTGTATGCTCTGCTCTGTGCCCTCATCCACCCCTGTGTTATGTTCACCTGATAGATAGAGAGACATTAAGAATACATCAGAGAGAGAGAGAGAGAGACCTGTATGCTCTGCTCTGTGCCCTCATCCACCCCTGTGTTATGTTCACCTAATAGATAGAGAGACATTAAGAATACATCAGAGAGAGAGAGAGAGACCTGGATGCTCTGCTCTGTGCCCTCATCCACCCCTGTGTTATGTTCACCTGATAGATAGAGAGACATTATGAATACATCAGAGAGAGAGAGAGAGACCTGGATGCTCTGCTCTGTGCCCTCATCCACCCCTGTGTTATGTTCACCTGATAGAGAGACATTATGAATACATCAGAGAGAGAGAGAGAGAGACCTGTATGCTCTGCTCTGTGCCCTCATCCACCCCTGTGTTATGTTCACCTGATAGATAGAGAGACATTATGAATACATCAGAGAGAGAGAGAGAGAGACCTGGATGCTCTGCTCTGTGCCCTCATCCACCCCTGTGTTATGTTCACCTGATAGATAGAGAGACATTATGAATACATCAGGGAGAGAGAGAGAGAGACCTGTATGCTCTGCTCTGTGCCCTCATCCACCCCTGTGTTATGTTCCCCTGATAGACAGACAGACAGAGAGACAGACAGACAGACAGACAGACAGACAGACAGACAGGTATATTTTAGTTTTCTAAGGCCCTGCTCTACTGCAGATGTTTGGACGGTGTCTAAGAGTTGCCTGTTAGCCTTAGCGATGCATCAGGAATGACTCTTTTCTTTGTTCTCCTGTAAAGACCACAAGGACCTTTTTGGTGTTATCCTTTTAGACAAAGTGTTTGACTGTACTCTATATGGTGTTTTTACATTTCTGTCTGATAAAATATTCAATTCAATTCTATACTCGTAACAGAGCTCATTCTGTTGGCGAAACCGTTTGCAAACGTATGGGAACGTTCAAATAAATTACTACTTTTTTAAAATTATTTTATTACACATTTTCCTTTTTTTTTATGTTTTATCATCATAGTTGGTAAATGTAAATTGTGACCTGACGGCCCTATTTAATAAAATAGGCTGAGCTTGCAGATCGGGTATTTTAAGTTTTTCTTAAAAGTTTATTAATTTATTTGATGGTTAAAATAATTTAAAAAAGTGTTTTACTCTTTATTTTTTACTTTAAAATATTTTCCAATAAAAAAAAAATGTGTACGGCCGATTAAACTCATGACCCATTGAAATTAGTCCCTGACCCACAAACGGGTCCCGGAACAGTGTTTGGGAAACACTTCTGTAGATGGACGGACGGACAGATGGATGTTCAGATGGATGTATGGTTGGATGTACCTGCCACCACCTTCAGGAAGTCAGTCCTGGTGTTCTCCATGCAGTGAGAGGCGGTGAGGACCCAGGTAGGATGGATGATGATTCCTCCACAGAACCCCTTGCCCTTGTACACCAAGAGAACCTAACACACACACACACACACACACACACACACACACACACACACACACACACACACACACACACACACACACACACACACACACACACACCAGGGGTCTTCAACGTTTTCAGGCCAAGGACCCCCTAGCCGAGAGAGAGATGAAGCAGGGACCCCCTACTCTATATTGTATACCATTTTGTTTCAGATTAAAGTTTTTTTTTTTACTTAGTCTGCTTTTTCTCCCCTCTACACCAAAAATAGCCGATCTACAAGCTCTCAACGCGAGGCGTTGAGAGCTTGTAGATCGGCTATTTTTGGCTAATGTTCCCCTCAGAAAAAGAATTCTAGGGTTCAAGGGGTTAAAAAAAACTAAATCCCATCACACAAAGATTTGGCGGACCCCCTGTAGTAGCTCTGAGGACCCTCTAGGGGTCCCGGACCCCCTGTTGAAGACCCCTGCACTAGACTTCAGTCTCCCTTCATGCTGACTCACTGATCAGTTGATGGATGTATTGAGCAGTTTTTCCAGATAGAAACATGACAGCATTAACAGACACACATGGAGGTCAGGCTGCTGTTCAATTCAAACAGAGATAAGGTCATGTTTATAGAGGGATGGGGGTCAGGGTTTCGGGGGTCAGGGGTCAGCATGGTTGTCAGAGCCCTTCATGAGGAACATACGTTACAATTTAACCCATTCAATCCGGGAACGCATTTTTCATCATTTTAGATCTCTTTGGCTATTCAAAATTAGCAGATCTCCAAGCTCATAGTGCGGCCAAACAGCTGCCGCGTTAAGTGTTGACTAAATATGCCATCTGACTGAATACGATTGACAATTTCATCAACAAATGTAAAACTAGAGGAAAACGTTAGGGAGGGACTGGTTGATAATAGATCCAGTAGAACTAATACAAGTCATTTTAATGCACACACAGGGTACTGGTTGATAATAGATCCAGTAGAACTAATACAAGTCATTTTAATGCAGATGGCTATGTTCGCCATTATATTCGCCATGCGACAAATCATAAAGCGGAATTAAATGTGAGGGGATTTTATGTGTGTGTACCTGCCAGGTCCTGATTTAAAGGGGCATGTTTGTTTTCCAGTTCAGGTTAGAAACTACAGCAATTAAAAACATGGCAGATTAGTAAGGTAAGGTCCTTCTGCACACCGCCTACATCAAGGACAGGAGCGTAGGAGCAGGCAGTCAATGCATGAGAAAAGTGAATCCCGTACACTGTCTACACTTTTTTTTCATTGAGGATACGTTTTGGTCGCAGTAAGCAACACAGCTCAGCTGCACCATAGACATTAATAATGAGTGTGTTAGATCATTGGTTCTCCAGGCGTACTTGAGGGGGTTCCAGGGGGTCCCCAGCTAAATGATGGACAGGAACCAAATGGATCCTTATGGGTCTGTAACTCTGAGAGTGTACAAATGGAACCAAATGGACCCTGACGGGTCCATTTGGTTCCATTTGTACACTCTCAGAGTTAAATTAACATTGATTTTACGATATGAATTGGGGTCCCAGAGATATAGATGGCATTAAATGGGGGTCCGTAGGCTAATACATGTCAAACTGGGGGTCATTGAAATTAAAATGGTTCAGAATCACTGCTAGAGCCATAAAAACCTTCTCTTATGAGGGGTCCCTGGCTTAACTTTTCAAATGGGGGTCCGCGGGCTAATAAGTGTCAATTTGGGGGTCCCTGGCATGAAAAAGTTTGAGAACCACTGGGTTGGATGAGTCTTAGTGTTAGATGTGCGGTGTGTCTAAAGCCAAGGGGCGTGGCCAATGTGCAAGCATGATAGACAGTATTGACACACCTAAAATCCCACAACACACACATTAGGAATTTGACGAGCTGCAGCTGTGTTTCTTACATGACTTTTGTTTTAACCTGCTGTAGTTTTTAACCAAACATGGAAAACAAAAACTACAAAAATCAGCCTATAGGGTTTCATGCACCTTTAAATGTGAGGCGATTGTATGTTTGTGAACCTAATATTGACCTGCTTGCTCCCACCCAGCTGAATTCTGCCCACAGAGGAGCAGTTAGGGGTTAAGTGTCTCGCTCAAGGACACTTTGACCGGTCATATTGGACACATTGCTGCAGGGACAACTGGGGACTCCTGCTCCCCAGACGGGCTCTCTAACCATTCAGCTATATGGGCGCCCGGCTATGCCAGGTACAGTTTTTTAGGTTTAAATGTGAGGTGGTTGTAGGTTTGTGTACCTGACAGGGACCCTGTCCTTTAGGGTTAGGACCCTGTCCTTTAGGGTTAGGACATTGTCCTTTAGGGTTAGGACATTGTCCTTCAGGGTTAGGACATTGTCCTTTAGGGTTAGGACATTGTCCTTTAGAACACTGAGGTCTTACCTGCCAGGGACATTCTCCTTTAGGACATTCTGTTCCTCCAACGATACGAGAACGAGGATCCACCTGTCCAGATTTATCTAGCCCCCCCTGGAGGACCGGAACCATGCCACACGCTATAGTCTCTGTGAACACACCACACAACACCATATGAACACATGCTACATGCTACATGCTATAGTCTCTGTGAACACACCACACAGCATTATATGAACACATGCTACATGCTACATGCTATAGTCTCTGTGAACACACCACACAACACCATATGAACACATGCTACATGCTATAGTCTCTGTGAACACACCACACAACACCATATGAACACATGCTACATGCTATAGTCTCTGTGAACGGGTGCATTTCGCCTTTCCGACATGTTGCCTTTCCGACGTTGACGAACCCTATACCTAACCCTAACCCTAACCGCACGCGGAAGCCACTAGTCGGAGTGGCGAGATGTCGGAATGGAAGGAGAACCCCTCTGTGAACACACCACACAACACCATATGAACACATGCTACATGCTATAGTCTCTGTGAACACACCACACAACACCATATGAACACATGCTACATGCTATAGTCTCTGTGAACGGGTGCAGTATGTTAGTCCGACAGCGCATTCCTCCGACAGCGCAGCGCTCCGACGTTTCCAATACTAAACCCGAACCAAACCCTAACCCTAACCCTAACCGCACGCGGATGCCACATAGTCGGAGAAAAGGTCTGTCGGATTAACGCATGCCTCCCTCTGTGAACACACCACACAACACCATATGAACACATGCTACATGCTATAGTCTCTGTGAACACACCACACAACACCATATGAACACATGCTACATGCTATAGTCTCTGTGAACACACCACACAGCATTATATGAACACATGCTACATGCTATAGTCTCTGTGAACACACCACACAGCATTATATGAACACATGCTACATGCTATAGTCTCTGTGAACACACCACACAACACCATATGAACACATGCTACATGCTATAGTCTCTGTGAACACACCACACAACACCATATGAACACATGCTACATGCTATAGTCTCTGTGAACACACCACACAGCATTATATGAACACATGCTACATGCTATAGTCTCTGTGAACACACAACACCATATGAACACAAACAGAATGCATCACAGTATAAATAAAAGGACCCCTAGCTGAGACAGAGATGAAGCAGGGACCCCTCCTCTATATTGTATGAAATTGAGTTTCAGATGAACTTTTTTTTTACTTGGTCTGCTCTTTTTTTTCTCCCTCTACACCAAACCTCTTTGCCAAAAAATAGCCGATCTACAAGCTCACAACGCCACGAGGCGTAGTGAGCTTGTAGATCTGCTATTTTTTGGCTAAAGTTCTCCTCAGAATAGCGGTGCTAGGGTTCAAGTGGTTAATGTAAAAAAAAAATAAAAAAATCATAACACACAAAGATTTGGTGGCCCCCCCCGTACTAACTCTGAGGACCTAGGGGTCACGGACACCCTGTTGAAGACGCCTGCAATAGAGAACCAAACCTATCCCCCTGAGTCACGGACCCAGTATTTCTTTATCCTATTGAAATGACCATAAGGTCATCTTAGATCGCGTCATGTAAGAACTGTGTTCTTACAAATGAGCATGTCCATTTCACTAAAATAAACAAATGAGCCTGGCCATTTCACTCACATGGATATGATGCATGAACTGTAGTGGTGTGAAAAATAATCCATTCATAGATGAATCGTGATGCGGACATGGACGATTATGAAACGATTATGACATTTTTATCATTTATTTTTTTATTTACTTTTATTTTAATCATATTGCTAATTGCACAGAGCAGCAGCCATATTTATATGTTGTTCAGTATATCTGACTGCTTGTATTGACTGATGAAAAAGTTGGGATATAAGTAATATAGAAAAGTGTGATGCATCGCGATGCATCGTCAAATCGAATCGAATTATACAAGGTTTATCATAATCGAATCGAATCGTTACCTGGTGAATCGTAATCGAATCGTGAGGGCAGTGCCAATGCCCACCTCTAATGAACTGATGGTGAAAAACGACTGATTTATCCAAAGAGTAAGTCAATACTTACTAAAATATAAATTAATAAAAATCTCCAAATACAGACGTTATTAAATGTAACACAATATCATAAATAACACAGAGTCACATAGCTAACAAAATCACCAGGCTGTTTTTTTATTTTTGGAACACAGTTCTTATATGACGCATTTATGATTGCCCTCTATATAAACACAATAAAATACAATAAAAACACAACATAAACTATATAGGCCAGGGGTCTTCAACAGGGGGTCCGGGACCCCTAGGGGGTCCTCAGAGTTACTACAGGGGGTCCGCCAAATATTTTTTCCTTAACTTCCTAGCATCCATATTCGGAAGAGAACTTTAGCCAAAAATAGCTGATCTACAAGCTCACAACGCCTCGCAGCGCGTTGGGCTGAAAACGTTGAAGACCCCTGATATAGGCTATATGTAAGTGGTTAAGCAGAAGTTTTCATCCTACGTCACAGACACATATGTCCGTCCTACCTCGCGGCGCACAGCTGCGTCCGTTCTGCTGCAGGAAGTAGCCGTCTGCACACGAGCAGTTGAGACTTCCTGCTTCCTCGTCACAGAAGTGTTCGCAGCCTCCGTTCTCCAGCACACAGGTGTCTGGAACAGCGTTGTACTCTGAACAACAACAACACTGGCTTATTAACACACAGGTGTGTGGAACAGCGTTGTACTCTGAACAACAACAACACTGGCTTATTAACACACAGGTGTGTGGAACAGCGTTGTACTCTGAACAACAACAACACTGGCTTATTAACACACAGGTGTGTGGAACAGCGTTGTACTCTGAACAACAACAACACTGGCTTATTAAAGGCAGTGTACAGTCACTTTTTTTTTCTTTTTTCTCCTCAGTAAATATATTTATATTTGTTGATGGGGTCAGGACAGAGGGGAGGGGTCAGGACAGAGATGGGGGAGGGGTCAGTACAGAGATGGGGGAGGAGTCACAGAGGTGGGGGACTCGGAGGGGTCTGACCTAGCTCACAGCTGCGTCCGCTGAACGTCGGCTGACACAGACACATGAAGGACTCTCCCTGGTTCACACACGTCCCCTGGTTCAAGCACGGGCCGGACGCACAGCTGTCTGGAACTACACACACACACACACGCACGCACGCACGCACACAGACACACACGTTTTATTAGTACAGTTGCCGCACCGTTTCAACCTTATAGGCCTTCAACAGGCAAATGATATGAAATGTTATGAGTATGACATCACAATTTAAATATGCATGTTACTGTATGTTTTTATTTCACAATAGAGCTCCACAAGCTCACAACCTGTTGCACTGTGACCCCCGTCATAACAGTAATAATGATTATAAAATAATGTATATACTGTAATAACATTGATGATGTGTGAAGGTGTGTTATGTTCCTACTTACGACTGTAAGTCCTCCAGAACTCGTCCTGTAATATGACACAGAGTAAACATTAGTCATGTTATCATCATGTTCTGATGGAGTAGATTCATATCTATCTGACATTATTTTGTCATTTCAATGTAAATAAGTCAAAAGGGCTTATTTATTTATACCTATTTCACAATCTGCTAGACCCCTGTGAGATGGAATGCTGGGGTGTAGCGCTACACCTACCATCAGTACTTACAACACCTACCATCAGTACTTACAACACCTACCATCAGTACTTACAACACCTACCATCAGTACTTACAACACCTACCATCAGCTCACAGTACTTACAACACCTACCATCAGTACTTACAATACCTACCATCAGTACTTACAACACCTACCATCAGTACTTACAACACCTACCATCAGCTCACAGTACTTACAACACCTACCATCAGTACTTACAACACCTACCATCAGTACTTACAACACCTACCATCAGCTCACAGTACTTACAACACCTACCATCAGTACTTACAATACCTACCATCAGTACTTACAACACCTACCATCAGTACTTACAACACCTACCATCAGCTCACAGTACTTACAACACCTACGGCTACCATCAGCTCACAGTACTTACAACACCTACAGCATCCAGTACTTAACGCACAACTCACTCATTACAATGTAATTGTAATGAGTGACCCTAAACCAACAGATTTTAACATTTTAATGTAAAATATGAAAGTATGCGTGTACCGTATGTATATTGGGGGATTGTATGTGGGTTGTGGAGTTATTCGTGGGGTGGGGTGGGTGGGTGGTACCGTGGGTTGAAGGGTAGTATATGGTGAATTGTGAATGTCGCAATTTGAAAGGAAATATTTATATTGTGTTGAGTCTGGCCTAGAGGATTGCATCATGTGCCAGAAATGTTTCAAAACATTTCAATAAAAAAATCATTAATGTATGAACACTGGATTAGACTGTTAGTTCAGTCAGTCAGCTAGTCAAATCTTTGTGTGATAGGAACCTTCTATTCTCTTTGTTTTGTTTTGTGCACACACTCATTACATTGTTAACGATGGTCTCAAAGTGGGTCCAGTTGGTTCATTGGTTGGTTAGCTGTCGTACCGTAGACTGTGTGTGTTCTGGCCTCTTCAGAGGGAGGAGTTAATTACTCTTAATTCATTAATTGTATTAATTGGTTAATTGCTTGTAGTGTGTGTCGTACCGTAGACTCAGTGTGCTCAAACACCTCCCTGGCCTCCTCATAGATGCATTTCTCCTCCAGACACTCTCTCTCCAGATCTCCTTTCTGGAGCTCCTCAAACCAGCCGGAGTTAAACCTCCTGTTTCTGACCAGGATGCTGTGGGCTTCATCTGGAGGGAGGAACACTACACACACACACACACACACACACACACACACACACACACACACACACACACACACACACACACACACACACACACACACACACACACACACACACACACACACACACACACACACACACACACACACACACACAAACACACACACACACACACACACACACACACACACACACACACACCTTTTTAACAGTCATCCTAACGTCTGAGTTATACCCAAAAATGACAGATCTACAAGCTCACAACGTGTCACGCTGTGACGTGTTGATCGTGAGCTTGTAGATCAGTAATGTTGGTGCGTGACATCGCTACATAACTACATTATAAAATCACCCACAAATCCAACCCCCCCCCCCCAACCCATAAACCTAACCTCCAAACTTCCAATCCAACCCCAACCTGTTCCCAATTGTAAGCACAACTCAATAAATACAAATACAAATATATATACTTTTAAACAACAAAATGTCTATTAGGAAATTTCTACTATACTTGTGGGGACATACACACACACGCACGCGCACGCACACGCACACGCGCACGCACACACACACACACACACACACACACACACACACACACACACACACACACACACAGTGTTACCTGAAGCAGTCAGACAGCAGTAGAGGTTGCAGAGCAGACAGAAGAAGATGATCAGATCCATGTTGGTCAGTGTTTGTGTGTGTGTGTGTGTGTGTTTGAGGGACATGAAATGCTGCCTCGGTGTGTGTGTGTGTGTGTGTGTGTGTGTGTGTGTGTGTGTGTGTGTGTGTGTGTGTGTGTGTGTGTGTGTGTGTGTGTGTGTGTGTGTGTGTGTGTGTGTGTGTGTGTGTCTCTCTGATGGTACAAAGTCTGATCTGTAATGACCTGTGGGTCTCTGACCCCGCACACATCAGCAGTCTAACCCACACGGCGGTGGAAATACTTGTTTCAACTTAACCCTCGAACACTAACGATGAAAACAGTCACACCATCACTAACGTACATATTTTTCATCAGAATATAGTAAAGTACAACAATACAAGGCAAACTGAGGTTCTCCTCTTCAATATTTCAACATGGAATTTCACAGAAAAACAGATATCATTGGGGGAACCTATAATAAAAAAAGTAAAATCTGTGAAAAATATTTTTAAAAAGAAAAGAAAAATGGAACTAGGAACTTTTCCTTTGGTCCACCCATTACTGGGACATGTGAGCCTTGTCCAGTGAAGACACAGTCTGATTGCATCAGCTGACCATTGTGGGAGTGGGAACTGCCCATAAGTCCGACATCCCATGATTACTCCGACTACGTGGCTTCCGCGTGCGGTTAGGGTTAGTGATAGGGATAGGGATAGGGTTAGGGATAGGGATAGGGATAGGGTTAGTAATGTCGGAAAGCCGACATGTAACCTGTGGGAGTATGGGATTTATTTGTACCCTCTATCGCTAACGATGGGTGAAATTCACCCGAAGACCTGCCTGTAGAAACAACCAGGGATGGGGGGGGGGGGGGCACCTACTTACTTACTTACATCAAAGTCTGTTGTGACCAATCATGGCCCAGTATTCAAATATGGGAGACTGTAATTGGTAGTTGGTTTGTAGGTCTAACCAATTGCGTCCAGAGCCATTGTTTTGATCCCGCCCCTTGGAAAAGAACGTCCTCATAGAAGCACCAGACTCATATCCACACAGTGATGTAGTCTGGCCACGCGAGGCTACCCGAGCGCAACCAAACATAAAAGTGGGGAGTGTTGGGCGGGAGGAGTAGAACGAAGGCTCTAAGTCCTCCTGGTGCGGGCTCCTCACTGGCAGGTGAGTCAGTAGGACAGTAGAGTTGCCAAAAATAATTGGCAACTCTAAATTAAAAAAAGAAAAGAAGGAAAGAGCAGTTTTATGACTCAGGTTCACCTCTAAAGTACACCTGTGTTCAAAGAAGTTAACAACTCACATTAAATTACACACACACACACACACACACACACACACACACACACACACACACACACACACACACACACACACACACACACACACACACACGTTTTTTGGAGATGGTTTTCATTTGTCTTTCTTGTTTTGTTCTAGTTAAACAATCTGATAACTAAATTAAATGCTTAATTTGGGGCAAAGGTTTTTCCTCGACCCAATGGGAGAGTGGGTGCAAAGTTTATCCAAAAATAGCAGATCTACAAGCTCACAATGTGCGACCCCGTTGTGAGCTTGTACATCGGCTATCTTCGGCGAAGAGGTTTGGAGTAGAGGGAAAAAAGGACAGAGCCAAAGGTCAAGTTTACAAAGTATTGAGGGTTTAAGTGGTTAAATGTCTGAAAACACACATTTAATATGAATCCAACATGTAGTGGGGGTCCCTGCTTCACCTCTCTCTCAGCTAAGGGGTCCCTGGCCTGAATTTTTTTTGAGAAGCCCTGTTATAGAGTGTAAACCTACAGGATCGAGTGGCCGCTGCAATGTGTGCCTTGAATGAGATCTGACTGTCCAGGACAACACCAAGGTTCTGAATGAATGAATGAGAGCTGACTGTCCAGGACAACACCAAGGTTCTGAATGAATGAATGAGAGCTGACTGTCCAGGACAACACCAAGGTTCTGAATGAATGAGAGCTGACTGTCCAGGACAACACCAAGGTTCTGAATGAATGATATCTGACTGTCCAGGACAACACCAAGGTTCTGAATGAATGAATGAGAGCTGACTGTCCAGGACAACACCAAGGTTCTGAATGAATGAGAGCTGACTGTCCAGGACAACACCAAGGTTCTGAATGAATGATATCTGACTGTCCAGGACAACACCAAGGTTCTGAATGAATGATATCTGACTGTCCAGGACAACACCAAGGTTCTGAATGAATGAATGAGAGCTGACTGTCCAGGACAACACCAAGGTTCTGAATGAATGAGAGCTGACTGTCCAGGACAACACCAAGGTTCTGAATGAATGATATCTGACTGTCCAGGACAACACCAAGGTTCTGAATGAATGATATCTGACTGTTGTTGGCAAATTATATCCTTATATGGCAACTGATATCCTTTTTAAGCCTTAGTTATTATGAGCAAATGACTTATATCCTTATATGGCAATGTATATCCTTTTTTAGCCCTAGTGATTAAAGAGCCAATGTGTGCGTTTTTACTATTACTGTTTTTTCAAGTCCCAGTTACTAAGAGCAAATGTGTGTGTCTTCATTTGTACTGTTGTATTGTTGTTCGCATAGACCCTAACAGAAACCACATTATTAACTTATGAAATCATTATAGCCTTGCTGGAATTATGTCCTTAGAAATACAGTCACTGTGATAAACATGATCTATTCGCATGGCAGAACGCTGTGTTATCTCCCAGAAGACACAATTCACTTCTAATGTCTAGGACCGTCACGGTTAGAGAGAGAATACAATGGTGTCTGCTGCGTCTATTTTGACATTCCCAGGTGCTGAGACTAGGCTGGTGAGACCAAGACCGTCGGCTGGACCGGTAAATCAGTGGGGCCACTTGCACACCCTGGGAAGAGAACCTGGACCAATGGAGATGCTTACTGCCGGCCGATGCATTGAGACAGTATGCCCAGACTGTTATCTGTAGGGAGGATGTGCTGCATTCCATAGGTGCGAGGCACTCGGTCCGTAAATCAGCCAGGGGGGGACCACTTGCCTACTCTGATGAAGAAACCATGGTGGACCGACAGCGACTTCTTTTGATAACTTTTAGTATAACATGTATAGGATATTATAAATAGGCTCCAGGGACAGATAGCGGGGCTCAGACCCGATGAACTGACCTCGAAGTAACTTGTTGCTGTTAAGGACAGTTGATTGGGAGCCCAGAGATCTCTGTTAAGTACATTTCTATATTCAATCTGTAATTATTTTAACTTAGTGCTATATTATTAAATACACTTAATTTTAACAGTCTTGTCTGC
Source organism: Gymnoscopelus microlampas (assembly GCF_963454915.1). Lineage (NCBI taxonomy): Eukaryota > Metazoa > Chordata > Actinopteri > Myctophiformes > Myctophidae > Gymnoscopelus > Gymnoscopelus microlampas. The sequence goes on along the minus strand of NC_139961.1, from coordinate 1,698,081 downwards.
TCTTAATTTCACCAATACAACGGACGCGCGGAGACGTGTGATCTGAAGGGTTACAAATTATTACATTGCACAATTTGTCTGCTGTTTTAGCCCAGTCTCCAACAACATGGTGGCCTTCCCGACGTGATTGGTGAAAAGGAGCTAACCAAGGACAGGACTCAACTGACCGATCAACATTCACTGCTGGGAGAGACAATAAGCCCGGGCATAAAAATCAGGTGAGCAGAAGCCTTTAAAAAATTCTGTGATTGGACATATTTCAAATCTGTTGTCTCCCCACGCAAGCAAATGTTGTTAATCCAAATTTAGGACATAAACAGATTGAACGTAGAACACATTTTATAAAATGTTGTTAAAGGGTGGCAGGTCCCGTACAATGGTACAAAATGACTTATGTTAAAGGGTGGCAGGTCCCGTACAATGGTACAAAATGACTTATGAATAAAGGGTGGTAGGTCCCATACAATGGTATAAAATGACTTACGAATAAAGGGTGGCAGGTCCCGTACACTGGTACAAAATGACTTATGAATAAAGGGTGGCAGGTCCCATACAATGGTATAAAATGACTTATGAATAAAGGGTGGCAGGTCCCGTGCGATGGTACAAAATGACTTATGATTAAACGTTGTAACTATTTTATCTGTGGGGATATATTGTGAGGGTGGTTCGCTCTTCATCAGAAAATTAAGAGTGTATATCATTGAAGAGTTTCTGTGGGGCACATTGTGGGAGGCATAGTTTAGTGACAGCAGTGATTCTCAACTGATTTAAAACAAGGTGCACATTGGGTTAAATCCTCAACAATCTATAATATCTATAATAATTGATTTGTGGTAGAAGGTTCCAGGTCGAATGCGCACTTTGGGCAGGACCAATCAGAACGAGACACTGCTGTGCGTTGTGTGAAATTGTTAACCTGTTGTTTCCATACTGTTTAGTACTAGTGTTCTTGGCGCTTTGAGAATACTTTGAAATTAAGATTGGTTGTACTTTTATCCAAGTAAAATCTTGTACTCTAAACGTTTGGTGGTAGGAGTATACTTTGTCACGTTGGTAGGGATATTTGTACTTGAGTAAAACAAGTTGAGTACTTTTGTGCACTATCCACACATACGCTCACTCATACACACACCCGTACACAAGCACACACACCCAAGTGCACGCACTCACACACATACATACACACACGCGCCTATACCTCCACATACCCAAACCCCCACACACGCACACACACCCCAGCCCACATACATACACACATACACACTCGAGCCCATATAGCCACACACCCACACAAACACATACACATGCACACACCCAAACAGAGACTGAGCGAGGTCGCCTGTAGTATATCACTTTGTAAGCCAGGCCTTGGAAGTTTCACACAGGGAGTCAGAGGGAGATAAAGAGAGGAGAGAAACTGTCTGGTTATATGGCCGCACTTGCAGTTCAGAGAGAAACAGGGAGACATTGTAACGTGTGGGTTCATAAAATTGGCAATTGTAGTGAGAATCTTATTATATTATAAAAGCGTTGGTTGAAACAGACCTAGATAAAAAAAACACCTGAAACCAGAAGTGACTGTTTGGTGTTGGCTAGAGTTAGCTGGCCCAGCATAAGAACACGCAAGATGAATAATTTTGTTAAAACATGGTTTGAAATCAGGAGGTTTGTCCTCATGGCAACCTCAGTTGATAAAAAGGAAAAAGTAGCTAAACAATTAGACGCCCTAAAAGAGGAATGGCAGACTCAGAAAAACCCCACAGATGACAGTGTCACGCCCATAACAGCCACATTACTGAAAGAGTACAAAGAGGCTGAGAAAAAACTTCAGGCCGCTAAAGAAGCGTTAAAATCTGCGTCTCTAATCAAAAGAGGTAAATTTAGGGAATTAGTACAATTTATGGAGAATAGAAAGGCACTGATTTTCTCTCTTGTGTCTGCACATGACAGTGTACAAACTCGATCCAAAATGATTATGTCACCCAAAAAACAAGCCAGCTCAGAGAAGGGGCCTAACCCCATCCCGACAGCCTCAATCTATCCAGGGTTAGGCGAGTTAGCCAATATTCCACTCCCATACGCAAACGCACAAATGCAGGCCCCACTAGTAGAAGAGAAAGGAGGAATGATAGACTTGAAACAAACTGAAGCAGATACAGTAGCTCACTATAGGGACCGCATGACATCTGAACAGGAAAAGGAACACGCAAGACAGATTCAGTCAGAAATGAGGCAACAGTCAAAGAAGGATCAGGCCAGTGAAACGAGTTGGGAGAGAAACCAGGAGGAGCGGAGACTGAGAACAGAGAGAATGCATAAATCATACCTTGAGGAGTCAGACATAGAAAGCGCTGGTCACAGGTCACACACAGGACAGACAGCGAGTGAGGAAGAACAGTTGTTAAGACAGGAAGAGGAGGATTACAGGTTTAAGCAGAACCAGCGGAGAAGGCAGAGAAAGGTGAGATTAGAAGGCACTATGACAGAGTATGACAGAGGTCAGGGTGCACGGACAGCCACACACAACATGACATTGCATGGCCGCAGCAGTACACATACAGAACCCTATACCCGTAACAACAGCCTTTCTCCACCTCGACGCCACACACATGATAAGATAATGCCAGCCATTATGGCTCCACTAGTACAAACCAAGCAAGGCAAACTCCCAGTGTACCAACCGTGGACTATGACTGACATGCAGATGTTAAAAGACAAACTTCCTGAACTTAGAAATGGTGCCACTCCCTGGCTTAGACAGTTTAATGCACAGACCCAAGGTTACACATTAGCTTTGGGAGACATCAGAGCTATAGTAGCTTCTTGCACTAGCCCCTCTGATCTGCATGACATTGAGAGGGATGCCGGAACATCTATGGTTCTGAATGACACGCCATGGGGAGTGTATAGAAACAATTGGGGAACGGTACTCCGTACCAAGTTCCCTGTGCAAATCTCCACCTGTAGTCAGCTACAATTTGAACCTAAAACAGATGAGACAGCAGATGAATTTATTCTCAGAGCCAAACAAACATGGCAAGATCATACAGGAGCGAATCCGACTAGAGGAGATCAAATGACTATAGTCTTTCAACAAGCAGTGATGTCTGGACTCCCCGTTACAGTTAAAAATAAATTAATTGACACCCCAGGCCTTATGGCTATGCCCTACACAGAATGGCAACTGAATGTAGTCCACCACTTAAAATCTCATAGAGCGAAAATTAAAGTTGATGATGAAACACAGAAGGATCTAAGGATCAGACTTCTAAAAGCCCAAATTAAAGACGCAGAGCAGAAGTGTAATGATAACAAAAACATAGACAAACATGCAGTCTAGTAAGAAGTACACCCCATGGTGCAATAATCACATCCTTATACTGTAGCTGCTAACCTACACATCATAATAACGGCCATTTTCCAAAACACAAAACACCCAAGTGCAGAGAATTTTTGCGGTCACATACTATGGTCTGGACAATATGGACTATCTGCTTTCCCAAATGGAGTTACACTGTTTGCAGCTCTTGGACAATAAAATACAAGTGTGGATGGGCCAGTCTACATGGGCAGTGATATAAACAATGCAACTGGTGCTGCATCACAAGTGAAATATGTGCTGTGCAGGAGAGAGGACTGTACCACAGGACCCGTTGGAAATACATCTGCTACATCAAATGAGCATTTTGGGGGAGTGCTCAGGAAAGATGAACTGTTTTGCATCTACGTTCCAACAGATGTCACGTGACGGTGTTATGGAGTCGCTGGACAATGTCATACCGGGACTCTCCGGCCCAAAAGCATGTGAAAGCAAATTTTCTTCTGACAAGTTGGCATTTGAATAGTGGATGGCTTATGTAGGGCAGAGTTGGTTTAATTAGTTCCTAGATAGAATCAGTGCCCAAAACGTATCAGGATTTATTTATATGTTTCTGAAAAAGGTGAGAATGTTAGTGCAGCCCTTTTTCAGAAAAAAAGGGGGAGAGAGATAGGCCCTCTGACGGTTTTGACAAATCACAGTATTTCGACATATGTACACATATAGTATACACAGCCACAACATACCACATGAACCCCATGAATATACATTGAAATCAATGTGAAAATCAGACATGACCTATCACCACTCGAATCAGACAGCACAATCACACTGAAGCATTATAGGCACCCTGACCAAGGCTTACAAGCAGGATATGAAGTAAGAAGGTGACAGTAAGTTTGAGACAATTTTACAAGAAGGATATGAAGTAGTCAGGCAAGTAGGTGACAGTAAGTGTGAGACAATTTCATCCAAGTGTATTTGGAATAATTTCCTTCAGGGAAGAGGGCATTAAAATAACAGGATTAAATGTTCAATAAGAACAATATATAATAATACAAGTTTATAAGGGGAGCAGTATGTTTCTTAAATATTGAGAAGGATTTTGAAGCTCCATAACTAAGTGCTAAATTTGATGAAGTATTTATGTTATTTGCCTTGTAGGGTAGGAGTGAATATCAGAAGTAATGAAATAAAATATATGATTGGTTTACATTCTTTTAATTTGAACATAAATAAGTAGGTTTGAAAAACATGTACCTTATTTATAGGCAATAATGAATAGTTAATAAAGAGAGGCGCAGAGGGCTCATGTTTATTTGAGTGTGATATCATTCTAAAAAAAAAAAGAAACACGGACCGTCACTCTCGTGTTGTGAGTTGTGTGTGAAACAGTGATGAGTAACTTAATAAATATGAACCTAAAATAAAAATAAAAACTTTTGAATGGTCAGTAATTTAGTCAGATGGTCAGTAATTTAGTCAGATATGATGGAAGTGGTAACAGCCCAGTAGTTAGCAACAGTAGTTTTAAGTAATTCAATTTGTATGTATATTTGTTAACAGCAGTACTGGTTATTCCACATACAAACTAATCACAGGGCGACATTCCAGGACCAGTGATTAAGGGGGACGCCCCTGGACACTGGCAATCTGTAAGAATATGTAATACAAATCCTAATTGCATTGGAAGCCTTTATTTGTCAACAGACACAGGAGATCTACCCAGAAGCCAGCAACACCATGCAAACCCTTTGAGAGATTTGTCCCGATGGCACCAACCGCAGCAGTACCACCTGTGTTCCCCCTGTGCATAATAACCACTTGTGCATAAAAATACATGCCATGTTTGCTGTATGTTTGCTTTATGTTATGTTTGCTGTATGTTTGCTTTATGTTATGTTTGCTGTATGTTTGCTGAAGGCTCATGTGCTTATTGGGTGTGAGTGTTGCTGCATTCCTTCCATGCGCTCTGTGTGTCCGCTGCTGCATTTGTTGTTGTATTCCTTGTATGTGCTCTTTGTGTCCGCTGCTTGATTCTGCCTGACAGAGAAAATGCGCCCAAGTGCTCCATATCAGATGGGAGTGATAGACGCTGAGACACAGTCCCTGATGGACAATGAAGGACCGGTGGAGGTGGCCGATGCAGAGGCGACAGTGTAGTCCCGTGCCACCTCTCGTCACGTGGGAAACCCACGTGAAAAGGGGGACTGTTGGCAAATTATATCCTTATATGGCAACTGATATCCTTTTTAAGCCTTAGTTATTATGAGCAAATGACTTATATCCTTATATGGCAATGTATATCCTTTTTTAGCCCTAGTGATTAAAGAGCCAATGTGTGCGTTTTTACTATTACTGTTTTTTCAAGTCCCAGTTACTAAGAGCAAATGTGTGTGTCTTCATTTGTACTGTTGTATTGTTGTTCGCATAGACCCTAACAGAAACCACATTATTAACTTATGAAATCATTATAGCCTTGCTGGAATTATGTCCTTAGAAATACAGTCACTGTGATAAACATGATCTATTCGCATGGCAGAACGCTGTGTTATCTCCCAGAAGACACAATTCACTTCTAATGTCTAGGACCGTCACGGTTAGAGAGAGAATACAATGGTGTCTGCTGCGTCTATTTTGACATTCCCAGGTGCTGAGACTAGGCTGGTGAGACCAAGACCGTCGGCTGGACCGGTAAATCAGTGGGGCCACTTGCACACCCTGGGAAGAGAACCTGGACCAATGGAGATGCTTACTGCCGGCCGATGCATTGAGACAGTATGCCCAGACTGTTATCTGTAGGGAGGATGTGCTGCATTCCATAGGTGCGAGGCACTCGGTCCGTAAATCAGCCAGGGGGGGACCACTTGCCTACTCTGATGAAGAAACCATGGTGGACCGACAGCGACTTCTTTTGATAACTTTTAGTATAACATGTATAGGATATTATAAATAGGCTCCAGGGACAGATAGCGGGGCTCAGACCCGATGAACTGACCTCGAAGTAACTTGTTGCTGTTAAGGACAGTTGATTGGGAGCCCAGAGATCTCTGTTAAGTACATTTCTATATTCAATCTGTAATTATTTTAACTTAGTGCTATATTATTAAATACACTTAATTTTAACAGTCTTGTCTGCTCTTAATTTCACCAATTCAACGGACGCGCGGAGACGTGTGATCTGAAGGGTTACAAATTATTACATTGCACAATTTGTCTGCTGTTTTAGCCCAGTCTCCAACACTGTCCAGGACAACACCAAGGTTCTGAATCAGGGGTGATGCAACTTTGATGATGTAGAGGGCCACTATACGTCCACACTCACTCCAGAGGAACACATTACATATACTGTTGGTAGACACCGCTTATCTCCGTATTTTAACTTTATTGGCAAATTAATGCCGATTTTAGCCATTTTATGTCACACAAAAGTAGCCGATGTACAAGCTCAAAACCTGTCACGCTGCAACACGTTTTGAGCTTGTAGATCGGCTATTTTTTCTACTTTTGAATTGGAATCCTGATTTTCTTTTTGCTATTTTTGAATGGAATCATTTTTATTTAATTTCAAATGCATTTAGTTAACTTTATGAACTTAAATACAAATACATTGGACATAAAATAGACAATAGATTTTTTATACTAGTCATTAAAGGACGACTTCACCCATTTTCAACCTATCTTCATATAATCCTCAGATCCTCACTAATGCTCCTGATAAAATGGTGTAGTTTTTTCCTACTCAGTCTGTGTCTCATAGTAGGGCTGTGGACACTTCAGAAACCCGTCTACCAGTGACATCATCGTTAGGAAGTTTTTTTTTCTTTTTTTTTCTCCGATCCTCATTCCCTCCTCCCCCGGCTGGTGCCCTGCGCACTACCCACACCCGTCCGTCTTCCACCCTCCCCTCTCTAGCTTCATCTACTCCTCTCCCCCCCCCCCTCCACCTCTCTATCCCACTTTTCTCCCCTTTCCCCTAACGAGGTCCTTCTCCTTGTCACCTCTAGCCGCCCCACCTCATGCTCTCTGGACCCTGTCCCATCCCCTCTGCTGCAGTCCACTGCACCTGAACTTCTTCCCTTCTTAACCCACCTTATTAACACCTCTCTGACATCTGGTTACTTTCCCTCTACTTTCAAGACTGCCAGAGTCACCCCCCTCCTCAAGAAACCGACACTTGACCCCTCTGAAGTCAAGAACTACAGGCCGGTTTCCCTTCTATCCTTCCTATCTAAAACTCTCGAACGTGCTGTGTTCAAACAACTGTCCTCGTATCTCAACCTCCTGGACTCCAACCAGTCTGGGTTCAAAGTGGGTCACTCGACAGAGACTGCCCTCCTGGCAGTGGCGGAGTCGCTCCATGCCGCTAGAGCGAACTCTCTCTCCTCTGTCCTGATACTCCTGGACCTGTCTGCAGCGTTCGACACAGTGAACCATCAGATCCTCCTCTCCACCCTCGAGGGGATGGGTGTCTCAGGCTCTGCACTCAACCTGTTTGCATCCTACCTGACGGGTCGCTCCTACCAGGTGATGCTGGGAGGGTCTGTGTCAGAACCACACAGGCTCACTACTGGGGTTCCCCAAGGCTCGGTTCTGGGTCCTCTTCTCTTCTCTCTCTACACTACATCTCTTGGTGCTGTCATCCGCTCCCATGGCTTTTCCTACCACTGCTATGCCGATGACACCCAGCTGATCCTCTCATTCCCCCCCTCTGACACACAAGTGGAGGCACGCATTGCTGCTTGTCTGGCTGACATCTCGGAGTGGATGTCGACGAACCACCTGAAGCTCAACCTGGACAAGACCGAGCTGATGTTCATCCCAGGGAAGGGCTGTCCTCACCGAGACATGGCCATCACCATTGAGAACGCTGTGGTGACGTCAACTCGGACTGCGAAGAATCTGGGTGTGACCCTGGACGATTAACTGTCGTTCTCGGCTAACATCGCATCGGTGACACGGTCCTGCAGATTCCTCCTCTACAACATCAGGAGAATTCGCCCCTTCCTCACGGAGAAGGCAGCCCAGGTGCTCATCCAGGCTCTGGTCATCTCCCGCCTGGACTACTGCAACTCCCTCCTGGCTGGTGCTCCGGCATCTGCCATCAGACCTCTGGAGCTTGTTCAGAAAGCTGCGGCTCGTCTGGTGTTCAACCGCCCCAAGTTCTCTCACACAACTATCCTTCTCCGTTCTCTGCACTGGCTCCCCGTAGCGGCTCGCATTCAGTTTAAAACCCTGGTGCTAGCCTATAGGGCAGTGAAAGTAACAGCTCCTTCTTACCTCCGGGTTTTGGTCAATGCCCACACCCCTGCCCGACCACTCCGGTCTGCCACCTCGGGGCGACTGACTCCCTCCCCACTCAACGGTCCTTCTGGTCGATCGACACGGTCACGACTTTTTTTCTGTTCTGGCCCCACAGTGGTGGAATGAACTTCCCACTGATGTCAGGACAGCAGAGTCACTGCCCATCTTTCGCCGCAGGCTGAAAACCCACCTCTTCAGGAAACACTACCCTTCCTCTTTGCCTAGCCTACTTGTTGTTAACTAGTTGTAGGAACTATTGTTGTATTGTTGTATTGGATCTATTAGCTCGTGCTCATTTGATTTGGCTATTTTATCTCATGTGTTTATGAAAGTAGATAGCTGATATATTGCACTTTTACCTTAGCGCTAGGTATACTCTTGGTTGCTTGTTTTTACAGGAAATGCACTTAAGACCTCTGGTGATTAGTAGTTTTGTTCCCTACCTATGTTGAATACACTTATTGTAAGTCGCTTTGGATAAAAGCGTCTGCTAAATGACTGTAATGTAATGTAATAATGTAATGTAATGTTCAATATTTAGATGTTTTAATTTAGAGTTTTACTAACGTGAGAACAATGGCTTCCATGATATGTTAACTTTCCAGGAATAAAAAGCCTGTAGTTTCTATTAGCTTGTATTCCCCATCGATGATGTCACTGGTAGACGGGTTTCTGAACTGCCCACAGCCCTCCTCCGAGACACAAACTGAGTAGACAAACATGGTGCCATGTTATCATGAGCATTAGTGAGGACCAATTATAAGAAGACAGGTTGAACATGGGTGAAGTCGTCCTTTAAGCTACTTATAAAGCGGGTCATGTTTGCATGTTTGGAACTGCTGAAATCAATAATATATCAGTAAGGTGGGGGCTGCATGTGGCCCCCGGGCCGCCAGTTGCCCATGTATGTTCTGAATGAATGAGAGCTGACTGTTCAGGACAACACCAAGGCTCTTTGCCGTTGGAACAGAAACCACCAGGGAGTTGTCTATAGAAACAGTTAGATCCTGCATGGAGCAGGACTTAGCTGAGAAGAAGAGAAGCTCAGTCTGGTCTGGGTTCAGCTTGAGGTGGTGAGAAGACAAGACATCCACTGTGAGATGTCAGCCTGTCATGCAGCGATGCTCTCTTCAACCTGAGTCGCAGGGGCGTGGGGGGGTGGAGAGAGAGAGTATTTACCAGTGGTGTAAAGTAACTAAGTACATGTACTCAAGTACTGCACTTAAGTACAATTTTAAGGTATTTTTACTTTACTGGAGTATGTAAAATCTTCAGTACTTTAACTTCTACTCCACTACATCTCAGAGGAAAATATTATACTTTTACTCCACTACAATTATTTGACAAGTTTAGTTACTAGTTACTTTGTCGATTTGAATTATTATTACAAAACATACATTAACCACTTCAGTCCTATTTAAACTTTGGCTATTTGAAAATAGCAGATCTACAAGCTCTCAACTGGTCGCAATGCGACGCGTTGTGAGCTTGTAGATCTGCTATTTTCAAAAGATTTGTATATATTATCCTTTAACTAAATGTCCATGTCATTACGGTTCTCAGAGAGCGTCCATACTCACTCAGAAACGTGTTGAAATGTCTCACACACTCTCTTCTCCTCCAGGCTGTGTGTTAGTTGACCAGACACAGTCCATCCTGTACTTATTAATCTATCTCTCTCTCTCACACTCACACACACACACACACACACACACACACACACACACACACACACACACACACACACACACACACACACACACACACACACACACACACACACACACACACACACACGCTGATATATACACACTGATATTAATCCCCAGGTCTTTAACTTGGTGACATTTATCAGATTATTGTATTTATAAACATCTCTGTTTTCACCTGTTTCTCTCTCTTACTTCCTCCTTTTTTTAGTCCCACCCCCTGTCAGAACCTGGTATGTTGACTAGGGTTGATTGACACCTGGATAACCAATGACATTGCTTCCATGAGCTTGGTATAAATGTATTATATATCTAAACCAGTAGCTGCATGTCTGCTGCCCCCTAGTGGACGTGGTGCTTTAGACAACTGGTTAGTGCAGCTGCCAGTGAAAAGACAAACCTGGGTTCAAATCCCCATCTGAACACTTGTCTTTCAAAATACATTTCAAATATAAAAACGTGTCAAATCTAAAGCAGCTTATTTGTTTCAAGGCTCATGATTAGTCTTTCGCCCCTATACCCAGGTCGGACGACCGATTTGCACGTCAGGACCGCTGCGGGCCTCCACCAGAGTTTCCTCTGGCTTCGCCCTGCCCAGGCATAGTTCACCAACTTTAATCTGAAATACAATTTTATACAATATAGAGGGGGTCCCTGCTTCATCTCTCTCTCAGCTAGGGGGTCCTTGGCCTGAAAACGTTGAATACCCCTGGTTTATACTTAATCTGATCTCTTGTGTGCTCTTCTGTGAAAGGTACAAGAAGCCTACAAACCTGGAAAAACTCAAAGTAAAAAACAAAGACAAAGTTGTGCTTGTGGTGATGCAGACTATGTAGGGAGAGTCACTCCAACTTCAGGTTCTTCCTACATAGTCCATATACAGTATAATCTATTGTTGAACTGTATCCTTCAATCCTTCCTTGTTAGTGGTATCTTTTTTGTTAAAACAAAAAACTTTGTTTCTATTCTTTTAAAAGAGTGTTCAGTAACAGGGTGTCTCCGTCTATCCAGCTCTTTAGGAAACAGTAAATATGTTGCCAATTTACTCCAATCATGAGAGAGTACCCATTTTATGGATCAGACAGACAGACAGACCGATGCAGACAGACAGACGCAGACAGACAGACAGACAGACAGACAGAGATGCCTTCATGTTATTCATTTATTTCCTTCAGATTTATTTTATTTCACATGAAATGTATTTGACAGTTATGTACAGGTGTAGAACACACATCGGCCAGTAGGGGTCATCAGCACTCTTCATTATCAACACTCTCGGAGCCTTTCTTTGCCAATCACAGCCCACCAAAACGACACCTGCTAAAAACAAAAACTCAAAACAAAACAAACAGCCAATCGCGTGACAGCGTGGCTAGCTTACACCGCTGGCTGAATCTCATAGATTTATACCGAAGACGACGGGAAAAAGGAAGGAAGACGCCCAAAGGTGGCTTGAACTTCCTGTCCCGCCCCTTTGGGAGACGTTCACAGATACTATTGGCTCGAAGTCAGCGAATGGGGAGGGGAGATTAGGGGACGGGGTGGCGGCCATTTTGGAGGGAACCACCGTTAGGTGACTTTTTTTCCTTCGTACTAGTGGTGAAGCGTGGGATTGGCTAACTTGATAAATTAAGGATGTTTGGATTGATATCTTGATAAATGAATGATCTTTGTTTAAACGTGTTGGTGTGCTGGTGTCACGTGACCTTCCCCCCCCAAAATAGCAGATGTACAAGCTCACAACGCGTTGCGAGCTTGTACATCTGGCTGCTATTTTGGCTATTTCAGTATAGTATAGTGCAAGGGTCTTCAACGTTTTCAGGCCAAGGACCCCCTAACTGAGAGACAGATGAAGCAGGGACCCCTTTATATTGCATACAATTGTTTTTTCAGATTATACTTTTTTTTTGTTTACTTGGTCTGCTCTTTTTTCCCTCTACACCTTTACCTCTTTGCCAAAAAATAGCCGATCTACAAGCTCACAACGCCTCGCAGCGCGAGGCGTTGTGAGCTTGTAGATCTGCTATTTTTGGCTAAAGTTCTACTCAGAAAAGGGATGCTATAGGGTTTAAGTGGTTATGGTAAAACAAAAAATCATAACACACAAAGATTTGGTGGACCCCTTGTAGTAACTCTGAGGACCCCCTAGGGGTCCCGGACCCCCTGTTGAAGACCCCTGGTATAGTGTAATCAGGCGTTTCTTCGTCTATCACTCTCTCTCTCTCCCGCTCCCTCTCTCTCCCCCTCTCTCTCTCTCTCTCCCTCTCTCTCTCTCTCTCTCTCTCTCTCTACTCCTGTCCAGCGACAGCGTCCTTGTTGATGACATTCTTGAACAGGGTGAGGAGGGGCTTCTGGCCGTGGCTCCTCTCGTCCCAGGACTTCATGAAGCCGCCGTAGCGCTTGGTGGCGGGCGGGCCGCTCCAACGGAAGTGACTCATCTTGTAGGAGCCGTCCCTCCTCTTCTCTGCCGGACCCCCGGGACCCCCGGCGGCGTTGGGGTTGTTACTACTACTACTGCTGCTGGCCCCCCCGGCCTCTTGCCTCAGGACCCCTCCCTCCTCTTCTTCCTGCAGCACCTCGTTGCCCAACTCACGCCTCATCTCACTGCATGAGAGAGAGAGAGAGAGAGAGAGAGAGAGAGAGAGAGAGAGAGAGAGAGAGAGAGAGAGAGAGAGAGAGAGAGAGAGAGAGAGAGAGAGAGAGAGACAGAGACAGAGACAGAGAGAGAGAGAGAGAGAGAGAGAGAGAGACAGAGAGAGAGAGAGAGAGAGAGAGAGAGAGAGAGACAGAGACAGAGACAGAGACAGAGACAGAGAGAGACAGAGACAGAGACAGAGACAGAGACAGAGACAGAGAGAGAGAGAGAGAGAGAGACACAGAGAGAGACAGAGAGAGAGAGAGAGAGAGAGAGAGAGAGAGAGAGAGAGAGAGGTTGTCATTGTTAAGGTATAGGTCAGTGGTTCTCAACCTGTGGGGCTGGACCCCCAGGGGGGTCGCCACATGATTGTGGGGGGGTCCCCAGATGACAGTAAAGTGACAATTTAAGGACTTTTAAGACCTTTTTAATACAAAATAAAATAAATGATCAAAAGTAATCAACAAACTATAGGCTACTATATAAACTGGTCAAACATTGGCCAAATTGTCAAATAATATAAGAAAGTGGCGGCATTTTTTAATAGCTGAGGCGAGGCGTTGTGAGCTTGCTGTTATGGCGAAAACACCAAAATACAGCGAGAGGGCACCACACTAATTCAGTCGCTGATAACTGCTGTGATACCCCCCCCCCACACACACACACACACACACACACACACACACACACACACCAGATTAAAAACCTAATTAAAACTAAACTTTAATTGAAAATATGAAGTCAAAATGAAAAGAAAAAACTCTACTAACCTGGGGAGGAAGCTCAACTCATCAGAGCTGTCAGCAGGTGCCTCCAGGGCGGCGCCATTCCCCCCCGCTGACGTGTAGACCTGTGTAGATCAATGAGGAAGATGTAATCACATGTTTTACTTAAGTAAAGGTAGCAATAATACCACCATGTAGAAATACTCTGTTACTTTAGAAATACCCCCCTATGTGATAGACGACGACGATGGCTGTTCGTCATCCAGTCTAAAGACAATAGAACTAGAGCTCTCCGTTAGTTTTTTATACCGTGTGAAAAAACGTGTTCTTCCCTGTTCTCGCCTAAAATGCCTAAAAAAGGCCTTTCCGAGAACCGGAAACGGAATCTGTGTCATGAATCCGGAACCCGGTGAGTCTGAACTAAACAGAAAGCGAAACCGATGATGACAAATTCACAGAACACTGATGAGATCACAGATGAAACAATGAAAATTTCAAAAGAACGCATATATGCGATCTTTTGAATTGCGGCAATCAAGCGATGGATTTGAAAGAACGCATCTTGGCAATAAATGTGTCAAGTCATTGGTTCTCAAAGTGGGGTCCGGGGACCCCCAGGGGTACTTGAGGGTGTTCCAGGGGGTACCCAGAAAAATGTGTAAATATAGCATCAGAATAATTATGACCTTTTATACTTTGGCTATTCAAAAATAGCAGATCTACAAGCTCATAGCGCGGCACCGAGTGCCGCGCTATGAGCTTGTAGATCTGCTATTTTTGAAAAATCTTGAAAATTTGTGCAAATCTTTGAATATATATTTTTTTAAGCGAACATTTGTAACTCACATCTTTGCTTCTGGGGGGTCCCTGGAACAAATATTCTTAGATGGGGGTCCGCGGCCAAATACATATCATTTTGGGGGTCCTTGGCATGAAAAAGTTTGAGAACCACTGTGTTTAAGTCACTTTCTATCTCTCTACCTTGATGGGTCTGCGCTTGCGGCCCACCGGTTTGCCCCAGCGGAAGTGCTCCATGGAGTAGGAGCGGCGCGCCGGGACTCGAACCGCCTCGCTCTGTTGGGGGTCCGAGGGAGACGAGGTGAGGAGGAGAGAGGAGGGGTCCGCGGGCTCCGAGGAAGAGGAGGAGGTTAATGAGGGGGTCTGGAGGAGGTGGGCCTCGCCGGGGAAGATGGGAGACTCCTCTGTGAGGAGGTCAGAGTGGCAGAGATGGAGACAGTCCTGAGAGGAGAGGAGAGGAGAGGAGAGGAGAAAAAAGCAGATTTAATTCATTTAAAACATACATGGGCAACTGGCAGCCCGGGGGCCACATGCGGCCCCCACCTTCACTTAATGCGGCCCGCAGGTTAATATCGGAATACTGATATGTTATTGATTTCAGCTGTTACAATTGCAAACATGACCCGCTTTAATTACTACTACTATATTAGTAGTTTAATGACTACTATTAGTAGCTTAATGACTATTATTAAAATTCTATTGTCTTTTTTATGTCCAATGCATTTGTATTTAAGTTCATAAAGTTAACATAAGTATAACTAAATGCATTTGAAATTAAATAAAAATGTTACTTTTCAGGATTTCAATTCAAAAATAGCAAAAAATAAATCTGAATTCAAATTAAAAAATAGCAAAAAATAGCAGATCTACAAGCTCAAAACGCGTTTTGAGCTTGTAGATCTGCTATTTTTTGCTATTTTTGTTTGACAGGCCTGACAGTATACCGGTATGCAATGTGGCCCCCTGGAGTGAGTGTGGAAATATAGTGGCCCTCTCCATCATCAAAGTTGCCCACCCCTGATTTAAAACCTACAAAACCATGCATTGCAATTGTGTGCACATGAATGTATGTGTGCATGTGTGGTCACTTGCACGTGCTTGCGTATGTGTGTGTGTGTGTGTGTGTGTGTGTGTGTGTGTGTGTGTGTGTGTGTGTGTGTGTGTGTGTGTGTGTGTGTGTGTGTGTGTGTGTGTGTGTGTGTGTGTGTGTGTGTGCGTGCGTGCGTGCGTGCGTGCGTGCGTGCGTGTGTCTTACCAGCATATTGCTCTCAGAGCTCAGGTCTTGACAGGAAGGATGCTCCCAACATTGACTGGCAGCGCCTCTGGCCACGCCCACCACAGCCACAACCAATAACCACGCAGGACACATGTTCTGTCTGCCAATCACAAAAAGGAACACAGCTCACAGTTAATGCATTATGGCTGTTATGATGTCATGTCTGTCATCGGTGACCTTTAGTGGTTGCTCTGGGACGGTGCAGACAAACATTGGTGGAGGAATTACACCGACTTTGTTTTCCTTTTTCAGAGGAAAAGGCAGACATGTGTAGCTGCTATAAAAAGCTACAGAAAGCTACACATAAGTTGATCTGGCTTCAACTTCAGCTATAAAGATAAAGATTATGCTTTCTTTGCATCCTTTGTATCTGCCACGGTGTGAACGCAGCATCAAACTTTTGTTTTTGCGGACCCCCCATCTGAAAAACATGTTGTGCCAGAGACCCCCGGAAAAGAAGATCTGCGTAAAAAGACATTAAAGATGTAATTGAAAATGTGAAAACATATCTTAGGTTTTTGGCATAACTTATAATATAACTCACTACATTTAACTATATTCAAAAATAAATGTTGCATAAAATATGAACAATACTGCCGTCTTTACTTCTAGTTAACTGAATTAGATTTAAAAGGCAAAAAGTGCTGTATTATCTTGAAGCTACTGGGAAAGAGGCCTTATGAACTTATAAGAAATGCATATCAATCTGTCATTTTATATCTATTCTGAAATGTCTTTCTATTGGTTAAACTGAGTCTCAGCATTCAGACTAAACTCACTCTTAGAAACAAATATAAATAAATGCATTGATCGGGTTTCTATTCATTATTTCACAGAAGCATTTGCTTCTGTTCTGAGTTAAAGGTAGGGTGAAAGATGTTTGTTTTGGTTAAACAATGTTTTTTGTTAAAGTTAAAGCTCTATATTGTGATAGTAATCATTACTATAGAGTGTGTTCAGTAACAGTGTTAAATATATATATATTGTGATAGTAATCATTACTATAGTGTTTGTTCAGTAACAGTGTTGAATAGATCTATATTGTGATAGTAATCATTGTTATAGTGTTTGTTCAGTAACATTGTTGAATAGATCTATATTGTGATAGTAATCATGTAACTTTGGTGTCCGTCTCTCCAGATCTTTAATAAACACAGCATTTCCATTTTCAGTTGGGTTCAAAATTTCATCCAAGCAGGAGAAAAGATTCAGTTTCATAGTGTTCCCATTCCAATATTTTCTTCTCATTTTCTGTTTTTGTTTCAATTTCACTTGTTTGCCCTCAACCCTGCATGAGTTCTCTTTACCGATTGGATAAAGTTGGTAATGAATTTCTGTTCATTAAAGAGCTGGATAGACCCCCGTTACTGAACAAACACTAGAAATGATCACTTATCTAAACATAGAATATCACTTACACTTGTACTTCTAAATTAACCTTGTACTAAATAACACTTTTACAGTGTATAAATATGAAATATCAATGTATAATAATGTATAACCTATGATATAATATTATGCATTTTCTTTCAGGAATTGCATAAAATAGCAAAACAATGCAGATGTACAGCTTGTAGATCGGCTACTTCTACAAGCCCTAGAATTATATTTTTTCAGAATCTTTTTTTATCTCAGCCCTGACCAATTCATATTCCAATAAAAACATGTTTAAAGTCAGTTGATGAAAATGTAAACTGAGCATTAGAAAAGGCAGAAAATGCACTTTAAAAACGACTTAAAAATAAACTGAAATGAAACCGGGAAAGCATCTGTGTCATTTTAGATTTGTGCGTTGGCTATTTTTGAAGTGCGAGAACTGACTGGTTTAGAAGAAGGCATTTGTAGAATCAGCTTCAGGTCTTAATGGGTTAATAGTTAGAACAAAGTCAAAATGAAATGAAAATATAAAAAGTAATGAAAAATGCAAAAGTATAATAATTGTTAAGTTCATACCTGTCCTCCTCCTGATCCTTCTCTCCTCTGTCTCGTCTCTCTGTCCGTCCGTCCGTCCGCCTGCCTGTGTGTGTGTGTGTTGCAGTCAGTGTTGTGAGTGTTTGTTTGAGTGAGTGTATGTTTGTGTGTGTGCTGAGTGGATGTGGCTCTGACTTTTATAGAGGACTGTGACACACCTGAGTGACGCAAGAGACACGCACGCACGCACGCACGCACGCACGCACGCACGCACGCACGCACGCACGCACACACACACACACACACACACACACACACACACACACACACACACACACACACACACACACACACACACACACACACACACACACACACACACACACACACACACACACACACACACAGACGCACTTAAACGGAAACACACACAATATATGTTACTTGTGAGCACATAACATTTTAAGGTGGCATTGCACATAGCTGAATAAAATAGCATTTATGATTAGCTTTGCTTAAAATAGGTAAAGGTCAAATCCCAACCACCTAAACTAGAGCCTCTAAATAAAAGCCTAATCCTAACGCTAAACCCAACCTGAATATTCTATAAATGTAAACCTATTAAAAAACAATCTTTATTTATCATAAAACAACCCTTTCTCTTGTGAAGGGGGTGCTCCTTCCATTCCGACATCTCGCCACTCCGACTAGTGGCTTCCGCGTGCGGTTAGGGTTAGGGTTAGGGTTAGGTATAGGGTTCGTTAACGTCAGAAAGGCGACATGTCGGAAAGGCGAAATGCACCCCTTGTGAAGGACCTGCAGGAACATGGTTCCTCACAACCAGGCCTGTCACCATTACACATTTAAGATGACGATTCATTGTCGCTCAACTGTGATTAACGATGTAATTGTGCGTTTGGCGTTGATGAACATTGGAATGTATGAATAAAAAATACATTTCCATTTGCCTTTTAGGTTTCGTAATGAAAAGAATCAAGGGCAGAATATGACAAATAACTTAAACATACAAAGATATTATTCCATCCATCTTCAACCGCTTATCCGGAGTTGGGTCGCGGTATTATTATTGACATATTTAATAATTTTATACATTTAAAAAATAGCAGAAATAGCAGATCTACAAGCTTACAACACGTCACACAAAGTGACACCTACAAAGCTTACAACGCGTCACAAAGTGACATGGAAACGATTATGACGATTATGCAAAAATAATTGTGATTAAACGATTATGTAATAATACTCACAACGTCTAATTTTCATTCTATTCTATACTTGTGGGGACATCTGGTCCTCACGAGTATAGTCACACACACACACACACACACACACACACCCACGCGCGCACACGCGTGCACGCACGCGCGCACAGAGGGTCCATTCTAGTGTGAAATGTCATGTGGGATTGGGCAGGGATTAACACGCGGGTGACATGTCGTCAGACGCAGGAAGCATGGGAATCAAACCAGCGACCGTGGGTGTGCGGTTACGCCTGTCCTTCGCCGCTCCATTGTGTGTCACCGCTCAGCCGGCGCTGAGGCCGTGACGCCGGGATTATCCCGTTAGACCCTCTGCCCCGACGCTGTGTGAAAGACAATTATATATAGGCTCTGATAGCGTTCACGTTTTCATTACTTTTTGCTTTTTTTTAACTTCGATTTTCACGTGGCGTTTTGTCCCACCTTCAGTTTAGTCACAATTAGCTTTTAAAGAATCAGAATCAGCTTTACTGTCACATATACCAGAAGGTTTACAGAAGTAAAAGAAAGTCGGTTTGATAAATTTTTGTGCAATGTTCTATCGTTTTTGTTATTTCCATATATAAAAAAAGAAAGGGAAGAAGAAGAAGAAGAAGGGTGGGGGGGGGGGCAGGGGAAGAGGGATCATTTAAAGAAAACAAACAAATGATCAACATATTTACACATAGTGTCTGAGGTAAGACTAAGTCAATGCAAAAAAAGGAAGTCGGTGCAAAAATGTCAGCGCGTGTCGGCCGCCTATAATCCACATAAAGGTTAACTGACACCGCTCAAATCCACAGGAAGAGCAAAACAGTCTGAGTCACTTGTTCCTGGTAGAATCCAGGGACATGTGAGGTTAAAGTGGGGTTTGTTAGTTTAGTTTAATTTTTTTTATTCTGTGGAAAGGTTTGGTTTTTGTTTAGTTTTGGTTAGTTTTAGTTCTCTACCCGTAATCAGAAAACTAGCGCATATAGGCGATCTTCTATTAATGCTATTTTTGAACATTTGTTCACAATTTTTGACAGTACATCTTAAAATGGCCACTGCTAAAATATTGGAAGATTTCGTATCGTCCCACAATATTACTGATATGTATGAAATATTGACAACGACTAAGGACATCCACTCTGTGATTTGAGTTAGTTAGTTAGTTTGAAGCCGGGAATCAAACCTGTGACTCTGGGTGTCACCTGTCCGTGTCACCGCTTAGCTCAAGTTCAAACAGCTCATATAATACATACTACAATAACCACTAGACTTATAACAACTAGACTTACATACATAATACATACTACAATAACCACTAGACTTATAACAACTAGACTTACATACATAATACATACTACAATAACCACTAGACTTATAACAACTAGACTTACATACATAATACATACTACAATAACCACTAGACTTATAACAACTAGACTTACATACATAATACATACTACAATAACCACTAGACTTATAACAACTAGACTTACATACATAATACATACTACAATAACCACTAGACTTATAGTAAACTGGACCTGAGTTGGCTCTGTACTTGGACCGCTTTTTTCCCCTGTCTACATCAAATCTCTTTGCCGAACAAATGTGTGACATTTCAAGCTACACACTGGAAGACTGTCGGTTGTTTGTGTCGTCTCTGGTACCCAGGGGACACATACACTAATATGACTGGTAGCCAGGGGACACATGCACTAATATGACTGGTACCCAGGGGACACATGCACTAATATGACTGGTACCCAGGGGACACATGCTCTAATAATTGTGTTTTTATAGGTAAAAAAACAAATTGTCTATTTTGTATTGTTATAGTTGTTTTATTGTGTTTTCTTCTCCTTTTGCATCTTTTATTCTCGATTCATGCTTTTGTAATGTTGCTTGTTTCCTGCATGGGAGCTACGGATGGAAACTATTGCATTCGTGCTAAATCCGGTGTATTTACACTAAACATTGTTGTATGTATTACTCATTGTTCATTAATATGTGCTGTCCCGTCCAAGTAAAGACATGAATCAAATAATAAAACATGATGTCTCAAAGGTTTCAGAGCTGTGACAGCAGAATGACGTTCAGACGTCATCACAACATCTTCCTAAATGGTTTCTGTGTTCTTTGAAGTCCATTAACGCATTGAGACCGGGAACGCATCTCTGTCATTTTAAGATTTATTTGGGGGATTCAAAAATAGCAGATCTACAAGCTTGTAGTGCGGCTACGAGCTTGTAGATCTGCTATTCTTTTTGAAAATTGCTATTTTTGCAAATCTTTGAATATATATATATTTTTTTCTCAAATCTTCTGGGGGGATTCTACAAATGTTTTCTAAATCCTAACAGTTTTTTGAAAAACGTATGTTGCTATACCATCAGTGGTTCTCTAACTTTTTCATGTCAAGGACCCCCAGAATTATTTGTATTTGGCCGAGGACCCCCATCTGTAAAATATTTTGTTCCAGGGCCCCCCCAGAAGCAAAGATTGGAGTTAAAAATGTTCGCTTTGAAAAAATATATATATATTCAAAGATTTGCACACATTTTCACGATTAAAAAAAAATATCCACAAGCTGGATCTGGATCTGTGGCGCGCTATGAGCTTGTAGATCTGCTATTTTTTTTTCTTTAGCTTAAATCTTAAAATGACACAGATGCGTTCCCGGCGTAAATGGATTAAGCTGCTCAATGACCTTGACTCTCTGTCCGTTCTTCTGTCATTCACAGATAAAAGCACACACACACGCACACACACACACACACACACACACACACACACACACACACACACACACACACACACACACACACACACACACACACACACACACACAGTTTTAAAGTGCAGGGAGAGTAAACAGCATCAACTAAAGTCAGGATAAGTGGTCTATCTATCAGACTAAATATAGAAAACAAATGCGTAATACAAAGTCACCAGTGGTGGAGAGTAACTGAGTGCATTTACTTAAGTACAACGCTGAGGTACTTTACAAGTACTTCCAGTTTTTCAATGCAACTTTATAATTGCCTAGTGCAGGGGTCTTCAACAGGGGGTCCGGGACCCCTAGGGGGTCCTCAGAGTTACTACAGGGGGTCCGCCAAATCTTTGTGTGATAGTGTTTATTTTTTTACATTTAACCACTTGAACCCTAGAATTCCTTTTCTGAGGGGAACAGTCGCCAAAAATAGCAGATCTACAAGCTCTCAACGCCTCGCGCTGCGAGGCGTTGAGAGCTTGTAGATCTGCTATTTTTGGCAAAGAGGTATAGGTGTAGAGGGAAAAAAGAGCAGACTAAGTAAAAAAAAACAACCTCTGAAACACAATTTTATACAATATAGAGTAGGGGGTCCCTGCTTCATCTCTTTCTCAGCTAGGGGGTCCCTGGCCTGAAAACGTTGAAGACCCCTGGCCTAGTGGATGGACGTCACTATTAAACGTAACATCTGGTCTTGTGAGGCACACCGTTGCTCCGGTCCGCACCAAACTCTGTTATAAACTTGGCACTAACTCTGGGCAGGGGTCTTCCATGACAATAATCACACCAGGGGTCACATGTGGTCCCCAAGGGCCACTTCAGGGGCCCCTGGGGGAGACAGTTGCACATGCACCGATGGTCCAACCCGCAGCAAACTTAACAAACACTGTTCAGGGGTCTGGCATGAGCTCATTACTCATGCACTTCTATAAAGTAACATTTTACTTATATAAAGTAATGCATTACATTCATATACTGTTATTTAACTTATACAAAGTATATAAAGTAATGCATTACATTCAGATACTGTTATTTAACTTATAAAAATGATATAAAGTAATGCATTACATTCAGATACTGTTATTTAACTTATAAAAAGTATATAAAGTAATGCATTACTTGAATAATTACTTTAAGTGACAATGCTGTTCAAGCATATTTTTGCACCAGCAGATGGCGCTGAATGAGCGGTTTGCGTTTCATAATGACATTGAAATGTACCTTTTTAACACCAATAACCAGTGGTGGAAAATAACTACTGTACTTGTACTTGAAGTACTTTATATATACTTATACACTTTACTGTTTATACATTAAAATATCATAGTCACTCTGAACACTATAATCATTAATTACTTAATTAATTAATTATTCTACTCACTCTGTGTCTGATTGGTGGACTGTGGACAGTTCAGAAACCCTCCTACCAGTGACATCATCGATGGGGAATCCAAGCTAATAGAAACCTTCCTTTTCCTGTAAAGTTAGCATGCTGTAATAATTCATTATATAAAAACAGTTCTTTGTTTTCTAAGATAAAGAGCATTAGTGAGGACCAATCATGTCATTATGTAGACAGATGACAGGTCATTGTTCACCTGACATCCTATAGTGTGTACAGTTTCAATATGTATAGATTATGGATTTTTTGGGGTTATTCTACGGTTAGACTGATGATACTGTTGGTTCTTGGTTTATTTATGGATCGGTTTATTGTATTAGATTACTATTTCTATGCATTTGATGTATTACCTTGTGTTGTCCTTGCTTACTGTATGGCTGTGCGAGTGTCTGCTAAATGCCTACATTGTAAATATATGAAAATAAGATATCATTTATTAAAATAATGAGCATTAGTGAGGACTATTTACATGATTACATACATTTTAATTGCAAACTTTGTTCATGTTGGTTGTTCAGACAGACAGAGAGACAGAGAGACAGAGACAGACAGACAGACAGACAGAGAGACAGAGACAGACAGACAGACAGAGAGACAGAGAGACAGAGAGACAGAGAGACAGAGACAGACAGACAGACAGACAGTGCAGTGATCATAAATGTATATTTTTAATCATAGTGTTAAAAACTGTTACGTGTTCATATACACAACTTCACAAATATGATTTATAAGAAAAAACAACTAAATATCACAACAAAAACAGATTGAAATGTTTCTGAACACACACACGCACACGCACACACACACGTATTACTAGACTTGCGAGGACACTGACATTTTGGGACGGCAATATTGACCTTTTGTTAGGGTATTTTTTTCACACACTGGTGCGTCGAAAATAGCAGATCTACAAGCTCACAACGTGTCGCGTGAGCTTGTAGATCGGCCATTTTCGACGCAGGACACCACCGCCACATAAATAAATATACACGAGGCATAAACGTAAACCTCTAAATGTCATGTGATCATAAACCAAACCCCGTTCTCTTCCTACTGTAACTGTTAGCCTCTAAGTCTAACAATATTGTCCTTACCATGAAAACAATCATTTGTTAGACCCTCCAGAAAAACGCAGGCTAAAACTCTTGATTATGCGATGAAATATGAAGTTTTTTTTTGCAATTTTATGCTGTGAAATTGTGGGAAGTTGTGAAATATGCGATGCAATGCTTATATTATGCAATGCGATGCGATGCAGCCTTTTTGAAAAAACTTTACCCCCGCATAATTATGCGCCATTTTGACGATTATGAGGTGAATTCTCGCATAATCACATTTTTATGGAGGGTCTAATTTGTCCCTGTGAGGACCAAGGAAAATTGTCCTCACAAATGTCTATTTCTCACATTCTAGACGTTCTACTAGACGTTCTACTAGACGTTCTACTAGACGTTCTACTAGACGTTCCACTAGACGTTCTACTAGACGTTCTACTAGACATTCCACTAGACATGCTGGTCCTTAACAAGTTTAGTAATACAAACAAATAATAATAATAATGTGACAATGCAATGAAACTGAAATGCATAGGATATAGATAAAGAATTACAAAAACATACTAAGTGGGGAGGAGGGGGGGGCGTGCATAGATTTATCAATGGGAAGGCACATCAGAATGACGTCACGCACACACGTATGTGCACAGCACACGCACGCACGCACGCACGCGCACACACACACACACACACACACACACACACACACACACACACACACACACACACACACACACACACACACACACACACACACACACACACACACACACACACACACACACACACATGGGAACAGAAGGCACGTGGGAATAAGGAATGTGCATGTTAAAGGTAGAGTACGTGATGTTTTTTGGGGGGATTGAAAACAAAAAGGTTTCTGTTAAAAAGCTGAAGCTCTACTGTGATAGTAATCATTGCTTCAACGTTTTCAGCCCAGGGACCCCCTAGTGACCCCAGGGACTAACCCTATAAAATTGAGTTTCAGATTAACCTTTTTTTTGTTTAACTTGGTCTGCTATTTTTTTCCCTCCACACCAAATACCTCTTTGCCAAAAATAGCAGCTTGTAGATCTGCTATTTTTGGCTAAAGTTCTCTTCCGAATATGGATGCTATAGGAAGGAAAAAAATAACATATCACAAAAAATATTTGGCGGACCCCCTGTAGGGGTCCCGGACCCCCTGTTGAAGACCATTGCTATAGAGTGTGTGTTCAGTAGCAGGAGTCTCCACGTCTCTCCAGCTCTTTAATAAACAGAACATACGTGTTCAGGTGGGTGGCCAATCGCATCCAATCAGGCGAGAGTACCCATTAAATCAGCTTCATTTTAATTCAACCAATTGTGTTCTTTGTGTCGTCACGTCAAATTCCACTAGTTTATCCTGTACGCAGAGTTCTCTATCCTCATTGGATAAAATCGGTATCCCGACCTGAAAATGTATTTTCTGTTTATTAAAGAGCTGGAGAGACAGGGGAGACCCCCCCCCCCCCCGTTACCGAGACCCCCCCCCCCCCGTTACCGACCAAACACTCTATAGCAACGATTACTATCACAATATAGATCTATTTAACACGACAAATCTCCATTTACACATTTTAATCTATGCTACATCGTACAACGGTGTCGAGCGCCGAACATAGCATCCGCGATGCGGTGTGGGCTTGTAGATCGGCTATTTGATCGGCGCCTGACGCCGTTTTGTATGACCAAGTATGAATTAGGCTTTAGAGAGATGGACAGATGTGAAAGAGAGAGAAGTTATTCCTCTCTCTCTCTCTCTCTCTCTCTCTCTAAGCCCAGAGGTGACATATTATGAAGGAATTTAAGACAAATAAAAACAAATCAGTTTTTTTTAACACAAACAGATGTTATAACATTGAATAAATCCTGTAACATTAATATAAAAACACATTGTATTAACATCTCCCTCCACTGAACATATTGAATATATAAATGATATAGAAGCTGTATTTCCTAGTAAGTCAGTGAATGTGAACAGTTTGTCCCAGCAGAGCCTCAGTCTCTGCTTTGACGTGTTCATTAAATGGGTCTATGTTGTCTATGAGTTCTGTGGTACATTAAGTACATAAAGTATGATAAGTACATGTCATGCCATAGACATGTACCTTGTATATCGTCTCTGTCAGGGTGTGAACCTCATGTGTCCAATGCTGTTATTTTTAAAGGGATAGTTCACCCAAAAAAATACGTTTCCTATGTATTAGTCACCCCGTGGAGACTTAGATTCATGGATATTTTTTTGTTTTTGGCTCATTTCTAAGCCAATAATATGATGACCGGCAGTGGTTCCTACCGGTCAGCCGGTCATCATATTATTGTCTTAGAAATGAGCCAAAAACTAAAAACTATCCATGAATTCAAATCTCCATGGGGTGACTAATACATCATTATATTTTTGGGGGTGAACTTTCCCTTTAAGGATTCAAATGAAAAAATGGCCAAAGTAGCAGATCTACAAGCTGAAACACGCCGTGTTTTGAGCGTTTTGAACTGCTACTTTTGCTACTTTTTACGGGTGACGCTGTAGTATGAACAAGTAGGGCTTCATTTACAAAAAAAGAAAAACACAAAAAGTAAAAAAAATGAGATAAGAGGTTTCTGCCCGACAACAACGATACAGACCATATACTTTATGGTACGTACTGTATGTAAGGTACATGTGGTCTATGGCAGTGCTTCTCAACCTTTACAAGCCCCATGGGGTCCTGAGCCACAGGTTGAGAACCAGTGGTCTATGGTACATCATGGTGGTACATGTAATAAGGTGGTACAAGTGTAATAAGGTACATTATGTGAGGCGTTTCAAAGCATTTTGACAAAACGTGTTCATAACAACATTCAATCTGGGAACGCATCCGTGAAACCACTTTATCCATATCTTACACTTTGGCTATTCAAACATAGCAGATCTACAAGCTTATATAGCGCTATGAACTTGTAGATCTGCTATTGTTGGAAAAATCTTGAAAATTTGTGCAAATCTTTGAATATATATATTTTTAAAGCGAACATTTGTAACTCAAATCTTTGCTTCTGGGGGTCCCTGGAACAACATATTTTGAGATGGGGGTCTGCGGCCAAATACATATCATTTTGGGGGTCCTTGACATGAAAAAGGTTTTAAGCACCACTGATATATATAGCAAAAAATATACATTTAAAAAAACCTGTTAAGATTTAGAAAACATTTGTAGAATCCCCCAGAAGCAAAGATTGGAGTTAAACATTTTCACATTAAAAAGCTTATAAATTCAATGATTTGCACACAGTTTCATGATTTTTCCCCAAAATAAAATAGCCAAAAGACACCTAAAAACGACACGATGCAATCCGTGTACGAATGGGTTAATAACTCATGTGAACTGAGGCAGTGCAGCTCAGAGAACACTGCATGTGGAGAACATGACTACATTATGAACAAACACACAAACACTCCAACACTAAACATCATCTATCTATTAGACATACATAAGTTTCCCTTTTTATCTTTACATTTACAATCTGATCCAGGACCAGCTTCAACTCTCTGGGAGACCAGCTAAACTCATGCTTACATAAACTAGAACTCAGGCGTTTTTACAGGTCAAGGACCCCGCCGAGCTGAGAGAGACATGAAGCAGGGACCAGGGACCCCCGCCCCCCATATATAGTGTATATAACCAGTCACTGGAGAGACGGGTGACAGCCAGAATGTAGACGGCATCCGGGAGCAGTATGGGTTAACTCCCCCAGCCTGTGTCTTCCGTGAGGAAGAAGCTCAACAAACCCACGGTGAGGCCTTTAGGAGGGTCATTCAAGCAAGCCGCTAGTGGAGCCTGCAGTACCACCACGGCCCAAGACACCATGACGCCAGAATGAAATGTTTGGAACGGGGGGAGTCTGGTGCAGCGCTCAGGTCCTGAACCTGGTGAGACGGAGGAGGAGCCCGGCCAGGAGGCCATCCACAGAGCCTAGTCCCTCCACAAGCCAGAGCCTCTCCTCTCCCCCGGCCCCGGCAGAGTAGTTCCGGAGAAGTGGACTGAGTGGCCCTGTCTTTCCCTAAGAGGACTGACCGTGGGTAACTACTGGGACGTAAGTCTGTCTTTCCCTAAAGAGGACTGACCGTTGGTACAGTAGCTACTGGGACGTAAGTCTATCTTTCCCTATAAGAGGACTGACCGTGGGTACAGTAGCTACTGGGACGTAAGTCGGGGGCTTGATCAACCCCGGCTGGGTCACCTGGGCGAGGGTGTATGTTGTTGTGAGACCCGAAACACCCGTCGACCCCAGGCTACAACACTGATGATACGTCCTTCAGGTGCATCCATGTGATGTTTTTTCTTTATATTATATAACATTGTGTTGCATCTACAGTATCTCACCATATCTAAGCCGATTGACTCATCAATCGTCTGTTGTCTGTTGAGTGTTAATGTGAGACTAGCTTGTATTCCACAGGTTTTGCTTTCAAGCGCAGCTTTGATGGCTTCATAGATCTATCTGACAGTACTACCGTCAGTGTTGTGTAATTATATATATATATGTATATTTGTTTGTTTTTGTTAACACATGATCTTTGCTAATAACACGTTTGATTCATGTTCATTTGTATTATCAGTATAGATAGGATGGTTATAGTTATGATTCCGTTTCTTATCGATTCTGTTTCGGTTACGAAACGGTTAAAAAAAACAAGTGAGTAAAATGTTTAGATAACAAAATAAATGTCTTCATGACTTTAGGAGTTAACTGAAGTAAACAGTATTTACTGTTTACTAGAACAAACTATGTATGTATATATATATATATATTATGTTAGTAATACCTTCTGTTAGTAATACCCTTCAATGCTGAAACTCCTTTGTCCTGAAAATACTGCCGTTTCAATGAACCAAATACAATTAGTAATGGTCAACTTTTAAGAAATGTAATGAACAGTAACTTCTCATACATTTATTCCATGTAGTAACAATAGCAGTTAAAGCTTGCTTTAAGCTCTATGTATAGGCCTCAAGCTCAATGCCAAGAAGAACACTAAAGTAATGGCGTTTAACACGGAGGACAGAACCATGGCCACTGCCGACGGGACGGGACGGTGCTCGAGGCTTCAAACGGAACACAGTGTTAAGGTCCGGATCGGAGGGCACTTGCATGGAAGGCCTTGCATGGGACGAGGAGAGGGTGGAGTAGTGCGAGTCGAGACATGAACGCTCATATAGTTGTAGCAGGAAAAGGTCCTGGACGGCGTCTACACAGGAATACTACGAATGGCACTTGGTGTCACATCATGGACGGACCACCTCGGAAACCCGGACCACTACGGCGGACTGCCACAGAAAAGGTCAGAAAAAGGGAAGGATTGAGGCTGGCGGGGCACTGCGTCAGTCAGGCACCCGGAACTAGTGACGAGCAAACGGACACTATGGGTGCAATTCATTCATTTGTGTGGTACCCCCCTCTAAAAATCGCAGAGTGCAATTTTTTTTTGCACTCGCAGATTCGTCTGGTCCCAGGCTAACCCCCCTCCCCCTCTGCATTGGATTCGGGTCCTATTTGGAGCCTAGTGTTGACACCCAACCCTCAATTTTAGACCTATATTTTTTGGGGAAAACAGACAAAAGATTTTTTGTGTTCCTATCACACACACATTTTAGCAGCCAGCCCACCTGTAGTAACTCTGAGGAACCCCTAGGGGTGCCGGACCCCCTGCTGAAGACCCAGCTGAGACCAAGTTGAACTCTGCTGCACCCATAGAGCACATGTCTGTCTGTCTGATTGATAAATAATGTAGAGTGTGTGTGTGTGTGTGTGTGTGTGTGTGTGTGTGTGTGTGTGTGTGTGTGTGTTCCTCTTCAAAGCGTGGTAAACTGTCCCAGGGCCTGTCGCAGTTTCTCAGTGATCTGGCCAATCAGAGAAGAGAATAAAAAAACAATGTAATAATAATAATAATAATAATAATAAGGTAGAAGTGTAATTTGCATTCATAATGCATTGCTTTCATTTCTGTCTGTCTGTCTGTCTGTCTGTCTGTGCTTAACTCTTTGCCTGCCACCGACGAGATTTCTCGTCTTTTTCTGCTATGACGCATCCGAAGGGAAATATCCTGTATCTGGGCTCCTGTGTTTTACTATGTATTTCTGGCGAAACACGCTATTTTTAACGGCGTATGACAAGCCAACTGGAGGTTGTGATCAAAAGCACAGTGAAACCCTCAGTGATTAGCACCCATCAGGGTATGGATCATAAAGGAGATACATATTCTGTGAATACTTGACAAAGGAAGAAAATAGAAAAATCTCTGTCAGTCTGGGCTTTGTTTAGTAGTATATACTCTGGCAGTGAAAGAGTTAAAGGCATTTGCTCTGTTCATATATGTACAGTATTCTATGTACGAGGTCAACTCTGTGTAGGAATACAATACCTACACAATTGTAGACAGCAGACCACACCCCACTCTTTCTGTGTCTCTGTCTCTCTCTGTCTTTATATGTCTGTCTGTCTGTCTGTCTCTCTCACCTGCTCATAGAACTTGATCTGCTCCTCCAGGTAGAGCTGCATGACACGGTTGTAGTCGTAGATACGGTTGCTATGGAAATGGTTCATCTCGGCTGTGGGGGACAAGAGAGAGAGTCAGGTTACACACCCTGTGTGTGTGTGTGTGTGTGTGTGTGTGTGTGTGTGTGTGTGTGTGTGTGTGTGTGTGTGTGTGTGTGTGTAGCCCTCCGGTGCTGTGAGTTCGCACCACGCCCGACCCACAATGCATCTGTGCCCACAGTAAATGTATTCCTGTCAACAATACAGTTTACTAAGAGAGAGACAGACAGATGTTATTAAGAAAGAAGCCAAAACTAATCTTAACAGTTAAAAGTATAATTGAGTTTCACAGTATCTTAGTAGCATGTACAGTGTCACTGTCCATGCTGCTTAAAGGGACAGGAAACCCATCGGCTGATTGTGTAGTTTATTTTCAACTTTAGGTCAAAAACTACAGCAGGGTAAAAACACGTCAGGCTGCATAAGGCTGGCCTTATTCATTCTTTTTCCTTCATTTATTCAGGGAAACCCATTAAGAGCAAAGCTCTCTTTTTCAGGGACGCCCTGATAACAAACATTTGAATCACATTACCATGTCACAACTCATTTAACAATAAAGCAACACAACTCATTTAACAGTGATGTAAGCAACACAGCTGCAGCTAATACAATTAACAATGGGTGTTTTTTTTTTTAGAGGATTCCATGTCACCACAATCATAGACATATAAAGGTAGACGCCTCCTTCGGCTCTGAGACATGTGTATCTCGGGCGCCATTTTGGATGAGGCAAGCTTTCCGCGTGTGTCACAGAAGGGGGGCGTTCGGTAGGCCAATCAGAGGCAGGTGGGGTGGGGCAGGTGGGGTCTTTACGTAACCCAGCCCTTAACCCTTTAAGAGGCAGCCGCGTGGCAACTAGTCAGTTAGACGCGCTGTGATTGGCCAGTGAGATATATGGTGAGATACTGTAGATGCAACACAATGTTACGGCTTGCCTCCTCTAAAATGGCGTGAAAAATAATTGTATTTACACCAGAGAGCTGGAGTGTGTGTGTGTGTGTGTGTGTGTGTGTGTGTGTGTGTGTGTGTGTGTGTGTGTGTGTGTGTGTGTGTGTGTGTGTGTGTGTGTGTGTGTGTGTGTATTACCCTGCAGTGCGTAGCTCATGGTACTGATGCGTTTGCTCATGTTGTGTTTCTCCAGGCTGGTGATCTTTCCTGCTGCCACCATCTTGTCTCCTTCCTTCACCTTCTCTATGGCCGCCTGCGCACACACACGCGCACACGCACACGCACACACACACACACACACACACACACACACACACACACACACACACACACACGCATTTAATCATTTATTTATGTCCACATAAGAGATACAATACAAGGACACAAATATGACAAGGTGCTGTCAAAAATGTACAGTCAGCAAATCATGGACAAATACTCCCACACCCTTTAGGGCATTGGTTCTCAAAGTGGGGTCCGGGGACCCCCAGGGGTACTTGAGGGGGTTCCAGGGGGTCCCAAGCTAAATGATGGATAGGAACCAAATGGACCCTTATGGGTCTGTAACTCTGAGAGTGTACAGATGGAACCAAATGGACCCTAGCGGGTCCATTTGGTTCCATTTGTACACCCTCAGAGTTAAATTAACATTGATTTTACAATATGAATTGGGGTCCCAGGTATAGAAATGCCATTAAATGGGGGTCTGTATAGCCTAATGCATGTGAAACTGGAATCACTGCTAGAGCCGTAAAAACCTTCTCTTATGGGGGTCCCTGGCTTATCTTTTCAAATGGGGGTCCGCGGGCTAATAAGTGTCCATTTGGGGGTACTTGACATGAAAAAGTTTGAGAACCACTGCTTTAGGGGTACAAATAACAGCGTCTTCGCCATATTTGGCGGCGACTTCTGGTGTTCCCCAAGGAAGTATACTAGGACCCTTACTGTTCCTGATATATGTGAATGACATGTCTTCAGCCTGCGACTGCAACCTGTTCCTGTTCGCAGATGACTCGGCCCTGCTAGTCTCGGACAGGGACAGGCTGCAGGTTGAGAAAACTCTCAGCTCTGAACTCAATAAGATCTGCATCTGGCTCTCCGACAACAAGCTCTCAATACACCTGGGCAAAACGGAATGCATCCTCTTTGGGTCCACTCCTAACCTCAGAAAGGCAGAGAGTTTCACGATCAAAGCAGGTGATGACATCATCAAAAGAAAAAACAAAATTACCTACCTGGGCTCTATCTTGGAGGCTGACCTCTCTGGTAACAAAAATGCTGAAAAAACGATCAAAACGGTCCACAAAAAAACACGCTATTTGTGGAGTATTGATCGTAAAGTCAGTAAGAATACTCTGAAGACTCTAGCAGTGGCCCTCATACAAGGTCATTACGATTATGCATGTACTTCATGGTATCACAACACCTCCAAGGCCTTAAAAACAAGGCTCCAAACATCCCAAAACAAACTTGTAAGGCTACTTCTTGGCCTCAATTACAAAACCCATCTAACCCCTGATCATTTTGATAGGATTGGATGGCTTAGGGTTGGGGACAGAGTACAGCAACTTGCTATGGGCCTGGTCTTCAAGATATACCACAACATTGGGATCCCCCTGTATTTGTCAAAATACTTCCAAAATGTTAATGATGTCCATGATCACAATACCAGAGGAAGCTCCACAAACCTTGTCCAACCCTTTTTTGGCTCAACAAAGGGAATTATACAACAGGTAGTTCCGAGACTTCCGACCAAGCAATCTGATTGGTTGAAATAGCTTTCTAGCCGTGCTTCAAACCAGCATCATAGCACGGGCCGAATCACATTAATAAATCACTCCGCACTGCAGTCAGCGCCTGCTTAGACCATATATGGCACAGCTGTGCTGTGACGTCACGCTGTCCCACGGTACGAAAACACACAGAGAGTATCCTGACCCACCGGAGAACAAACAGCTACGCAAAATGGACTATGTTTATGTATGTTGTAGCCTAAATCGCCTAAAATTCTATAATAAAAGGAATAACTGGGAAAAAAGTGTGCTTTATTTCAATGGTAACATACTGTATAAATATCCTCCTGTGTTAAAGTAAAATTACTCCCATTTCGTTAACAGTCCAATGTATGTTATAAAATAGCCGATCTACAAGTTCACAACGTGATGCGTTGTGAGCTTGTAGATCGGCTATTTTCGCCGCGCGATACCTTCGTACGACGGAGCATATAGCCTACTGGAATCAGCGGTGTTGTGCCTCAGCTGCGCGCTCTGAGTGCCTCAGAGCGCTGCTACAGGGACTATTTTGTCTCAGTCAAATAAACTCTTCTCTTTACAGGGAAACATAATAGCGAAACATTTTTATTATGAATTGCCCCACAATATGAATACATTTGGATGTGTTTTGTTGGTAACTGTTGTATAATCGCAATATTACACTCGAGGGTGTGCTTTACCTTACATTATTGGCACTTCAGTGATGCTGGCGGAACTCGGCTGCGCCTCGTTCCTGACCGCATCACTGGCGTGCCAATAATGACGGTAAAGCACACCCTCTCGTGTAATATTGCTTAAGTAACTCGTTCTCATGCTATTCATCAAAAATGTGGAACGCCCTACCAAAAGGAGTAAAGGAGTGTAAAACCCTACTCTCCTTCAAAACTGCCCTAAAGATACACCTTCAGGAGGCTGCAATTGGAAAATGGCCCCTGTCTAAGTCCTAACCTAACCTACCCCCCCCCCCCCCTCTCCTTCTTCTTTTGTACATATTTCTCACTCTTCATACCAGTAACCTGTAAACTGATTGTATGACATTCTATAGTAGTTGTGTATAACTGTCTGTCTCTTATATGTCACCATGATTTGTGTGCATGGGGAACTCATTTGAAACAAGCTCAGTGCTTTTATGAGTCTTCCAGTTTAGTAGACCTCGTATTGTGAATTTGTACTTCCATGTACTGTTGTTCTCATGTCTTACTAAATAAAGTACATCAATCAATCAAACCGATAGTAGAAGAGATTCCACAGAATTTTGCCGTTTAGCTGCTTTCCAAGCTGTTGGAAGCCTCTTACAACCAACCTATGTACATGTCCTAGCCTCTACAACCAACCTATGTACATGTCCTAGTCTCTACAACCAACCTATGTACATGTCCTAGTCTCTTACAACCATCCTATGTACATGTCCTAGCCTCTTACAACCATCCTATGTACATGTCCTAGCCTCTTACAACCATCCTATGTACATGTCCTAGTCTCTTACAACCAACCTATGTACATGTCCTAGTCTCTTACAACCAACCTATGTACATGTCCTAGCCTCTTACAACCATCCTATGTACATGTCCTAGCCTCTTACGACCATCCTATGTACATGTCCTAGTCTCTACAACCAACCTATGTACATGTCCTAGTCTCTTACAACCATCCTATGTACATGTCCTAGTCTCTTACAACCATCCTATGTACATGTCCTAGCCTCTTACAACCATCCTATGTACATGTCCTAGCCTCTTACGACCATCCTATGTACATGTCCTAGCCTCTTACGACCATCCTATGTACATGTCCTAGCCTCTTACGACCATCCTATGTACATGTCCTAGCCTCTTACGACCATCCTATGTACATGTCCTAGTCTCTTACAACCAACCTATGTACATGTCCTAGTCTCTACAACCAACCTATGTACATGTCCTAGCCTCTTATAACCAACCTATGTACCTGTCCTAGTCTCTTACAACCATCCTATGTACATGTCCTAGTCTCTACAACCATCCTATGTACATGTCCTAGTCTCTTACAACCATCCTATGTACATGTCCTAGTCTCTACAACCATCCTATGTACATGTCCTAGTCTCTACAACCATCCTATGTACATGTCCTAGTCTCTTACAACCATCCTATGTACATGTCCTAGCCTCTACAACCATCCTATGTACATGTCCTAGTCTCTTACAACCATCCTATGTACATGTCCTAGCCTCTACAACCATCCTATGTACATGTCCTAGCCTCTTACAACCAACCTATGTACATGTCCTAGCCTCTTACAACCAACCTATGTACATGTCCTAGCCTCTTACAACCATCCTATGTACATGTCCTAGTCTCTTACAACCATCCTATGTACATGTCCTAGTCTCTACAACCATCCTATGTACATGTCCTAGTCTCTACAACCATCCTATGTACATGTCCTAGTCTCTTACAACCATCCTATGTACATGTCCTAGCCTCTACAACCATCCTATGTACATGTCCTAGTCTCTTACAACCATCCTATGTACATGTCCTAGCCTCTACAACCATCCTATGTACATGTCCTAGCCTCTTACAACCAACCTATGTACATGTCCTAGGCTGCCAAACATAAACACAAATAGATTGCACCTATAACCTAGCTCTGTGATGGTATGGAGGAGCGGCTGGTATTTAATGACTTTGGTCATAAAAGCTTCCTCTAAGCCAGTGGTTTTCAACCAGTGGTCCTTGAGGGGGTTCCAGGGGGTCCCCAGACAAATTAATAGTTAGCAACCAAATTGAACCTTGTGTGTCTGTAACTCTGAGATTGTACAAATGGAACCAAATGGACCCTAACGGGTCCATTTGGTTCCATTTGTACACTCTCAGAGTTACATGAACACTGATTATGATACTGCT